>NW_027478482.1:646696-970044 GCF_051014685.1 Ptiloglossa arizonensis | reverse complement strand
CCCGCCCGATTACAATGGGGTGTGTACTTTTCCCCTAGGCCATTCCAGTTATTGGTTTCGAGTATCAGACCAGCGAAAATTTTGATGGTTTATCAACCATTCCTTAACTTCAAACTCCCATATCTCGCGAACGGATTGACGAACTCGAGAAATTCCTGTTGCATCTGAAAGTAAGAAACTCGCCCGAATACAATGGGGCTTGTACTTTTCCCCTAGGCCATTCCAGTTAGTGGTTTCGAGTATCAGACCAGCGAAAATTTTGATGGTTTCTCAACCATTCCTTAACTTCAAACTCCCATATCTCGCGAACGGATTGACGAACTCTTGAAATTTCTGTTGCATCTGAAAGTGCAAACTCGCCCGATTACAACGGTATTTGTATTTTTCCCCTCGGCAATAGTACTTATCGGTTTCGAGTATCAGACTTGCGAAAATTTTGATGGTTTCTCAACCATTCCTTAACTTCAAACTCCCATATCTCGCGAACGGATTGACAAACTCGAGAAATTGCTGTTGCATCTGAACGTAGAAACTCGCCCGATTACAATGGGGTGTGTACTTTTCCCCTAGGCCATTCCAGTTATTGGTTTCGAGTATCAGACCAGCGAATATTTTGATGGTTTCTCAACCATTCCTTAACTTCAAACACCCATATTTCGCGAACGGATTGACGAATTCGAGAAATTCCTGTTGCATCTGAAAGTAGATACTCGCCCGATTACAATGGGGAGTGCACTTTTCCCCTCGGCCATTCCAGTTATTGGTTTCGAGTATCAGACCAGCGAATATTTTGATGGTTTCTCAACCATTCCTTAACTTCAAACTCCCACATTTCGCGAACGGATTGAGGAACTCGAGAAATTCCTGTTGCATCTGAAAGTAGAAACTCGCCCGATTACAATGGGGTGTGTACTTTTCCCCTAGGCTATTCCAGTTATTGGTTTCGAGTATCAGACCAGCGAAAATTTTGATGGTTTCTCAACCATTCCTTAACTTCAAACTCCCATATCTCGCGAACGGATTGACGAACTCGAGAAATTCCTCTTGCATCTGAAAGTAGAAACTCGCCCGATTACAACGGTATATGTATTTTTCCCCTCGGCAATAGTACTTATTGGTTTCGAGTATCAGACTTGCGAAAATTTTGATGGTTTCTCAACCATTCCTTAACTTCAAACTCCCATATCTCGCGAACGGATTGAAGAACTCGAGAAATTCCTGTTGCATCTGAAAGTAGTAACCCGCCCGATTACAATGGTGTGTGTACTTTTCCCCTAGGCCATTCCAGTTATTGGTTTCGAGTATCAGACCAGCGAAAATTTTGATGGTTTATCAACCATTCCTTAACTTCAAACTCCCATATCTCGCGAACGGATTGACGAACTCGAGAAATTCCTGCTACATCTGAAGGTAGAAGCTCGACCGATTACAACGGCATGTGTATTTTTGGCCTAGGCAATAGTAGTTATTGGTTTCGAGTATCAGACTTACAAAAATTTTGATGGTTTCTCAACCATTCCTTAATTTCTAACTCCCATATCTCGCGAACGGATTGACAAACTCGAGAATTTCCTGTTGCATCTGAAAGCAGAAACTCGCCCGATTACAATGGTATGTGTACTTTTCCCCTAGGCCATTCCAGTTATTGGTTTCGAGTATCAGACCAGCGAAAATTTTGATGGTTTCTCAACCATTCCTTAACTTCAAACTCCCATATCTCGCTAACGGATTGACGAACTCAAGAAGTTCCTGTTGCATCTGAAAGTAGAAGCTCGCCCGATTACAACGGTATGTGTATTTTTGCCCTAGGCAATTGTAGTTATTGGCTTCGAGTATCAGACTTGCGAAAATTTTGATGGTTTCTCAACCATTCCTTAACTTCAAAATCCCATATCTCGCGAACGGATTGACAAACTCGAGAAATTGCTGTTGCATCTGAACGTAGATACTCGCCCGATTACAATGGGGTGTGTACTTTTCCCCTAGGCCATTCCAGTTATTGGTTTCGAGTATCAGACTTGCGAAAATTTTGACGGTTTCTGAACCATTCCTTAACTTCAAACTCCCATATCTCGCGAACGGATTGACGAACTCGAGAAATTCCTGCTACATCTGAAGGTAGAAGCTCGACCGATTACAACGGCATGTGTATTTTTGGCCTAGGCAATAGTAGTTATTGGTTTCGAGTATCAGACTTGCGAAAATTTTGATGGTTTCTCAACCATTCCTTAATTTCTAACTCCCATATCTCGCGAACGGATTGACAAACTCGAGAAATTCCTGTTGCATCTGAAAGTAGAAACTCGCTCGATTATAATGGTGTGTGTACTTTTCCCCTAGGCCATTCCAGTTATTGGTTTCGAGTATCAGACCAGCGAAAATTTTGATGGTTTATCAACCATTCCTTAACTTCAAACTCCCATATCTCGCGAACGGATTGACGAACTCGAGAAATTCCTGCTACATCTGAAGGTAGAAGCTCGACCGATTACAACGGCATGTGTATTTTTGGCCTAGGCAATAGTAGTTATTGGTTTCGAGTATCAGACTTACAAAAATTTTGATGGTTTCTCAACCATTCCTTAATTTCTAACTCCCATATCTCGCGAACGGATTGACAAACTCGAGAATTTCCTGTTGCATCTGAAAGCAGAAACTCGCCCGATTACAATGGTATGTGTACTTTTCCCCTAGGCCATTCCAGTTATTGGTTTCGAGTATCAGACCAGCGAAAATTTTGATGGTTTCTCAACCATTCCTTAACTTCAAACTCCCATATCTCGCTAACGGATTGACGAACTCAAGAAGTTCCTGTTGCATCTGAAAGTAGAAGCTCGCCCGATTACAACGGTATGTGTATTTTTGCCCTAGGCAATTGTAGTTATTGGCTTCGAGTATCAGACTTGCGAAAATTTTGATGGTTTCTCAACCATTCCTTAACTTCAAAATCCCATATCTCGCGAACGGATTGACAAACTCGAGAAATTGCTGTTGCATCTGAACGTAGATACTCGCCCGATTACAATGGGGTGTGTACTTTTCCCCTAGGCCATTCCAGTTATTGGTTTCGAGTATCAGACTTGCGAAAATTTTGACGGTTTCTGAACCATTCCTTAACTTCAAACTCCCATATCTCGCGAACGGATTGACGAACTCGAGAAATTCCTGCTACATCTGAAGGTAGAAGCTCGACCGATTACAACGGCATGTGTATTTTTGGCCTAGGCAATAGTAGTTATTGGTTTCGAGTATCAGACTTGCGAAAATTTTGATGGTTTCTCAACCATTCCTTAATTTCTAACTCCCATATCTCGCGAACGGATTGACAAACTCGAGAAATTCCTGTTGCATCTGAAAGTAGAAACTCGCTCGATTATAATGGGGTGTGTACCTTTCCCCTAGGCCATTCCAGTTATTGGTTTCGAGTATCAGACCAGCGAATATTTTGATGGTTTCTCAACCATTCCTTAACTTCAAACTCCCACATTTCGCGAACGGATTGAGGAACTCGAGAAATTCCTGTTGCATCTGAAAGCAGAAACTCGCCCGATTACAACGGTATGTGTATTTTTGCCCTAGGCAATTGTAGTTATTGGTTTCGGGTATCAGACTTGCGAAAATTTTGATGGTTTCTCAACCATTCCTTAATTTCAAACTCCCATATCTCGCGAACGGATTGACAAACTCGAGAAATTCCTGTTGCATCTGTACGTAGAAACTCGCCCGATTACAATGGGGTGTGTACTTTTCCCCTAGGCCATTCCAGTTATTGGTTTCGAGTATCAAACCAGCGAATATTTTGATGGTTTCTCAACCATTCCTTAACTTCAAACTCCCATATCTCGCGAACGGATTGAAGAACTCGAGAAATTCCTGTTGCATCTGAAAGTAGAAACTCGCCCGATTACAATGGGGTGTGTACTTTTCCCCTAGGCTATTCCAGTTATTGGTTTCGAGTATCAGACCAGCGAAAATTTTGATGGTTTCTCAACCATTCCTTAACTTCAAACTCCCATATCTCGCGAACGGATTGACGAACTCGAGAAATTCCTCTTGCATCTGAAAGTAGAAACTCGCCCGATTACAACGGTATATGTATTTTTCCCCTCGGCAATAGTACTTATTGGTTTCGAGTATCAGACTTGCGAAAATTTTGATGGTTTCTCAACCATTCCTTAACTTCAAACTCCCATATCTCGCGAACGGATTGAAGAACTCGAGAAATTCCTGTTGCATCTGAAAGTAGTAACCCGCCCGATTACAATGGGGTGTGTACTTTTCCCCTAGGCCATTCCAGTTATTGGTTTCGAGTATCAGACCAGCGAAAATTTTGATGGTTTATCAACCATTCCTTAACTTCAAACTCCCATATCTCGCGAACGGATTGACGAACTCGAGAAATTCCTGTTGCATCTGAAAGTAAGAAACTCGCCCGAATACAATGGGGCTTGTACTTTTCCCCTAGGCCATTCCAGTTAGTGGTTTCGAGTATCAGACCAGCGAAAATTTTGATGGTTTCTCAACCATTCCTTAACTTCAAACTCCCATATCTCGCGAACGGATTGACGAACTCTTGAAATTTCTGTTGCATCTGAAAGTGCAAACTCGCCCGATTACAACGGTATTTGTATTTTTCCCCTCGGCAATAGTACTTATCGGTTTCGAGTATCAGACTTGCGAAAATTTTGATAGTTTCTCAACCATTCCTTAACTTCAAACTCCCATATCTCGCGAACGGATTGACAAACTCGAGAAATTGCTGTTGCATCTGAACGTAGAAACTCGCCCGATTACAATGGGGTGTGTACTTTTCCCCTAGGCCATTCCAGTTATTGGTTTCGAGTATCAGACCAGCGAATATTTTGATGGTTTCTCAACCATTCCTTAACTTCAAACACCCATATTTCGCGAACGGATTGACGAACTCGAGAAATTCCTGTTGCATCTGAAAGTAGATACTCGCCCGATTACAATGGGGAGTGCACTTTTCCCCTCGGCCATTCCAGTTATTGGTTTCGAGTATCAGACCAGCGAATATTTTGATGGTTTCTCAACCATTCCTTAACTTCAAACTCCCACATTTCGCGAACGGATTGAGGAACTCGAGAAATTCCTGTTGCATCTGAAAGCAGAAACTCGCCCGATTACAACGGTATGTGTATTTTTGCCCTAGGCAATTGTAGTTATTGGTTTCGGGTATCAGACTTGCGAAAATTTTGACGGTTTCTGAACCATTCCTTAACTTCAAACTCCCATATCTCGCGAACGGATTGACGAACTCGAGAAATTCCTGCTACATCTGAAGGTAGAAGCTCGACCGATTACAACGGCATGTGTATTTTTGGCCTAGGCAATAGTAGTTATTGGTTTCGAGTATCAGACTTGCGAAAATTTTGATGGTTTCTCAACCATTCCTTAATTTCTAACTCCCATATCTCGCGAACGGATTGACAAACTCGAGAAATTCCTGTTGCATCTGAAAGAAGAAACTCGCCCGATTATAATGGGGTGTGTACTTTTCCCCTAGGCCATTCCAGTTATTGGTTTCGAGTATCAGACCAGCGAATATTTTGATGGTTTCTCAACCATTCCTTAACTTCAAACTCCCATATTTCGCGAACGGATTGACGAACTCGAGAAATTCCTGTTGCATCTGAAAGTAGAAACTCGCCCGATTACAATGGGGTGCGAACCTTTCCCCTAGGCCATTCCAGTTATTGGTTTCGAGTATCAGACCAGCGCAAAATTTTGATGGTTTCTCAAGCATTCCTTAACTTCAAACACCCATATCTCGAGAACGGATTGACGAACTCTTGAAATTCCTCTTGCATCTGAAAGTAGAAACTCGCCCGAATACAACGGTATGTGTATTTTTGCCCTAGGCAATAGAAGTTATTGGTTTCGAGTATCAGACTTGCGAAAATTTTGATGGTTTCTCAACCTTTCTTTAACTTCAAACTCCCATACCTCGCGAACGGATTGACGAACTCGAGAAATTCCTGTTGCATCTGAAAGTATAAACTCGCCCGATTACAATGGGGTGTGTTCTTTTCCCCTAGGCCACTCCAGTTATTGGTTTCGAGTATCAGACCAGCGAAAATTTTGATGGTTTCTCAACCATTCCTTAATTTCAAACTCCCATATCTCGAGAACGAATTGACGAACTCTTGAAATTCCTGTTGCATCTGAAAGTGGAAACTCGCCCGATTACAACGGTATGTGTATTTTTGCCCTAGGCAATAGAAGTTATTGGTTTCGAGTATCAGACTTGCGATAGTTTTGGTGGTTTCTCAACCATTCTTTAGCTTCAAACTCCCATATCTCGCGAACGGATTGACTAACTCGAGAAATTCCTGCTGCATCTGAAGGTAGAAGCTCGACCGATTACAACGGCATGTGTATTTTTGGCCTAGGCAATAGTAGTTATTGGTTTCGAGTATCAGACTTGCGAAAATTTTGATGGTTTCTCAACCATTCCTTAACTTCAAACTCCCATATCTCGCGAACGGATTGACGAACTCTTGAAATTTCTGTTGCATCTGAAAGTGGAAATTCGCCCGATTACAAAGGTATGTGTATTTTCCCCCTAGGCCATTGTAGTTATTGGTTTCGAGTATCAGACTTGCGAAAATTTCGATGGTGTCTCAACCATTCCTTAACTTCAAACTCCCATATCTCGCGAACGCATTGACGAACTCGAGAAATTCCTGTTGCATCTGAAAGTAGAAACTCGCCCGATTACATTGGTATGTGTACTTTTCCCCTAGGCCATTCCAGTTATTGGTTTCGAGTATCAGACTTGAGATAATTTTGATGGTTTCTCAACCATTCCTTAACTTCAAACTCCAATATCTCGAGAACGGATTGACGAACTCGAGAAATTCCTGTTGCGTCTGAAAGTAGAAACTAGCCCGATTGCAATGGTGTGTGTACTTTTTCCCGAGGCCATTCCAGTTGTTGGTTTCGAGTATCAAACCTGCGAAAATTTTGATGGTTTCTCAACCATTCCTTAACTTCAAACTCCCATATCTCGCGAACGGATTGACGAACTCGAGAAATTCCTGTTGCATCTGAAAGCAGAAACTCGCCCGATTACAACGGAATGTGCATTTTTGCCCTAGGCCATAGTAGTTATTGGTTTCGAGTATCAGACTTGCGAAAATTTCGATGGTTTCTCAACCATTCCTTAACTTCAAACTCCCATATCCCGCGAACGCATTGACGAACTCGAGAAATTCCTGTTGTATCTGAAAGTAGAAACTCGCACGATTAGAATAGTGTGTGTACTTTTCCCCTAGGCCATCCGCGTATTGGTTTCGAGTATCAGACCTGCGAAAATTTTGATGGTTTCTCAACCATTCGTTATCTTCAAACTCCCATATCTCGCGAACGGATTGACGAACTCGAGAAATTCCTGTTGCATCTGAAAGTAGAAACTTGCCCGATTACAATGGTGTGTGCACTTTTCCCCTAGGCCATTCCAGTTATTGGTTTCGAGTATCAGACCAGCGAAAATTTTGATGGTTTCTCAACCATTCCTTAACTTCAAACTCCCATATCTCGCGAACGGATTGACGAACTCGAGAAATTCCTGTTGCATCTGAAAGTAGAAACTCGCCCGATTACAACGGTATGTGTATTTTTCCCCTAGGCCATTGTAGTTATTGGTTTCGAGTATCAGACTTGCGAAAAATTTGTAGGTTACTCAACCATTCCTTAACTTCAAACTCCCATTTCTCGCGAACGGATTGACGAACACGAGGAATTGCATCTGAAAGTTGAAACTCGCACGATTAGAATAGTGTGCGTACTTTTCCCCTAGGCCATCCGGTTATTGGTTTCGATTATCAGACCTGCGAAAATTTTGATGGTTTCTCAACCATTCCTTAACTTCAAACTCCCATATCTCGCGAACGGATTGACGAACTCGAGAAATTCCTGTTGCATCTGAAAGCAGAAACTCGCCCGATTACAACGGTATGTGCATTTTTGCCCTAGGCCATCGTAGTTATTGGTTTCGAGTATCAGACTTGCGATAATTTTGATAGTTTCTCAACCATTCCTTAACTTCACACTTACATATCTTGCGAACAGATTGACGAACTCGAGAAATTCCTGTTGCATCTGAAAGTGGAAGTTCGCCCGATTACAAAGGTATCTGTATTTTCCCCCTAGGCCATTGTAGTTATTGGTTTCGAGTATCAGACTTGCGAAAATTTTGATAGTTTCTCAACCATTCCTTAACTTCAAACTCCCATATCTCGCGAACGCATTGACGAACTCGAGAAATTCCGGTTGTATCTGAAAGTAGAAACTCGCCCGATTACAATGGTGTGTGTACTTTTCCCCAAGGCCATTCCAGTTATTGGTTTCGAGTATCAGACAAGCGAAAATTTTGATGGTTTCTCAACCATTCCTTAACTTCAAACTCCCATATCTCGCGAACGGATTGACGAACGCGAGAAATTCCTGTCGCATGTGAAAGTAGAATCTCGCCCGATTACAACGGTATGTGTATTTTTCCCCTAGGCCATTGTAGTTATTGGTTTCGAGTATCAGACTTGCGAAAATTTTGATGGTTTCTCAACCATTCCTTAAGTTCAAACTCCCGTTTCTCGCGAACACATAGACGAACTCGAGAAATTCCTGTTTCATCTGAAAGTGGAAACTCGCCCGATTACAAAAGTATGTGCATTTTTCCCCTAGGCCTTTGTAGTTATTGGTTTCGAGTATCAGAATTGCGAAAATTTTGATGGTTTCTCAACCATTCCTTAACTCCAAACTCCCATTTCTCGCGAACGGGTTGACGAACTCGAGAAATTCCTATTGCATCTGAAAGTAGAAACTCGCCCGATTACAACGGTATGTGTATTTTTCCCCTAGGCCAATGTAGTTATTGGTTTCGAGTATCAGACTTGCGAAAATTTTGATGGTTTCTAAACCATTCCTTAACTTCAAACTCCAATATCTCGAGAACGGATTGACGAACTAGAGAAATTCCTGTTGCATCTGAAAGTAGAACCTAGCCCGATTACAATGGTGTGTGTACTTTTTCCAGAGGCCATTCCAGTTGTTGGTTTCGAGTATCAAACCTGCGAAAATTTTGATGGTTTCTCAACCATTCCTTAACTTCAAACTCCCATATCTCGCGAACGGATTGACGAACTCGAGATATTCCTGTTGCATCTGAAAGCAGAAACTCGCCCGATTACAACGGTATGTGCATTTTTCCCCTAGGCCTTTGTAGTTATTGGTTTCGAGTATCAGACTTGCGAACATTTTGATGGTTTCTCAACCATTCCTTAACTTCAAACTCCCATTTCTCGCGAACGGATTGACGAACGCGAGAAATTCCTGTCGCATGTGAAAGTAGAATCTCGCCCGATTACAACGGTATGTGTATTTTTCCCCTAGGCCATTGTAGTTATTGGTTTCGAGTATCAGACTTGCGAAAATTTTGATGGTTTCTCAACCATTCCTTAAGTTCAAACTCCCGTTTCTCGCGAACACATAGACGAACTCGAGAAATTCCTGTTTCATCTGAAAGTGGAAACTCGCCCGATTACAAAAGCATGTGCATTTTTCCCCTAGGCCTTTGTAGTTATTGGTTTCGAGTTTCAGAATTGCGAAAATTTTGATGGTTTCTCAACCATTCCTTAACTCCAAACTCCCATTTCTCGCGAACGGGTTGACGAACTCGAGAAATTCCTATTGCATCTGAAAGTAGAAACTCGCCCGATTACAACGGTATGTGTATTTTTCCCCTAGGCCAATGTAGTTATTGGTTTCGAGTATCAGACTTGCGAAAATTTTGATGGTTTCTAAACCATTCCTTAACTTCAAACTCCAATATCTCGAGAACGGATTGACGAACTAGAGAAATTCCTGTTGCATCTGAAAGTAGAACCTAGCCCGATTACAATGGTGTGTGTACTTTTTCCAGAGGCCATTCCAGTTGTTGGTTTCGAGTATCAAACCTGCGAAAATTTTGATGGTTTCTCAACCATTCCTTAACTTCAAACTCCCATATCTCGCGAACGGTTTGACGAACTCGAGATATTCCTGTTGCATCTGAAAGCAGAAACTCGCCCGATTACAACGGTATGTGCATTATTCCCCTAGGCCTTTGTAGTTATTGGTTTCGAGTATCAGACTTGCGAACATTTTGATGGTTTCTCAACCATTCCTTAACTTCAAACTCCCATTTCTCGCGAACGGATTGACGAACTCGAGAAATTCCTGTTGCATCTGAAAGTAGAAACTCGCCCGATTACAATGGTATGTGTACTTCTCCCCTAGGCCATTCCAGTTATTGGTTTCGAGTATCAGACTTGCGATAATTTTGATGGTTTCTCAACCATTCCTTAACTTCAAACTCCAATATCTCGCGAACGGATTGACGAACTCGAGAAATTCCTGTTGCATCTGAAAGTAGAATCTAGCCCGATTACAACAGTGTGTGTACTTTTTCCCTAGGCCTTTGTAGTTATTGGTTTCGAGTATCAGACCAGCGAAAATTTTGATGATTTCTCAACCATTCCTTAATTTCAAACTCCCATATCTCGCGAACGGATTGACGAACTCGAGAAATTCCTGTTGCATCTGAAAGCAGAAACTCGCCCGATTACAACGGTATGTGCATTTTTGCCCTAGGCCATAGTAGTTATTGGGTTCGAGTATCAGACTTGCGAAAATTTCGATGGTTTCTCAACCATTCCTTAACTTCAAACTCCCATACCACGCGAACGCATTGACGAACTCGAGAAATTCCTGTTGTATCTGAAAGTAGAAACTAGCCCGATTACAATGGTATGTGTACTTTTCCCCTAGGCCATTCCAGTTATTGGTTTCGAGTATCAGACTTGCGATAATTTTGATGGTTTCTCAACCATTCCTTATCTTCACACTTACATATCTTGCGAACGGATTGACGAACTCGAGAATTTCCTATTGCATCTGAAAGCAGAAACTCGCCCGGTTACAACGGTATGTGCATTTTTGCCCTAGGCCATAGTAGTTATTGGTTTCGAGTATCAGACTTGCGAAAATTTCGATGGTGTCTCAACCATTCCTTAACTTCAAACTCCCATATCTCGCGAACGCATTGACGAACTCGAGAAATTCCTGTTGCATCTGAAAGTAGAAACTCGCCCGATTACATTGGTATGTGTACTTTTCCCCTAGGCCATTCCAGTTATTGGTTTCGAGTATCAGACTTGCGATAATTTTGATGGTTTCTCAACCATTCCTTAACTTCACACTTACATATCTCGCGAACGGATTGACGAACTCGAGAATTTCCTATTGCATCTGAAAGCAGAAACTCGCCCGGTTACAACGGTATGTGCATTTTTGCCCTAGGCCATAGTAGTTATTGTTTTCGAGTATCAGACTTGCGAAAATTTTGATGGTTTCTCAACCATTCCTTAACTTCAAACTCCCATATCTCGCGAACGGATTGACGAACTCGAGAAATTCCTGTTGCATCTGAAAGTAGAAACTCGCCCGATTACAACGGTATGTGTATTTTTCCCCTAGGCCAATGTAGTTATTGGTTTCGAGTATCAGACTTGCGAAAATTTGGATGGTTTCTGAACCATTCCTTAACTTCAAACTCCCATTTCTTGCGAACGGATTGACGAACTCGAGAAATTCCTGTTGCATCTGAAAGTAGAAACTTGCCCGATTACAATGGTATGTGTACTTTTCCCCTAGGCCATTCCAGTTATTGGTTTCGAGTACCAGACCAGCGAAAATTTTGATGGTTTCTAAACCATTCCTTAACTTCAAACTCCAATATCTCGAGAACGGATTGACGAACTCGAGAAATTCCTGTTGCACCTGAAAGTAGAACCTAGCCCGATTACAATGGTGTGTGTACTTTTTCCAGAGGCCATTCCAGTTGTTGGTTTCGAGTATCAAACCTGCGAAAATTTTGATGGTTTCTCAACCATTCCTTAACTTCAAACTCCCATTTCTTGCGAACGGATTGACGAACTCGAGAAATTCCTGTTGCATCTGAAAGTAGAAACTTGCCCGATTACAATGGTATGTGTACTTTTCCCCTAGGCCATTCCAGTTATTGGTTTCGAGTATCAGACCAGCGAAATTTTGATGGTTTCTCAACCATTCCTTAAATTCAAACTCCCATATCCCGCGAACGCATTGACGAACTCGAGAAATTCCTGTTGTATCTGAAAGTAGAAACTCGCACGATTAGAATAGTGTGTGTACTTTTCCCCTAGGCCATCCGGTTATTGGTTTCGAGTATCAGACCTGCGAAAATTTTGATGGTTTCTCAACCATTCGTTATCTTCAAACTCCCATATCTCGCGAACGGATTGACGAACTCGAGAAATTCCTGTTGCATCTGAAAGTAGAAACTAGCCCGATTACAATGGTGTGTGCACTTTTCCCCTAGGCCATTCCAGTTATTGGTTTCGAGTATCAGACCAGCGAAAATTTTGATGGTTTCTAAACCATTCCTTAACTTCAAACTCCAATATCTCGAGAACGGATTGACGAACTCGAGAAATTCCTGTTGCACCTGAAAGTAGAACCTAGCCCGATTACAATGGTGTGTGTACTTTTTCCAGAGGCCATTCCAGTTGTTGGTTTCGAGTATCAAACCTGCGAAAATTTTGATGGTTTCTCAACCATTCCTTAACTTCAAACTCCCATATCTCGCGAACGGATTGACGAACTCGAGATATTCCTGTTGCATCTGAAAGCAGAAACTCGCCCGATTACAACGGTATGTGCATTTTTCCCCTAGGCCTTTGTAGTTATTGGTTTCGAGTATCAGACTTGCGAACATTTTGATGGTTTCTCAACCATTCCTTAACTTCAAACTCCCATTTCTCGCGAACGGATTGACGAACTCGAGAAATTCCTGTTGCATCTGAAAGTAGAAACTCGCCCGATTACAATGGTATGTGTACTTCTCCCCTAGGCCATTCCAGTTATTGGTTTCGAGTATCAGACTTGCGATAATTTTGATGGTTTCTCAACCATTCCTTAACATCAAACTCCAATATCTCGCGAACGGATTGACGAACTCGAGAAATTCCTGTTGCATCTGAAAGTAGAATCTAGCCCGATTACAACAGTGTGTGTACTTTTTCCCTAGGCCTTTGTAGTTATTGGTTTCGAGTATCAGACCAGCGAAAATTTTGATGATTTCTCAACCATTCCTTAACTTCAAACTTCCATATCTCGCGAACGGATTGACGAACTCGAGAAATTCCTTTTGCATCTGAAAGCAGAAACTCGCCCGATTACAACGGTATGTGCATTTTTGCCCTAGGCCATAGTAGTTATTGGTTTCGAGTATCAGACTTGCGAAAATTTCGATGGTTTCTCAACCATTCCTTAACTTCAAACTCCCATATCACGCGAACGCATTGACGAACTCGAGAAATTCCTGTTGTATCTGAAAGTAGAAACTCGCCCGATTAGAATGGTGTGTGTACTTTTCCCCTAGGCCATTCCAGTTATTGGTTTCGAGTATCAGACCAGCGAAAATTTTGATGGTTTCTCAACCATTCCTTAAATTCAAACTCCCATATCTCGCGAACGGATTGACGAACTCGAGAAATTCCTGTTGCATCTGAAAGTAGAAACTAGCCCGATTACAATGGTATGTGTACTTTTCCCCTAGGCCATTCCAGTTATTGGTTTCGAGTATCAGACTTGCGATAATTTTGATGGTTTCTCAACCATTCCTTAACTTCACACTTACATATCTTGCGAACGGATTGACGAACTCGAGAATTTCCTGTTGTATCTGAAAGTAGAAACTCGCCCGATTAGAATGGTGTGTGTACTTTTCCCCTAGGCCATTCCAGTTATTGGTTTCGAGTATCAGACCAGCGAAAATTTTGATGGTTTCTCAACCATTCCTTAAATTCAAACTCCCATATCTCGCGAACGGATTGACGAACTCGAGAAATTCCTGTTGCATCTGAAAGTAGAAACTAGCCCGATTACAATGGTATGTGTACTTTTCCCCTAGGCCATTCCAGTTATTGGTTTCGAGTATCAGACTTGCGATAATTTTGATGGTTTCTCAACCATTCCTTAACTTCACACTTACATATCTTGCGAACGGATTGACGAACTCGAGAATTTCCTATTGCATCTGAAAGCAGAAACTCGCCCGGTTACAACGGTATGTGCATTTTTGCCCTAGGCCATGGTAGTTATTGGTTTCGAGTATCAGACTTGCGAAAATTTCGATGGTGTCTCAACCATTCCTTAACTTCAAACTCCCATTTCTCGCGAACGGATTGACGAACTCGAGAAATTCCTGTTGCATCTGAAAGTAGAAACTTGCCCGATTACAATGGTATGTGTACTTTTCCCCTAGGCCATTCCAGTTATTGGTTTCGACTATCAGACTTGAGATAATTTTGATGGTTTCTCAACCATTCCTTAACTTCAAACTCCAATATCTCGAGAACGGATTGACGAACTCGAGAAATTCCTGTTGCATCTGAAAGTAGAAACTAGCCCGATTACAATGGTGTGTGTACTTTTTCCCGAGGCCATTCCAGTTGTTGGTTTCGAGTATCAAACCTGCGAAAATTTTGATGGTTTCTCAACCATTCCTTAACTTCAAACTCCCATATCTCGCGAACGGATTGACGAACTCGAGAAATTCCTGTTGCATCTGAAAGCAGAAACTCGCCCGATTACAACGGAATGTGCATTTTTGCCCTAGGCCATAGTAGTTATTGGTTTCGAGTATCAGACTTGCGAAAATTTCGATGGTTTCTCAACCATTCCTTAACTTCAAACTCCCATATCACGCGAACGCATTGACGAACTCGAGAAATTCCTGTTGTATCTGAAAGTAGAAACTCGCCCGATTAGAATGGTGTGTGTACTTTTCCCCTAGGCCATTCCAGTTATTGGTTTCGAGTATCAGACCAGCGAAAATTTTGATGGTTTCTCAACCATTCCTTAAATTCAAACTCCCATATCTCGCGAACGGATTGACGAACTCGAGAAATTCCTGTTGCATCTGAAAGTAGAAACTAGCCCGATTACAATGGTATGTGTACTTTTCCCCTAGGCCATTCCAGTTATTGGTTTCGAGTATCAGACTTGCGATAATTTTGATGGTTTCTCAACCATTCCTTAACTTCACACTTACATATCTTGCGAACGGATTGACGAACTCGAGAATTTCCTATTGCATCTGAAAGCAGAAACTCGCCCGGTTACAACGGTATGTGCATTTTTGCCCTAGGCCATAGTAGTTATTGGTTTCGAGTATCAGACTTGCGAAAATTTCGATGGTGTCTCAACCATTCCTTAACTTCAAACTCCCATATCTCGCGAACGCATTGACGAACTCGAGAAATTCCTGTTGCATCTGAAAGTAGAAACTCGCCCGATTACATTGGTATGTGTACTTTTCCCCTAGGCCATTCCAGTTATTGGTTTCGAGTATCAGACTTGCGATAATTTTGATGGTTTCTCAACCATTCCTTAACTTCACACTTACATATCTCGCGAACGGATTGACGAACTCGAGAATTTCCTATTGCATCTGAAAGCAGAAACTCGCCCGGTTACAACGGTATGTGCATTTTTGCCCTAGGCCATAGTAGTTATTGTTTTCGAGTATCAGACTTGCGAAAATTTTGATGGTTTCTCAACCATTCCTTAACTTCAAACTCCCATATCTCGCGAACGGATTGACGAACTCGAGAAATTCCTGTTGCATCTGAAAGTAGAAACTCGCCCGATTACAACGGTATGTGTATTTTTCCCCTAGGCCAATGTAGTTATTGGTTTCGAGTATCAGACTTGCGAAAATTTGGATGGTTTCCGAACCATTCCTTAACTTCAAACTCCCATTTCTCGCGAACGGATTGACGAACTCGAGAAATTCCTGTTGCATCTGAAAGTAGAAACTTGCCCGATTACAATGGTATGTGTACTTTTCCCCTAGGCCATTCCAGTTATTGGTTTCGACTATCAGACTTGAGATAATTTTGATGGTTTCTCAACCATTCCTTAACTTCAAACTCCAATATCTCGAGAACGGATTGACGAACTCGAGAAATTCCTGTTGCATCTGAAAGTAGAAACTAGCCCGATTACAATGGTGTGTGTACTTTTTCCCGAGGCCATTCCAGTTGTTGGTTTCGAGTATCAAACCTGCGAAAATTTTGATGGTTTCTCAACCATTCCTTAACTTCAAACTCCCATATCTCGCGAACGGATTGACGAACTCGAGAAATTCCTGTTGCATCTGAAAGCAGAAACTCGCCCGATTACAACGGAATGTGCATTTTTGCCCTAGGCCATAGTAGTTATTGGTTTCGAGTATCAGACTTGCGAAAATTTCGATGGTTTCTCAACCATTCCTTAACTTCAAACTCCCATATCCCGCGAACGCATTGACGAACTCGAGAAATTCCTGTTGTATCTGAAAGTAGAAACTCGCACGATTAGAATAGTGTGTGTACTTTTCCCCTAGGCCATCCGGTTATTGGTTTCGAGTATCAGACCTGCGAAAATTTTGATGGTTTCTCAACCATTCGTTATCTTCAAACTCCCATATCTCGCGAACGGATTGACGAACTCGAGAAATTCCTGTTGCATCTGAAAGTAGAAACTAGCCCGATTACAATGGTGTGTGCACTTTTCCCCTAGGCCATTCCAGTTATTGGTTTCGAGTATCAGACCAGCGAAAATTTTGATGGTTTCTCAACCATTCCTTAACTTCAAACTCCCATATCTCGCGAACGGATTGACGAACTCGAGAAATTCCTGTTGCATCTGAAAGTAGAAACTCGCCCGATTACAACGGTATGTGCATTTTTCCCCTAGGCCATTGTAGTTATTGGTTTCGAGTATCAGACTTGCGAAAATTTTGATGGTTACTCAACCATTCCTTAACTTCAAACTCCCATTTCTCGCGAACGGATTGACGAACACGAGGAATTGCATCTGAAAGTTGAAACTCGCACGATTAGAATAGTGTGCGTACTTTTCCCCTAGGCCATCCGGTTATTGGTTTCGATTATCAGACCTGCGAAAATTTTGATGGTTTCTCAACCATTCGTTATCTTCAAACTCCCATATCTCGCGAACGGATTGACGAACTCGAGAAATTCCTGTTGTATCTGAAAGTAGAAACTCGCACGATTAGAATAGTGTGTGTACTTTTCCCCTAGGCCATCCGGTTATTGGTTTCGAGTATCAGACCTGCGAAAATTTTGATGGTTTCTCAACCATTCGTTATCTTCAAACTCCCATATCTCGCGAACGGATTGACGAACTCGAGAAATTCCTGTTGCATATGAAAGTAGAAACTAGCCCGATTACAATGGTGTGTGCACTTTTCCCCTAGGCCATTCCAGTTATTGGTTTCGAGTATCAGACCAGCGAAAATTTTGATGGTTTCTCAACCATTCCTTAACTTCAAACTCCCATATCTCGCGAACGGGTGGACGAACTCGAGAAATTCCTGTTGCATCTGAAAGTAGAAACTCGCCCGATTACAACGGTATGTGTATTTTTCCCCTACGCCATTGTAGTTATTGGTTTCGAGTATCAGACTTGCGAAAATTTTGATGGTTACTCAACCATTCCTTAACTTCAAACTCCCATATCTCGCGAACGGATTGACGAACTCGAGAAATTCCTGTTGCATCTGAAAGCAGAAACTCGCCCGATTACAACGGTATGTGCATTTTTGCCCTAGGCCATCGTAGTTATTGGTTTCGAGTATCAGACTTGCGATAATTTTGATAGTTTCTCAACCATTCCTTAACTTCACACTTACATATCTTGCGAACGGATTGACGAACTCGAGAATTTCCTATTGCATCTGAAAGCAGAAACTCGCCCGATTACAACGGTATGTGTATTTTCCCCCTAGGCCATTGTAGTTATTGGTTTCGAGTATCAGACTTGCGAAAATTTTGATGGTTTCTCAACCATTCCTTAAGTTCAAACTCCCGTTTCTCGCGAACGCATTGACGAACTCGGGAAATTCCTGTTGCATCTGAAAGTAGAAACTCGCCCGATTACAACGGTATGTGTACTTTTCCCCTAGGCCATTCCGCTTATTGGTTTCGAGTATCAGACTTGCGAAAATTTTGATGGTTTCTCAACAATTCCTTAACTTCACACTTCCATATCTCGCGAACGGATTGACGAACTCGAGAAATTCCTGTTGCATCTGAAAGTGGAAATTCGCCCGATTACAAAGGTATGTGTATTTTCCCCCTAGGCCATTGTAGTTATTGGTTTCGAGTATCAGACTTGCGAAAATTTTGATAGTTTCTCAACCATTCCTTAACTTCAAACTCCCATATCTCGTGAACGCATTGACGAACTCGAGAAATTCCGGTTGTATCTGAAAGTAGAAACTCGCCCGATTACAATGGTGTGTGTACATTTTCCCAAGGCCATTCCAGTTATTGGTTTCGAGTATCAGACTTGCGAAAATTTTGATGGTTTCTCAACCATTCCTTAACTTCAAACTCCCATATCTCGCGAACGGATTGACGAACGCGAGAAATTCCTGTCGCATGTGAAAGTAGAATCTCGCCCGATTACAACGGTATGTGTATTTTTCCCCTAGGCATTTGTAGTTATTGGTTTCGAGTATCAGAATTGCGAAAATTTTGATGGTTTCTGAACCATTCCTTAACTTCAAACTCCCATATCTCGCGAACGGATTGACGAACTCGAGAAATTCCTGTTGCATCTGAAAGTAGAAACTCGCCCGATTACAACGGTATGTGTATTTTTCCCCTAGGCCATTGTAGTTATTGGTTTCGAGTATCAGACTTGCGAAAATTTTGATGGTTTCTCAACCATTCCTTAAGTTCAAACTCCCGTTTCTCGCGAACGCATTGACGAACTCGAGAAATTCCTGTTGCATCTGAAAGTAGAAACTCGCCCGATTACAACGGTATGTGTACTTTTCCCCTAGGCCATTCCGCTTATTGGTTTCGAGTATCAGACTTGCGAAAATTTTGATGGTTTCTCAACCATTCCTTAACTTCACACTTCCATATCTCGCGAACGGATTGACGAACTCGAGAAATTCCTGTTGCATCTGAAAGTGGAAATTCGCCCGATTACAAAGGTATGTGTATTTTCCCCCTAGGCCATTGTAGTTATTGGTTTCGAGTATCAGACTTGCGAAAATTTTGATAGTTTCTCAACCATTCCTTAACTTCAAACTCCCATATCTCGTGAACGCATTGACGAACTCGAGAAATTCCGGTTGTATCTGAAAGTAGAAACTCGCCCGATTACAATGGTGTGTGTACATTTTCCCAAGGCCATTCCAGTTATTGGTTTCGAGTATCAGACTTGCGAAAATTTTGATGGTTTCTCAACCATTCCTTAACTTCAAACTCCCATATCTCGCGAACGGATTGACGAACGCGAGAAATTCCTGTCGCATGTGAAAGTAGAATCTCGCCCGATTACAACGGTATGTGTATTTTTCCCCTAGGCATTTGTAGTTATTGGTTTCGAGTATCAGAATTGCGAAAATTTTGATGGTTTCTGAACCATTCCTTAACTTCAAACTCCCATATCTCGCGAACGGATTGACGAACTCGAGAAATTCCTGTTGCATCTGAAAGTAGAAACTCGCCCGATTACAACGGTATGTGTATTTTTCCCCTAGGCCATTGTAGTTATTGGTTTCGAGTATCAGACTTGCGAAAATTTTGATGGTTTCTCAACCATTCCTTAAGTTCAAACTCCCGTTTCTCGCGAACGCATTGACGAACTCGAGAAATTCCTGTTGCATCTGAAAGTAGAAACTCGCCCGATTACAACGGTATGTGTACTTTTCCCCTAGGCCATTCCGCTTATTGGTTTCGAGTATCAGACTTGCGAAAATTTTGATGGTTTCTCAACCATTCCTTAACTTCACACTTCCATATCTCGCGAACGGATTGACGAACTCGAGAATTTCCTATTGCATCTGAACGCAGAAACTCGCCCGACTACAACGGTATGTGTATTTCTGCCCTAGGCCATAGTAGTTATTGGTTTCGAGTATCATACTTGCGATAATTTTGATGGTGTCTCAAGCATTCCTTAAATTCAAACTCCCATATCTCGCGAACGGATTGACGAACTCGAGAAATTCCTGTTGCATCTGAAAGTAGAAACTCGCCCGATTACAACGGTATGTGTATTTTTCCCCTAGGCCATTGTAGTTATTGGTTTCGTGTATCAGACTTGCGAAAATTTTGATGGTTTCTCAACCATTCCTTAAGTTCAAACACCCGTTTCTCGCGAACGCATTGACGAACTCGAGAAATTCCTGTTGCATCTGAAAGTGGAAACTCGCCCGATTACAAAAGTATGTGCATTTTTCCCCTAGGCCTTTGTAGTTATTGGTTTCGAGTATCAGACTTGCGATAATTTTGATGGTTTCTCAACCATTCCTTAACTTCACACTTACATATCTCGCGAACGGATTGACGAACTCGAGAATTTCCTATTGCATCTGAAAGCAGAAACTCGCCCGGTTACAACGGTATGTGCATTTTTGCCCTAGGCCATAGTAGTTATTGGTTTCGAGTATCAGACATGCGAAAATTTTGATGGTTTCTCAACCATTCCTTAACTCCAAACTCCCATTTCTCTCGAACGGATTGACGAACTCGAGAAGCTCCTATTGCATCTGAAAGTAGAAACTCGCCCGATTACAACGGTATGTGTATTTTTCCCCTAGTCCAATGTAGTTATTGGTTTCGAGTATCAGACTTGCGAAAATTTTGATGGTTTCTAAACCATTCCTTAACTTCAAACTCCCATTTCTCGCGAACGGATTGACGAACTCGAGAAATTCCTGTTGCATCTGAAAGTAGAAACTTGCCCGATTACAATGGTATGTGTACTTTTCCCCTAGGCCATTCCAGTTATTGTTTTCGACTATCAGACTTGAGATAATTTTGATGGTTTCTCAACCCTTCCTTAACTTCAAACTCCAATATCTCGAGAACGGATTGACGAACTCGAGAAATTCCTGTTGCATCTGAAAGTAGAAACTAGCCCGATTACAATGGTATGTGTACTTTTTCCCGAGGCCATTCCAGTTGTTGGTTTCGAGTATCAAACCTGCGAAAATTTTGATGGTTTCTCAACCATTCCTTAACTTCAAACTCCCATATCTCGCGAATGGATTGACGAACTCGAGAAATTCCTGTTGCATCTGAAAGCAGAAACTCGCCCGATTACAACGGTATGTGCATTTTTGCCCTAGGCCATAGTAGTTATTGGTTTCGAGTATCAGACTTGCGAAAATTTCGATGGTTTCTCAACCATTCCTTAACTTCAAACTCCCATATCCCGCGAACGCATTGACGAACTCGAGAAATTCCTGTTGTATCTGAAAGTAGAAACACGCACGATTAGAATAGTGTGTGTACCATTCCCCTAGGCCATCCGGTTATTGGTTTCGAGTATCAGACCTGCGAAAATTTTCATGGTTTCTCAACCATTCGTCATCTTCAAACTCCCATATCTCGCGAACGGATTGACGAACTCGAGAAATTCCTGTTGCATCTGAAAGTAGAAACTAGCCCGATTACAATGGTGTGTGCACTTTTCCCCTAGGCCATTCCAGTTATTGGTTTCGAGTATCAGACCAGCGAAAATTTTGATGGTTTCTCAACCATTCCTTAACTTCAAACTCCCATATCTCGCGAAGGCATTGACGAACTCGAGAAATTCCGGTTGTATCTGAAAGTAGAAACTCGCCCGATTACAATGGTGTGTGTACTTTTCCCCTAGGCCATTCCAGTTATTGGTTTCGAGTATCAGACAAGCGAAAATTTTGATGGTTTCTCAACCATTCCTTAACTTCAAACTCCCATATCTCGCGAACGGATTGACGAACGCGAGAAATTCCTGTTGCATGTGAAAGTAGAATCTCGCCCGATTACAACGGTATGTGTATTTTTCCCCTAGGCATTTGTAGTTATTGGTTTCGAGTATCAGACTTGCGAAAATTTTGATGGTTTCTCAACCATTCCTTAACTTCAAACTCCCATATCTCGCGAACGGATTGCCGAACTCGAGAAATTCCTGTTGCATCTGAAAGTAGAAACTCGCCCGATTACAACGGTATGTGTATTTTTCCCCTAGGCCATTGTAGTTATTGGTTTCGAGTATCAGACTTGCGAAAATTTTGATGGTTTCTCAACCATTCCTTAAGTTCAAACTCCCGTTTCTCGCGAACGCATTGACGAACTCGAGAAATTCCTGTTGCATCTGAAAGTAGAAACTCGCCCGATTACAATGGTATGTGTACTTTTCCCTAGGCCATTCCGCTTATTGGTTTCGAGTATCAGACTTGCGAAAATTTTGATGGTTTCTCAACCATTCCTTAAATTCACACTTCCATATCTCGCGAACGGATTGACGAACTCGAGAATTTCCTATTGCATCTGAACGCAGAAACTCGCCCGATTACAACGGTATGTGTATTTCTGCCCTAGGCCATAGTAGTTATTGGTTTCGAGTATCAAACTTGCGATAATTTTGATGGTTTCTCAAGCATTCCTTAAATTCAATCTCCCATATCTCGCGAACGGATTGACGAACTCGAGAAATTCCTGTTGCATCTGAAAGTGGAAACTCGCCCGATTACAAGGGTATGTGTATTTTCCCCCTTGGCCATTGTAGTTATTGGTTTCGTGTATCAGACTTGCGAAACTTTTGATGGTTTCTCAATCATTCCTTAACTTCAAACTTCCATATCTCGCGAACGGACTGACGAACTCGAGAATTTCCTATTGCATCTGAAAGCAGATACTCGCCCGATTATGACGGTATGTGTATTTTTGCCCTTGGCCATAGTTGTTATTGGATTCGAGTATCAGACTTGCGAAAATTTTGATGGTTTCTCAAGCATTCCTTAACTTCAAACTCCCATATCTCGCGAACGGTTTGACGAACTCGAGAAACTCCTGTTGCATCTGAAATTAGAAACTCGCACGAATACAAAGATATGTGTGTTTTTCCCCTAGGCCTTTGTAGTTATTGGTTTCGAGTATCAGACTTGCGAAAATTTTGATGGTTTCTCAACCATTCCTTAATTTCAAACTCCCATATCTCGCGAACGGATTGACGAACTCCAGAAATTCCTGTTGCATCTGAAAGTGGAAACTCGCCCGATTACAAGGGTATGTGTATTTTCCCCCTGGGCCATTGTAGTTATTGGTTTCGAGTATCAGACTTGCGAAAATTTTGATGGTTTCTCAATCATTCCTTAACTTCAAACTTCCATATTTCGCGAACGGACTGACGAACTCGAGAATTTCCTATTGCATCTGAAAGCAGATACTCGCCCGATTATGACGGTATGTGTATTTTTGCCCTTGGCCATAGTTGTTATTGGATTCGAGTATCAGACTTGCGAAAATTTTGATGGTTTCTCAAGCATTCCTTAACTTCAAACTCCCATATCTCGCGAACGGATTGACGAACTCGAGAAACTCCTGTTGCATCTGAAATTAGAAACTCGCACGAATACAAAGATATGTGTGTTTTTCCCGTAGGCCTTTGTAGTTATTGGTTTCGAGTATCAGACTTGCGAAAATTTTGATGGTTTCTCAACCATTCCTTAATTTCAAACTCCCATATCTCGCGAACGGATTGACGAACTCCAGAAATTCCTGTTGCATCTGAAAGTAGACACTCGCCCGATTAGAATGGTGTGTGTACTTTTCCCCTAGGGCATTCCAGTTATTCGTTTCTAGCATCAGAATTGCGAAAATTTCGATGGTTTCTCAACCATTCCTTAATTTCAAACTACCATATCTCGCGAACGGATTGACGAACTCGAGAAATTCCTGTTGCATCTGAAGGTGGAAATTCGCCCGATTACAAAGGTATGTGTATTTTCCCCCTAGGCCATTGTAGTTATTGGTTTCGAGTATCAGACTTGCGAAAATTTTGATAGTTTCTCAACCATTCCTTAACTT
Source organism: Ptiloglossa arizonensis (assembly GCF_051014685.1). Taxonomy (NCBI): domain Eukaryota; kingdom Metazoa; phylum Arthropoda; class Insecta; order Hymenoptera; family Colletidae; genus Ptiloglossa; species Ptiloglossa arizonensis. The sequence goes on along the minus strand of NW_027478482.1, from coordinate 946,057 downwards.
CAAACTCCCATATCTCGCGAACGCATTGACGAACTCGAGAAATTCCGGTTGTATCTGAAAGTAGAAACTCGCCCGATTACAATGGTGTGTGTACTTTTCCCCTAGGCCATTCCAGTTATTGGTTTCGAGTATCAGACAAGCGAAAATTTTGATGGTTTCTCAACCATTCCTTAACTTCAAACTCCCATATCTCGCGAACGGATTGACGACCGCGAGAAATTCCTGTCGCATGTGAAAGTAGAATCTCGCCCGATTACAACGGTATGTGTATTTTTCCCCTAGGCATTTGTAGTTATTGGTTTCGAGTATCAGACTTGCGAAAATTTTGATGGTTTCTCAACCATTCCGTAACTTCACACTTACATATCTCGCGAACGTATTGACGAACTCGAGAATTTCCTATTGCATCTGAAAGCAGAAACTCGCCCGATTACAACGGTATGTGTATTTCTGCCCTAGGCCATAGTAGTTATTGGTTTCGAGTATCAAACTTGCGATAATATTGATGGTTTCTCAAGCATTCCTTAAATTCAAACTCCCATATCTCGCGAACGGATTGACGAACTCGAGAAATTCCTGTTGCGTCTGAAAGTAGAAACTCGCCCGATTACAACGCTATGTGTATTTTTCCCCTAGGCCATTGTAGTTATTGGTTTCGAGTATTAGACTTGCGAAAATTTTGATGGCTTCTCAACCATTCCTTAAGTTCAAACTCCCGTTTCTCGCGAACGCATTGACGAACTCGAGAAATTCCTGTTGCATCTGAAAGTGGAAACTCGCCCGATTACAAAAGTATGTGCATTTTTCCCCTAGGCCTTTGTAGTTATTGGTTTCGAGTATCAGAATTTCGAAAATTTTGATGGTTTCTGTAGCATTCCTTAAGTTCAAACTCCAATATCTCGAGAACGGATTGACGAACTCGAGAAATTCCTGTTGCATCTGAAAGTAAAAACTAGGCCGATTACAATGGTGTGTGTACTTTTTCCCGAGGCCATAGTAGTTATTGGTTTCGAGTATCAGACTTGCGAAAATTTCGATGGTTTTTCAACCATTCCTTAACTTCAAACTCCCATATCTCGCGAACGCATTGACGAACTCGAGAAGCTCCTGTTGCATCTGAAAGTAGAAACTCGCCCGATTCCAATGGTATGTGTACTTTTCCCCTAGGCCATTCCAGTTATTGGTTTCGAGTATCAGACTTGCGATAATTTTGATGGTTTCTCAACCATTCCGTAACTTCACACTTACATATCTCGCGAACGTATTGACGAACTCGAGAATTTCCTATTGCATCTGAAAGCAGAAACTCGCCCGGTTACAACGGTATGTGCATTTTTGCCCTAGACCATAGTAGTTATTGGTTTCGAGTATCAACATGCGAAAATTTTGATGGTTTCTCAACCATTCCTTAACTCCAAACTCCCATTTCTCGCGAACGGATTGACGAACTCGAGAAATTCCTATTGCATCTGAATGTAGAAACTCGCCCGATTACAACGGTATGTGTATTTTTCCCCAAGGCCAATGTAGTTATTGGTTTCGAGTATCAGATTTGCGAAAATTTTGATGGTTTCTAAACCATTCCTTAACCTCAAACTCCCATTTCTCGCGAACGGATTGACGAACTCGAGAAATTCCTGTTGCATCTGAAAGTAGAAACTTGCCCGATTACAATGGTATGTGTACTTTTCCCCTAGGCCATTCCAGTTATTGGTTTCGAGTATCAGACTTGAGATAATTTTGATGGTTTCTCAACCATTCCTTAACTTCAAACTCCAATATCTCGAGAACGGATTGACGAACTCGAGAGATTCCTGTTGCATCTGAAAGTAGAACCTAGCCCGATTACAATGGTGTGTGTACTTTTTCCCGAGGCCATTCCAGTTGTTGGTTTCGAGTATCAAACCTGCGAAAATTTTGATGGTTTCTCAACCATTCCTTAACTTCAAACTCCCATATCACGCGAACGCATTGACGAACTCGAGAAATTCCTGTTGTATCTGAAAGTAGAAACTCGCACGATTAGAATAGTGTATGTACTTTTCCCCTAGGCCATCCGGTTATTGGTTTCGAGTATCAGACCTGCGAAAATTTTGATGGTTTCTCAACCATTCGTTATCTTCAAACTCCCATATCTCGCGAACGGATTGACGAACTCGAGAAATTCCTGTTGCATCTGAAAGTAGAAACTAGCCCGATTACAATGGTGTGTGCACTTTTCCCCTAGGCCATTCCAGTTATTGGTTTCGAGTATCAGACCACCGAAAATTTTGTTGGTTTCTCAACCATTCCTTAACTTCAAACTCCCATATCTCGCGAACGGATGGACGAACTTGAGAAATTCCTGTTGCATCTGAAAGTAGAAACTCGCCCGATTACAACGGTATGTGTATTTTTCCCCTAGGCCATTGTAGTTATTGGTTTCGAGTATCAGACTTGCGAAAATTTTGATGGTTACTCAACCATTCCTTAACTTCAAACTCCCATATCTCGCGAACGAATTGACGAACTCGAGAAATTCCTGTTGCATCTGAAAGCAGAAACTCGCCCGATTACAACGGTATGTGCATTTTTGCCCAAGGCCATAGTAGTTATTGGTTTCGAGTATCAGACTTGCGATAATTTTGATGGTTTCTCAACCATTCCTTAACTTCACACTTACATATCTTGCGAACGGATTGACGAACTCGAGAATTTCCTATTGCATCTGAAAGCAGAAACTCGCCCGGTTACAACGGTATGTGCATTTTTGCCCTAGGCAATAGTAGTTATTGGTTTCGAGTATCAGACTTGCGAAAATTTTGATGGTTTCTCAACCATTCCTTAACTTCAAACTCCCATATCCCGCGAACGGATTGACGAACTCGAGAAATTCCTGTTGCATGTGGAAGTAGAAAAATCACCCGATTACAACGGTATGTGTATTTTTGCCCTAGGCCATAGTAGTTATTGGTTTCGAGTATCAGACTTGAGATAATTTTGATGGTTTCTCAACCATTCCTTAACTTCAAACTCCAATATCTCGAGAACGGATTGACGAACTCGAGAGATTCCTGTTGCATCTGAAAGTAGAACCTAGCCCGATTACAATGGTGTGTGTACTTTTTCCCGAGGCCATTCCAGTTGTTGGTTTCGAGTATCAAACCTGCGAAAATTTTGATGGTTTCTCAACCATTCCTTAACTTCAAACTCCCATATCTCGCGAACGGATTGACGAACTCGAGATATTCCTGTTGCATCTGAAAGCAGAAACTCGCCCGATTACAACGGTATGTGCTTTTTTCCCCTAGGCCTTTGTAGTTATTGGTTTCGAGTATCAGACTTGCAAACATTTTGATGGTTTCTCAACCATTCCTTAACTTCAAACTCCCACTTCTCGCGAACGGATTGACGAACTCGAGAAATTCCTGTTGCATCTGAAAGTAGAAACTCGCCCGATTACAATGGTATGTGTACTTTTCCCCTATGCCATTCCAGTTATTGGTTTCGACTATCAGACTTGAGATAATTTTGATGGTTTCTCAACCATTCCTTAACTTCAAACTCCAATATCTCGAGAACGGATTGACGAACTCGAGAAATTCCTGTTGCATCTGAAAGTGGAAACTAGCCCGATTACAATTGTGTGTGTACTTTTTCCCGAGGCCATTCCAGTTGTTGGTTTCGAGTATCAAACCTGCGAAAATTTTGATGGTTCCTAAACCATTCCTTAACTTCAAACTCCCATATCACGCGAACGCATTGACGAACTCGAGAAATTCCTGTTGTATCTGAAAGTAGAAACTCGCACGATTAGAATAGTGTGTGTACTTTTCCCCTAGGCCATCCGGTTATTGGTTTCGAGTATCAGACCTGCGAAAATTTTGATGGTTTCTCAACCATTCGTTGTCTTCAAACTCCCATATCTCGCGAACGGATTGACGAACTCGAGAAATTCCTGTTGCACCTGAAAGTAGAAACTAGCCCGATTACAATGGTGTGTGCACTTCTCCCCTCGGCCATTCCAGTTATTGGTTTCGAGTATCAGACCAGCGAAAATTTTGATGGTTTCTCAACCATTCCTTAATTTCAAACTCCCATATCTCGCGAACGGATTGACGAACTCGAGAAATTCCTGTTGCATCTGAAAGTAGAAACTCGCCCGATTACAACGGTATGCGTATTTTTCCCCTAGGCCATTGTAGTTATTGGTTTCGAGTATCAGACTTGCGAAAATTTTGATGGTTACTCAACCATTCCTTAACTTCAAACTCCCATTTCTCGCGAACGGATTGACGAACACGAGGAATTCCTGTTGCATTTGAAAGTTGAAACTTGCCCGATTACAATGGTATGTTTACTTTTCCCCTAGGCCATTCCAGTTATTGGTTTCGAGTATCAGACTTGAGATAATTTTGATGGTTTCTCAACCATTCCTTAACTTCAAACTCCAATATCTCGAGAACGGATTGACGAACTCGAGAAATTCCTGTTGCATCTGAAAGTAGAAACTAGCCCGATTACAATGGTGTGTGTACTTTTTCCCGAGGCCATTCCAGTTATTGGTTTCGAGTATCAGACCAGCGAAAATTTTGTTGGTTTCTCAACCATTCCTTAACTTCAAACTCCCATATCTCGCGAACGGATGGACGAACTTGAGAAATTCCTGTTGCATCTGAAAGTAGAAACTCGCCCGATTACAACGGTATGTGTATTTTTCCCCTAGGCCATTGTAGTTATTGGTTTCGAGTATCAGACTTGCGAAAATTTTGATGGTTACTCAACCATTCCTTAACTTCAAACTCCCATATCTCGCGAACGAATTGACGAACTCGAGAAATTCCTGTTGCATCTGAAAGCAGAAACTCGCCCGATTACAATGGTATGTGCATTTTTGCCCAAGGCCATAGTAGTTATTGGTTTCGAGTATCAGACTTGCGATAATTTTGATGGTTTCTCAACCATTCCTTAATTTCACACTTACATATCTTGCGAACGGATTGACGAACTCGAGAATTTCCTATTGCATCTGAAAGCAGAAACTCGCCCGGTTACAACGGTATGTGCATTTTTGCCCTAGGCCATTGTAGTTATTGGTTTCGAGTATCAGACTTGCGAAAATTTTGATGGTTTCTCAACCATTCCTTAACTTCAAACTCCCATATCCCGCGAACGGATTGACGAACTCGAGAAATTCCTGTTGCATGTGGAAGTAGAAAAGTCACCCGATTACAACGGTATGTGTACTTTTTCCCGAGGCCATTCCAGTTATTGGTTTCGAGTATCAGACCAGCGAAAATTTTGTTGGTTTCTCAACCATTCCTTAACTTCAAACTCCCATATCTCGCGAACGGATGGACGAACTTGAGAAATTCCTGTTGCATCTGAAAGTAGAAACTCGCCCGATTACAACGGTATGTGTATTTTTCCCCTAGGCCATTGTAGTTATTGGTTTCGAGTATCAGACTTGCGAAAATTTTGATGGTTACTCAACCATTCCTTAACTTCAAACTCCCATATCTCGCGAACGAATTGACGAACTCGAGAAATTCCTGTTGCATCTGAAAGCAGAAACTCGCCCGATTACAACGGTATGTGCATTTTTGCCCAAGGCCATAGTAGTTATTGGTTTCGAGTATCAGACTTGCGATAATTTTGATGGTTTCTCAACCATTCGTTAATTTCACACTTACATATCTTGCGAACGGATTGACGAACTCGAGAATTTCCTATTGCATCTGAAAGCAGAAACTCGCCCGGTTACAACGGTATTTGCATTTTTGCCCTAGGCCATAGTAGTTATTGGTTTCGAGTATCAGACTTGCGAAAATTTTGATGGTTTCTCAACCATTCCTTAACTTCAAACTCCCATATCCCGCGAACGGATTGACGAACTCGAGAAATTCCTGTTGCATGTGGAAGTAGAAAAGTCACCCGATTACAACGGTATGTGTATTTTTGCCCTAGGCCATAGTAGTTATTGGTTTCGAGTATCAGACTTGAGATAATTTTGATGGTTTCTCAACCATTCCTTAACTTCAAACTCCAATATCTCGAGAACGGATTGACGAACTCGAGAGATTCCTGTTGCATCTGAAAGTAGAACCTAGCCCGATTACAATGGTGTGTGTACTTTTTCCCGAGGCCATTCCAGTTGTTGGTTTCGAGTATCAAACCTGCGAAAATTTTGATGGTTTCTCAACCATTCCTTAACTTCAAACTCCCATATCTCGCGAACGGATTGACGAACTCGAGATATTCCTGTTGCATCTGAAAGCAGAAACTCGCCCGATTACAACGGTATGTGCTTTTTTCCCCTAGGCCTTTGTAGTTATTGGTTTCGAGTATCAGACTTGCGAACATTTTGATGGTTTCTCAACCATTCCTTAACTTCAAACTCCCATTTCCCGCGAACGGATTGACGAACTCGAGAAATTCCTGTTGCATCTGAACGTAGAAACTCGCCCGATTACAATGGTATGTGTACTTTTCCCCTAGGCCACTCCAGTTATTGGTTTCGACTATCAGACTTGAGATAATTTTGATGGTTTCTCAACCATTCCTTAACTTCAAACTCCAATATCTCGAGAACGGATTGACGAACTCGAGAAATTCCTGTTGCATCTGAAAGTGGAAACTAGCCCGATTACAATGGTGTGTGTACTTTTTCCCGAGGCCATTCCAGTTGTTGGTTTCGAGTATCAAACCTGCGAAAATTTTGATGGTTCCTAAACCATTCCTTAACTTCAAACTCCCATATCACGCGAACGCATTGACGAACTCGAGAAATTCCTGTTGCACCTGAAAGTAGAAACTCGCACGATTAGAATAGTGTGTGCACTTCTCCCCTAGGCCATTCCAGTTATTGGTTTCGAGTATCAGACCAGCGAAAATTTTGATGGTTTCTCAACCATTCCTTAATTTCAAACTCCCATTTCTCGCGAACGGATTGACGAACACGCGGAATTCCTGTTGCATCTGAAAGTTGAAACTTGCCCGATTACAATGGTATGTTTACTTTTCCCCTAGGCCATTCCAGTTATTGGTTTCGAGTATCAGACTTGAGATAATTTTGATGGTTTCTCAACCATTCCTTAACTTCAAACTCCAATATCTCGAGAACGGATTGACGAAATCGAGAAATTCCTGTTGCATCTGAAAGTAGAAACTAGCCCGATTACAATGGTGTGTGTACTTTTCCCCTAGGCCATCCGGTTATTGGTTTCGAGTATCAGACCTTCGAAAATTTTGATGGTTTCTCAACCATTCGTTATCTTCAAACTCCCATATCTCGCGAACGGATTGACGAACTCGAGAAATTCCTGTTGCATCTGAAAGCAGAAACTCGCCCGATTACAACGGTATGTGCATTTCTCCCCTATGCCTTTGTAGTTATTGGTTTCGAGTATCAGACTTGCGAAAATTTTGATGGTTTCTCAACCATTCCTTAACTTCACACTTACATATCTCGCGAACGGATTGACGAACTCGAGAATTTCCTATTGCATCTGAAAGCAGAAACTCGCCCGGTTACAACGGTATGTGCATTTTTGCCCTAGGCCATAGTAGTTATTGGTTTCGAGTATCAGACATGCGAATATTTTGATGGTTTCTCAACCATTCCTTAACTCCAAACTCCCATTTCTCGCGAACGGATTGACGAACTCGAGAAAATCCTATTGCATCTGAAAGTAGAAACTCGCCCGATTATAACGGTATGTGTATTTTTCCCCTAGGCCAATGTAGTTATTGGTTTCGAGTATCAGACTTGCGAAAATTTTGATGGTTTCTAAACCATTCCTTAACTTCAAACTCCCATTTCTCGCGAACGGATTGACGAACTCGAGAAATTCCTGTTGCATCTGAAAGTAGAAACTCGCCCGATTACAATGGTGTGTGTACTTTTCCCCTAGGCCATTCCAGTTATTGGTTTCGAGTATCAGACTTGAGATAATTTTGATGGTTTCTCAACCATTCCTTAACTTCAAACTCCCATATCACGCGAACGCATTGACGAACTCGAGAAATTCCTGTTGTATCTGAAAGTAGAAACTCGCCCGATTAGAATAGTGTGTGTACTTTTCCCCTAGGCCATCCGGTTATTGGTTTCGAGTATCAGACCTGCGAAAATTTTGATGGTTTCTCAGCCATTCGTTATCTTCAAACTCCCACATCTCGCGAACGGATTGACGAACTCGAGAAATTCCTGTTGCATCTGAAAGTAGAAACTAGCCCGATTACAATGGTGTGTGTACTTTTCCCCTTGGCCATTCCAGTTATTGGTTTCGAGTATCAGACCTGCGAAAATTTTGATGGTTTCTCAACCATTCCTTAACTTCAAACTCCCATATCTCGCGAACGGATTGGCGAATTCGAGAAATTCCTTTTGCATCTGAAAGTAGAAACTCGCCCGATTACAACGGTATGTGTATTTTTCCCCTAGGCCAATGTAGTTATTGGTTTCGAGTATCAGACTTGCGAAAATTTTGATGGTTTCTAAACCATTCCTTAACTTCAAACTCCCATTTCTCGCGAACGGATTGACGAACTCGAGAAATTCCTGTTGCATCTGAAAGTAGAAACTCGCCCGATTACAATGGTATGTGTACTTTTCCCCTAGGCCATTCCAGTTATTGGTTTCGAGTATCAGACTTGAGATAATTTTGATGGTTTCTCAACCATTCCTTAACTTCAAACTCCCATATCTCGCGAACGGATTGACGAACTCGAGAAATTCCTGTTGCATCTGAAAGTAGAAACTAGCCCGATTACAATGGTGTGTGTACTTTTCCCCTAGGCCATTCCAGTTATTGGTTTCGAGTATCAGACCTGCGAAAATTTTGATGGTTTCTCAACCATTCCTTAACTTCAAACTCCCATATCTCGCGAACGGATTGGCGAATTCGAGAAATTCCTATTGCATCTGAAAGCAGAAACTCGCCCGGTTACAACGGTATGTGCATTTTTGCCCCGGGCCATAGTAGTTATTGGTTTCGAGTATCAGACATGCGAAAATTTTGATGGTTTCTCAACCATTCCTTAACTCCAAACCCCCATTTCTCGCGAACGGATTGACGAACTCGAGAAATTCCTATTGCATCTGAAAGTAGAAACTCGCCCGATTACAACGGTGTGTGTATTTTTCCCCTAGGCCAATGCAGTTATTGGTTTCGAGTATCAGACTTGCGAAAATTTTGATGGTTTCTAAACCATTCCTTAACTTCAAACTCCCATATCACGCGAACGCATTGACGAACTCGAGAAATTCCTGTTGTATCTGAAAGTAGAAACTCGCCCGATTAGAATAGTGTGTGTACTTTTCCCCAAGGCCATCCGGTTATTGGTTTCGAGTATCAGACCTGCGAAAATTTTGATGGTTTCTCAACCATTCCTTAACTTCAAACTCCCATATCTCGCGAACGGATTGGCGAATTCGAGAAATTCCTATTGCATCTGAAAGCAGAAACTCGCCCGGTTACAAAGGTATGTGCATTTTTGCCCTAGGCCACAGTAGATATTGGTTTCGAGTATCAGACTTGTGAAAATTTCGATGGTTTCTCAACCATTCCTTAACTTCAAACTCCCATATCACGCGAACGCATTGACGAACTCGAGAAATTCCTGTTGTATCTGAAAGTAGAAACTCGCCCGATTAGAATAGTGTGTGTACTTTTCCCCTAGGCCATCCGGTTATTGGTTTCGAGTATCAGACCTGCGAAAATTTTGATGGTTTCTCAGCCATTCGTTATCTTCAAACTCCCATATCTCGCGAACGGATTGACGAACTCGAGAAATTCCTGTTGCATCTGAAAGTAGAAACTAGCCCGATTACAATGGTGTGTGTACTTTTCCCCTAGGCCATTCCAGTTATTGGTTTCGAGTATCAGACCTGCGAAAATTTTGATGGTTTCTCAACCATTCCTTAACTTCAAACTCCCATATCTCGCGAACGGATTGGCGAATTCGAGAAATTCCTTTTGCATCTGAAAGTAGAAACTCGCCCGATTACAACGGTATGTGTATTTTTCCCCTAGGCCAATGTAGTTATTGGTTTCGAGTATCAGACTTGCGAAAATTTTGATGGTTTCTAAACCATTCCTTAACTTCAAACTCCCATTTCTCGCGAACGGATTGACGAACTCGAGAAATTCCTGTTGCATCTGAAAGTAGAAACTCGCCCGATTACAATGGTATGTGTACTTTTCCCCTAGGCCATTCCAGTTATTGGTTTCGAGTATCAGACTTGAGATAATTTTGATGGTTTCTCAACCATTCCTTAACTTCAAACTCCCATATCTCGCGAACGGATTGACGAACTCGAGAAATTCCTGTTGCATCTGAAAGTAGAAACTCGCCCGATTACAATGGTATGTGTACTTTTCCCCTAGGCCATTCCAGTTATTGGTTTCGAGTATCAGACTTGAGATAATTTTGATGGTTTCTCAACCATTCCTTAACTTCAAACTCCAATATCTCGAGAACGGATTGACGAACTCGAGAAATTCCTGTTGCATCTGAAAGTAGAAACTCGCCCGATTACAAAGATATGTGTATTTTTCCCCTAGGCCATTGTAGTTATTTGTTTCGGGTATCAGACTTGCGAAAATTTTGATGGTTTCTCAACCATTCCGTACCTTCAAACTCCCATATCTCGCGAACGGATTGATGAACTCGAGAAATTCCTGTTGCATCTGAAAGTAGAAACTCGCCCGATTACAATGGTATGTGTACTTTTCCCCTAGGCCATTCCAGTTATTGGTTTCGAGTATCAGACCCGCGAAAATTTTGATGGTTTCTCAACCATTCCTTAATTTCAAACTCCCATATCTCGCGAACGGATTGATGAACTCGAGAAATTCCTGTTGCATCTGAAAGTAGAAACTCGCCCGATTACAATGGTATGTGTACTTTTCCCCTAGGCCATTCCAGTTATTGGTTTCGAGTATCAGACTTGCGAAAATTTTAATGGTTTCTCAACCATTCTTTAACTTCAAACTCCCATATCTCGCGAACGGATTGACGAACTCGAGAAATTCCTGATGCATGTGAAAGTAGAAAGTCGCCCGATTACAACGGTATTTGTATTTTTCTACTAGGCCATTCCAGTTGTTGGTTTCGAGTATCAGACCAGCGAAAATTTTGATGGTTCCTCAAATATTCCTCAACTTCAAACTTCCATATCTCGCGAACGGATTGACGAACTCGAGAACTTCCTATTGCATCTGAAAGCAGAAACTCGCCCGATTACAACGGTATGTGTATTTTTGCCCTAGGTCATAGTAGTTATTCGATTCGAGTATCAGACTTGCGAAAATTTTGATGATTTCTCAACCATTCCTTAACTTCAAACTGCCATATCTCGCGAACGGATTGACGAACTCGAGAAATTCCTGTTGCATGTGAAAGTAGAATCTCGCCCGATTACAATGGTATGTGTATTTTTCCCCTAGGCATTTGTAGTTATTGGTTTCGAGTATCAGACTTGCGAAAATTTTGATGGTTTCTCAACCATTCCTTAACTTCAAACTCCCATATCTCGCGAACGGATTGACGAACTCGAGAAATTCCTGTTGCATCTGAAAGTAGAAACTCGCCCGATTACAAAGATATGTGTATTTTTCCCCTAGGCCATAGTAGTTGGTTTCGAGTATCAGACCAGCGAAAATTTTGATGGTTTCTCAACGATTCCTTAACTTCAAACTCCCATTTCTCGCGAACGGATTGACGAACACGAGAAATTCCTGTTGCATCTGAAAGTAGAAACTCGCCCGATTCGAACGGTAAGTGTATTTTTCTCCTAGGCCGTTCCAGTTGTTGGTTTCGAGTATCAGACCAGCGAAAATTTTGATGTTTTCTCAAGCATTCCTTAACTTCAAACTTCCATACCTCGCGAACGGATTGACGAACTCGAGAATTTCCTATTGCATCTGAATGCCGAAACTCGCCCGATCACAACGGTATGTGTATTTTTGCCCTAGGCCATAGTAGTTGTTGGTTTCGAGTATCAGACCAGCGAAAATTTTGATGGTTTCTCATGTATTCCTTAACTTCAAACTTCCATATCTCGCGAACGGATTGACGAACTCGAGAATTTCCTATTGCATCTGAAAGCAGAAACGCGCCCGATTACAACGGTATGTGTATTTTTGCCCTAGGTCATAGTAGTTATTCGATTCGAGTATCAGACTTGCGAAAATTTTGATGATTTCTCAACCTTTCCTTAACTTCAAACTGCCATATCTCGCGAACGCATTGACGAACTCGAGAAATTCCTGTTGCATGTGAAAGTAGAATCTCGCCCGATTACAATGGTATGTGTATTTTTCCCCTAGGCATTTGTAGTTATTGGTTTCGAGTATCAGACTTGTGAAAATTTTGATGGTTTCTCAAGCATTCCGTACCTTCAAACTCCCGTATCTCGCGAACGGATTGATGAACTCGAGAAATTCCTGTTCCGTCTGAAAGTAGAAACTCGCCCGATTACAACGGTATGTGTATTTTTGCCATAGGCCGTTGTAGTTATTGGTTTCGAGTATCAGAATTGCGAAAATTTTGATGGTTTCTCAACCATTCCTTAACTTCAAACTCCCATATTTCGCGAACGGATTGACGAACTCGAGAAATTCCTGTTGTATCTGAAAGTAGAAACTCGCCCGATTACAACGGTATGTGTATTTTTCCCCTACGCCATTGTAGTTATTGGTTTCGAGTATCAGACTTGCGAATATTTTGATGGTTTCTCAATCATTCCTTAACTTCAAACTTCCATATCTCGCGAACGGATTGACGAACTCGAGAAATTCCTGTTGCATCTGAAAGTAGAAACTCTCCCAATTACAACGGTATGTGTGTTATTCCCCTGGGCCATTGTATTATAGTTATTGGTTTCGAGTATCAGACTTGCGAAAATTTTGATGGTTTCTCAACCATTCCGTACCTTCAAACTCCCATATCTCGCGAACGGATTGATGAACTCGAGAAATTCCTGTTGCATCTGAAAGTAGAAACTCGCCCGAATACAATGGTGTGTGTACTTTTCCCCTAGGCCATGCCTGTTATTGGTTTCGAGTATCAGACCAGCGAATATTTTGATGGTTTCTCAATCATTCCTTAACTTCAAACTTCCATATCTCGCGAACGGATTAACGAACTCGAGAAATTCCTGTTGCATCTGAAAGTAGAAACTCGACCGATTACAAAGGTATGTGCATTTCTCCCCTATGCCTTTGTAGTTATTGGTTTCGAGTATCAGACTTGCGAAAAAGTTTGATGGGTTCTCCATCATTCCTTAACTTCAAACTTCCATATCTCGCGAACGGATTGACGAACTCGAGAATTTCCTATTGCATCTGAAAGGAGAAACTCGCCCGATTATAACGGTATGTGTATTTTTGCCCTTGGCCATAGTTGTTATTGGATTCGAGTATCAGACTTTCGAAAATTTTGATGGTTTCTCAAGCATTCCTTAACTTCAATCTCCCATATCTCGCGAACGGATTGACGAACTCGAGAAACTCCTGTTGCATCTGAAAGTGGAAACTCGCCCGATTACAATGGTGTGTGTACTTTTCCCCTAGACCATTCCAGTTATTAGTTTCGAGTATCAGACTTGCGAAAATTTTGATGGTTTCTCAACCATTCCGTAACTTCACACTTCCATATCTCGCGAACGGATTGACGAACTGGAGAATTTCCTATTGCATCTGAAAGCAGAAACTCGCCCGATTACAACGGTATGCGCATTTTTGCCCTAGGCCATAGGAGTTATTGGTTTCAAGTATCAGACTTGCGAAAATTTTGATGGTTCCCCAACCATTCCTTAACTTCAAACTCCCATATCTCGCGAACGGATTGACGAACTCGAGAAATTCCTGTTGCATCTGAAAGTAGAAACTCTCCCAATTACAACGGTATGTGTGTTTTTCCCCTGGGCCATTGTAGTTATTGGTTTCGAGTATCAGACTTGCGAAAATTTTGATGGTTTCTCAACCATTCCGTACCTTCAAACTCCCATATCTCGCGAACGGATTGATAAACTCGAGAAATTCCTGTTCCATCTGAAGGTAGAAACTCGCCCGATTACAACGGTATGTGTATTTTTGCCATAGGCCGTTGTAGTTATTGGTTTCGAGTATCAGACTTGCGAAAATTTTGATGGTTTCTCAACCATTCCTTAACTTCAAACTCCCATATCTCGCGAACGGATTAACGAACTCGAGAAATTCCTGTTGCATCTGAAAGTAGAAACTCTCCCAATTACAACGGTATGTGTGTTTTCCCCCTGGGCCATTGTATTATAGTTATTGGTTTCGAGTATCAGACTTGCGAAAATTTTGATGGTTTCTCAACCATTCCGTACCTTCAAACTCCCATATCTCGCGAACGGATTGATGAACTCGAGAAATTCCTGTTGCATCTGAAAGTAGAAACTCGCCCGAATACAATGGTGTGTGTACTTTTCCCCTAGGCCATGCCTGTTATTGGTTTCGAGTATCAGACCAGCGAATATTTTGATGGTTTCTCAATCATTCCTTAACTTCAAACTTCCATATCTCGCGAACGGATTAACGAACTCGAGAAATTCCTGTTGCATCTGAAAGTAGAAACTCGACCGATTACAAAGGTATGTGCATTTCTCCCCTATGCCTTTGTAGTTATTGGTTTCGAGTATCAGACTTGCGAAAAAGTTTGATGGGTTCTCCATCATTCCTTAACTTCAAACTTCCATATCTCGCGAACGGATTGACGAACTCGAGAATTTCCTATTGCATCTGAAAGGAGAAACTCGCCCGATTATAACGGTATGTGTAGTTTTGCCCTTGGCCATAGTTGTTATTGGATTCGAGTATCAGACTTTCGAAAATTTTGATGGTTTCTCAAGCATTCCTTAACTTCAATCTCCCATATCTCGCGAACGGATTGACGAACTCGAGAAACTCCTGTTGCATCTGAAAGTGGAAACTCGCCCGATTACAATGGTGTGTGTACTTTTCCCCTAGACCATTCCAGTTATTGGTTTCGAGTATCAGACTTGCGAAAATTTTGATGGTTTCTCAACCATTCCGTAACTTCACACTTCCATATCTCGCGAACGGATTGACGAACTGGAGAATTTCCTATTGCATCTGAAAGCAGAAACTCGCCCGATTACAACGGTATGCGCATTTTTGCCCTAGGCCATAGGAGTTATTGGTTTCAAGTATCAGACTTGCGAAAATTTTGATGGTTCCCCAACCATTCCTTAACTTCAAACTCCCATATCTCGCGAACGGATTGACGAACTCGAGAAATTCCTGTTGCATCTGAAAGTAGAAACTCTCCCAATTACAACGGTATGTGTGTTTTTCCCCTGGGCCATTGTAGTTATTGGTTTCGAGTATCAGACTTGCGAAAATTTTGATGGTTTCTCAACCATTCCGTACCTTCAAACTCCCATATCTCGCGAACGGATTGATAAACTCGAGAAATTCCTGTTCCATCTGAAGGTAGAAACTCGCCCGATTACAACGGTATGTGTATTTTTGCCATAGGCCGTTGTAGTTATTGGTTTCGAGTATCAGACTTGCGAAAATTTTGATGGTTTCTCAACCATTCCTTAACTTCAAACTCCCATATCTCGCGAACGGATTAACGAACTCGAGAAATTCCTGTTGCATCTGAAAGTAGAAACTCTCCCAATTACAACGGTATGTGTGTTTTTAAACTGGGCCATTGTATTATAGTTATTGGTTTCGAGTATCAGACTTGCGAAAATTTTGATGGTTTCTCAACCATTCCGTACCTTCAAACTCCCATATCTCGCGAACGGATTGATGAACTCGAGAAATTCCTCCTGCATCCGAAAGTAGAAACTCGCCCTATTACAAAGGTATGTGCATTTCTCCCCTATGCCTTTGTATTTATTGGTTTCGAGTATCAGACTTGCGAAAAAGTTTGATGGGTTCTCTATCATTCCTTAAATTCAAACTTCCATATCTCGCGAACGGATTGACGAACTCGAGAATTTCCTATTGCATCTGAAAGTAGAAACTCGCCCGATTACAACGGTATGTGTATTTTTCCCCTACGCCATTGTAGTTATTGGTTTCGAGTATCAGACTTGCGAAAAAGTTTGATGGGTTCTCTATCATTCCTTAACTTCAAACTTCCATATCTCGCGAACGGATTGACGAACTCGAGAATTTCCTATTGCATCTGAAAGGAGAAACTCGCCCGATTATAACGGTATGTGTATTTTTGCCCTTGGCCATAGTTGTTATTGTATTCGAGTATCAGACTTGCGAAAATTTTGATGGTTTCTCAAGCATTCCTTAACTTCAAACTCCCATACCTCGCGAACGGATTGACGAACTCGAGAAACTCCTGTTGCATCTGAAAGTGGAAACTCGCCCGATTACAATGGTATTTGTATTTTTCCCCTAGGCCTTTTTAGTTATTGGTTTCGAGTATCAGACTTGCGAACATTTTGATGGTTTCTCAACCATTCCTTAACTTCAAACTCCCATTTCTCGCGAACGTATTGACGAACTCGAGAAATTCCTGTTGCATCTGAAAGCAGAAACTCGCCCGATTACAATGGTATGTGTATTTTTCCCCTACGCCATTCCAGTTACTGGTTTCGAGTATCAGACCAGCGAAAATTTTGATGGTTTCTCAATCATTCCTTAACTTCAAACTTCCATATCTCGCGAACGGATTGACGAACTCGAGAATTTACTATTGCACCTGAAAGCAGAAACTCGCCCGATTATAACGGTAAGTTTATTTTTGCCCTTGGCCATAGTTGTTATTGGATTCGAGTATCAGACTTGCGAAAATTTTGATGGTTTCTCAAGCATTCCTTAACTTCAAACTCCCATATCTCGCGAACGGATTGACGAACTCGAGAAACTCCTGTTGCATCTGAAAGTGGAAACTCGCCCGATTACAATGGTATTTGTATTTTTCCCCTAGGCCTTTTTAGTTATTGGTTTCGAGTATCAGACTTGCGAACATTTTGATGGTTTCTCAACCATTCCTTAACTTCAAACTCCCATTTCTCGCGAATGTATTGACGAACTCGAGAAATTCCTGTTGCATCTGAAAGCAGAAACTCGCCCGATTACAATGGTATGTGTATTTTTCCCCTAGGCCATTCCAGTTATTGGTTTCGAGTACCAGACCAGCGAAAATTTTTATGGTTTCTCCACCATTCCTTAACTTCAAACTCCCATTTCTCGCGAATGTATTGACGAACTCGAGAAATTCCTGTTGCATCTGAAAGCAGAAACTCGCCCGATTACAATGGTATGTGTATTTTTCCCCTAGGCCATTCCAGTTATTGGTTTCGAGTACCAGACCAGCGAAAATTTTTATGGTTTCTCCACCATTCCTTAACTTCAAACTCCCATATCTCGCGAACGTATTGACGAACTCGAGAAATTCCTGTTGCATCTGAAAGCAGAAACTCGCCCGATTACAATGGTATGTGTATTTTTCCCCTAGGCCATTCCAGTTACTGGTTTCGAGTATCAGACCAGCGAAAATTTTGATGGTTTCTCAACTATTCCTTAACTTCAAACTCCCATATCCCGCGAACGGATTGACGAACTCGAGAAATTCCTGTTACATATGAAAGTAGAAAGTCGCCCAATTACAACGGTATGTGTATTTTTCTCCTAGGCCATTCCAGTTGTTGGTTTCGAGTATCAGACCAGCGAAAATTTTGACGGTTCCTCAAGCATTCATTAATTTCAGACTTCCATATCTCGCGAACGGATTGACGAACTCGAGAATTTCCTATTGCATCTGAATGCAGAAACTCGCCCGATTACAACGGTATGTGTATTTTTGCCCTAGGCCATAGTAGTTGTTGGTTTCGAGTATCAGACCAGCGAAAATTTTGATGGTTTCTCATGTATTCCTTAACTTCAAACTTCCATATCTCGCGAACGGATTGACGAACTCGAGAAATTCCGGTTGCATCTGAAAGTAGAAACTCGCCCGATTACAAAGGTATGTGCATTTCTCCCCGATGCCTTTGTAGTTATTGGTTTCGAGTACCAGACTTGCGAAAATTTTGATGGTTTCTCAATCATTCCTTAACTTCAAACTTCCATATCTCGCGAACGGATTGACGAACTCGAGAATTTACTATTGCACCTGAAAGCAGAAACTCGCCCGATTATAACGGTAAGTTTATTTTTGCCCTTGGCCATAGTTGTTATTGGATTCGAGTATCAGACTTGCGAAAATTTTGATGGTTTCTCAAGCATTTCTTAACTTCAAACTCCCATATCTCGCGAACGGATTGACGAACTCGAGAAACTCCTGTTGCATCTGAAAGTGGAAACACGCCCGATTACAATGGTATTTGTATTTTTCCCCTAGGCCTTTTTAGTTATTGGTTTCGAGTATCAGACTTGCGAACATTTTGATGGTTTCTCAACCATTCCTTAACTTCAAACTCCCATTTCTCGCGAACGTATTGACGAACTCGAGAAATTCCTGTTGCATCTGAAAGCAGAAACTCGCCCGATTACAATGGTATGTGTATTTTTCCCCTAGGCCATTCCAGTTACTGGTTTCGAGTATCAGACCAGCGAAAATTTTGATGGTTTCTCAACCATTCCTTAACTTCAAACTCCCATATCCCGCGAACGGATTGACGAACTCGAGAAATTCCTGTTGCATATGAAAGTAGAAAGTCGCCCAATTACAACGGTATGTGTATTTTTCTCCTAGGCCATTCCAGTTGTTGGTTTCGAGTATCAGACCAGCGAAAATTTTGACGGTTCCTCAAGCATTCCTTAATTTCAGACTTCCATATCTCGCGAACGGATTGACGAACTCGAGAATTTCCTATTGCATCTGAATGCAGAAACTCGCCCGATTACAACGGTATGTGTATTTTTGCCCTAGGCCATAGTAGTTGTTGGTTTCGAGTATCAGACCAGCGAAAATTTTGATGGTTTCTCATGTATTCCTTAACTTCAAACTTCCATATCTCGCGAACGGATTGACGAACTCGAGAATTTCCTATCGCATCTGAAAGCAGAAACTCGCCCGATTACAACGGTATGTGTATTTTTGCCCTAGGCCATAGTAGTTATTAGTTTCGAGTATCAGACTTGCGAAAATTTTGATGGTTTCTCAACCATTCCTTAAATTCAAACTCCCATATCTCGCGAACGGATTGACGAACTCGAGAAATTCCTGTTGCATCTGAAAGCAGAAACTCGCCCGATTACAATGGTATGTGTATTTTTCCCCTAGGCCATTCCAGTTATTGGTTTCGAGTACCAGACCAGCGAAAATTTTGATGGTTTCTCATGTATTCCTTAACTTCAAACTTCCATATCTCGCGAACGGATTGACGAACTCGAGAATTTCCTATCGCATCTGAAAGCAGAAACTCGCCCGATTACAACGGTATGTGTATTTTTGCCCTAGGCCATAGTAGTTATTAGTTTCGAGTATCAGACTTGCGAAAATTTTGATGGTTTCTCAACCATTCCTTAAATTCAAACTCCCATATCTCGCGAACGGATTGACGAACTCGAGAAACTCCTGTTGCATCTGAAAGTGGAAACTCGCCCGATTACAATGGTATTTGTATTTTTCCCCTAGGCCTTTTTAGTTATTGGTTTCGAGTATCAGACTTGCGAACATTTTGATGGTTTCTCAACCATTCCTTAACTTCAAACTCCCACTTCTCGCGAACGTATTGACGAACTCGAGAAATTCCTGTTGCATCTGAAAGCAGAAACTCGCCCGATTACAATGGTATGTGTATTTTTCCCCTAGGCCATTCCAGTTATTGGTTTCGAGTACCAGACCAGCGAAAATTTTTATGGTTTCTCAACCATTCCTTAACTTCAAACTCCCATATCTCGCGAACGGATTGACGAACTCGAGAAATTCCTGTTGCATCTGAAAGTAGAAACACGCCCGATTACAACGGTATGTGTATTTTTCCCCGACGCCTTTGTAGTTATTGGTTTCGAGTATCAGACTTGCGAAAATTTTGATGGTTTCTCAATCATTCCTTAACTTCAAACTTCCATATCTCGCGAACGGATTGACGAACTCGAGAATTTACTATTGCACCTGAAAGCAGAAACTCGCCCGATTATAACGGTATGTGTATTTTTGCCCTAGGCCATAGTAGCTGTTGGTTTCGAGTATCAGACCAGCGAAAATTTTGATGGTTTCTCATGTATTCCTTAACTTCAAACTTCCATATCTCGCGAACGGATTGACGAACTCGAGAAATTCCGGTTGCATCTGAAAGTAGAAACTCGCCCGATTACAAAGGTATGTGCATTTCTCCCCGATGCCTTTGTAGTTATTGGTTTCGAGTATCAGACTTGCGAAAATTTTGATGGTTTCTCAATCATTCCTTAACTTCAAACTTCCATATCTCGCGAACGGATTGACGAACTCGAGAATTTACTATTGCACCTGAAAGCAGAAACTCGCCCGATTATAACGGTAAGTTTATTTTTGCCCTTGGCCATAGTTGTTATTGGATTCGAGTATCAGACTTGCGAAAATTTTGATGGTTTCTCAAGCATTCCTTAACTTCAAACTCCCATATCTCGCGAACGGATTGACGAACTCGAGAAACTCCTGTTGCATCTGAAAGTGGAAACACGCCCGATTACAATGGTATTTGTATTTTTCCCCTAGGCCTTTTTAGTTATTGGTTTCGAGTATCAGACTTGCGAACATTTTGATGGTTTCTCAACCATTCCTTAACTTCAAACTCCCATTTCTCGCGAACGTATTGACGAACTCGAGAAATTCCTGTTGCATCTGAAAGCAGAAACTCGCCCGATTACAATGGTATGTGTATTTTTCCCCTAGGCCATTCCAGTTACTGGTTTCGAGTATCAGACCAGCGAAAATTTTGATGGTTTCTCAACCATTCCTTAACTTCAAACTCCCATATCCCGCGAACGGATTGACGAACTCGAGAAATTCCTGTTGCATATGAAAGTAGAAAGTCGCCCAATTACAACGGTATGTGTATTTTTCTCCTAGGCCATTCCAGTTGTTGGTTTCGAGTATCAGACCAGCGAAAATTTTGACGGTTCCTCAAGCATTCCTTAATTTCAGACTTCCATATCTCGCGAACGGATTGACGAACTCGAGAATTTCCTATTGCATCTGAATGCAGAAACTCGCCCGATTACAACGGTATGTGTATTTTTGCCCTAGGCCATAGTAGTTGTTGGTTTCGAGTATCAGACCAGCGAAAATTTTGATGGTTTCTCATGTATTCCTTAACTTCAAACTTCCATATCTCGCGAACGGATTGACGAACTCGAGAATTTCCTATCGCATCTGAAAGCAGAAACTCGCCCGATTACAACGGTATGTGTATTTTTGCCCTAGGCCATAGTAGTTATTAGTTTCGAGTATCAGACTTGCGAAAATTTTGATGGTTTCTCAACCATTCCTTAAATTCAAACTCCCATATCTCGCGAACGGATTGACGAACTCGAGAAATTCCTGTTGCATCTGAAAGCAGAGACTCGCCCGATTACAACGGTGTGTGTACTTTTCCCCTAGGCCATTCCAGTTGTTGGTTTCGAGTATCAGACCAGCGTAAATTTTGATGGTTTCTCAACCATTCCTTAACTTCACACTTCCATATTTCGCGAACGGATTGACGAACTCGAGAATTTCCTATTGCATCTGGAAGCAGAAACTCGCCCGATTACAACGGTATGTGTATTTTTCCCCTAGACCGTTGTAGTTATTGGATTCGCGTATCAGACTTGCGAAAATTTTGATGATTTCTCAACCATTCCTTAACTTCAAACTCCCATATCTGGCGTACGGATTGACGAACTCGAGAAATTCCTGTTGCATCTGAAAGCAGAAACTCGCCCGATTACAACGGTGTGTGTACTTTTCCCCTAGGCCATTCCAGTTGTTGGTTTCGAGTATCAGACCAGCGAAAATTTTGATGGTTTCTCAATCATTCCTTAACTTCAAACTTCCATATCTCGCGAACGGATTGACGAACTCGAGAATTTACTATTGCACCTGAAAGCAGAAACTCGCCCGATTATAACGGTAAGTTTATTTTTGCCCTTGGCCATAGTTGTTATTGGATTCGAGTATCAGACTTGCGAAAATTTTGATGGTTTCTCAAGCATTCCTTAACTTCAAACTCCCATATCTCGCGAACGGATTGACGAACTCGAGAAACTCCTGTTGCATCTGAAAGTGGAAACTCGCCCGATTACAATGGTATTTGTATTTTTCCCCTAGGCCTTTTTAGTTATTGGATTCGCGTATCAGACTTGCGAAAATTTTGATGATTTCTCAACCATTCCTTAACTTCAAACTCCCATATCTGGCGTACGGATTGACGAACTCGAGAAATTCCTGTTGCATCTGAAAGCAGAAACTCGCCCGATTACAACGGTTTGTGTACTTTTCCCCTAGGCCATTCCAGTTGTTGGTTTCGAGTATGAGACCAGCGAAAATTTTGATGGTTTCTCAACCATTCCTTAACTTCAAACTCCCATATCCCGCGAACGGATTGACGTACTCGAGAAATTCCTGTTGCATATGAAAGTAGAAAGTCGCCCAATTACAACGGTATGTGTATTTTTCTCCTAGGCCATTCCAGTTGTTGGTTTCGAGTATCAGACCAGCGAAAATTTTGACGGTTCCTCAAGCATTCCTTAATTTCAGACTTCCATATCTCGCGAACGGATTGACGAACTCGAGAAATTCCGGTTGCATCTGAAAGTAGAAACTCGCCCGATTACAAAGGTATGTGCATTTCTCCCCGATGCCTCTGTAGTTATTGGTTTCGAGTATCAGACTTGCGAAAATTTTGATGGTTTCTCAATCATTCCTTAACTTCAAACTTCCATATCTCGCGAACGGATTGACGAACTCGATAATTTACTATTGCACCTGAAAGCAGAAACTCGCCCGATTATAACGGTAAGTTTATTTTTGCCCTTGGCCATAGTTGTTATTGGATTCGAGTATCAGACTTGCGAAAATTTTGATGGTTTCTCAAGCATTCCTTAACTTCAAACTCCCATATCTCGCGAACGGATTGACGAACTCGAGAAACTCCTGTTGCATCTGAAAGTGGAAACTCGCCCGATTACAATGGTATTTGTATTTTTCCCCTAGGCCTTTTTAGTTATTGGTTTCGAGTATCAGACTTGCGAACATTTTGATGGTTTCTCAACCATTCCTTAACTTCAAACTCCCATTTCTCGCGAACGTATTGACGAACTCGAGAAATTCCTGTTGCATCTGAAAGCAGAAACTCGCCCGATTACAATGGTATGTGTATTTTTCCCCTAGGCCATTCCAGTTACTGGTTTCGAGTATCAGACCAGCGAAAATTTTGATGGTTTCTCAACCATTCCTTAACTTCAAACTCCCATATCCCGCGAAAGGATTGACGAACTCGAGAAATTCCTGTTGCATATGAAAGTAGAAAGTCGCCAAATTACAACTGTATGTGTATTTTTCTCCTAGGCCATTCCAGTTGTTGGTTTCGAGTATCAGACCAGCGAAAATTTTGACGGTTCCTCAAGCATTCCTTAATTTCAGACTTCCATATCTCGCGAACGGATTGACGAACTCGAGAATTTCCTATTGCATCTGAATGCAGAAACTCGCCCGATTACAACGGTATGTGTATTTTTGCCCTAGGCCATAGTAGTTGTTGGTTTCGAGTATCAGACCAGCGAAAATTTTGATGGTTTCTCATGTATTCCTTAAATTCAAACTTCCATATCTCGCGAACGGATTGACGAACTCGAGAATTTCCTATCGCATCTGAAAGCAGAAACTCGCCCGATTACAAAGGTATGTGCATTTCTCCCCGATGCCTTTGTAGTTATTGGTTTCGAGTATCAGACTTGCGAAAATTTTGATGGTTTCTCAATCATTCCTTAACTTCAAACTTCCATATCTCGCGAACGGATTGACGAACTCGAGAATTTACTATTGCACCTGAAAGCAGAAACTCGCCCGATTATAACGGTAAGTTTATTTTTGCCCTTGGCCATAGTTGTTATTGGATTCGAGTATCAGACTTGCGAAAATTTTGATGGTTTCTCAACCATTCCTTAAATTCAAACTCCCATATCTCGCGAACGGATTGACGAACTCGAGAAATTCCTGTTGCATCTGAAAGCAGAGACTCGCCCGATTACAACGGTGTGTGTACTTTTCCCCTAGGCCATTCCAGTTGTTGGTTTCGAGTATCAGACCAGCGAAAATTTTGATGGTTTCTCAACCATTCCTTAACTTCACACTTCCATATTTCGCGAACGGATTGACGAACTCGAGAATTTCCTATTGCATCTGGAAGCAGAAACTCGCCCGATTACAACGGTATGTGTATTTTTCCCCTAGACCGTTGTAGTTATTGGATTCGCGTATCAGACTTGCGAAAATTTTGATGATTTCTCAACCATTCCTTAACTTCAAACTCCCATATCTGGCGTACGGATTGACGAACTCGAGAAATTCCTGTTGCATCTGAAAGCAGAAACTCGCCCGATTACAACGGTGTGTGTACTTTTCCCCTAGGCCATTCCAGTTGTTGGTTTCGAGTATCAGACCAGCGAAAATTTTGATGTTTTCTCAAGCATTCCTTAACTTCAAACTTCCATATCTCGCGAACGGACTGACGAACTCGAGAATTTCCTATTGCATCTGAATGCAGAAACTCGCCCGATCACAACGGTATGTGTATTTTTGCCCTAGGCCATAGTAGTTGTTGGTTTCGAGGATCAGACCAGCGAAAATTTTGATGGTTTCTCATGTATTCCTTAACTTCAAACTTCCATATCTCGCGAACGGATTGACGAACTCCAGAATTTCCTATTGCATCTGAAAGCAGAAACTCGCCCGATTACAACGGTATGTGTATTTTTGCCCTAGGCCATAGTAGTTATTGGATTCGAGTATCAGACTTGCGAAAATTTTGATGATTTCTCAACCATTCCTTAACTTCAAACTGCCATATCTCGCGAACGCATTGACGAACTCGAGAAATTCCTATGCATATGAAAGTAGAATCTCGCCCGATTACAATGGTATGTGTATTTTTCCCCTAGGCATTTGTAGTTATTGGTTTCGAGTTTCAGACTTGCGAAAATTTTGATGGTTTCTCAACCATTCCTTAACTTCAAACTCTCATATCTCGCGAACGGATTGACGAACTCGAGAAATTCCTGTTGCATCTGAAAGTAGAAACTCGCCCGATTACAAAGATATGTGTATTTTTCCCCTAGGCCATTGTAGTTATTGGTTTCGAGTATCAGACTTCCGAAAATTTTGATGGTTTCTCAACCATTCCTTAACTTCAAACTCCCATATCTCGCGAACGGATTGACGAACTCGAGAAATTCCTGTTGCATCTGAAAGTAGAAACTCGCCCGATTACAAAGATATGTGTATTTTTCCCCTAGGCCATTGTAGTTATTGGTTTCGGGTATCAGACTTGCGAAAATTTTGATGGTTACTCAACGATTCCATAACTTCAAACTCCCATTCCTTGCGAACGGATTGACGAACTCGAGAATTTCCTATTGCATCTGAAAGCAGAAACTCGCCCGATTACAACGGTATGTGTACTTTTCCCCTAGGCCATTCCAGTTATTGGTTTCGAGTATCAGACTTGCGAAAATTTTGATGGTTTCTCAACCATTCCTTAACTTCACACTTCCATATCTCGCGAACGGATTGACGAACTCGAGAATTTCCTATTGCATCTGAAAGCAGAAACTCGCCCGATTACAACGGTATGTGTACTTTTCCCCTAGGCCATTCCAGTTATTGGTTTCGAGTATCAGACTTGCGAAAATTTTGATGGCTCTCAACCATTCCTTAACTTCAAACTCCCATATCTCGCGAACGGATTGACGAACTCGAGAAATTCCTGTTGCATCTGAAAGTAGAAACTCGCCCGATTACAAAGATATGTGTATTTTTCTCCTAGGCCATTCCAGTTGTTGGTTTCCAGTATCAGACCAGCGAAAATTTTGATGTTTTCTCAAGCATTCCTTAACTTCAAACTTCCATATCTCGCGAACGGATTGACCAACTCGAGAATTTCCTATTGCATCTGAATGCAGAAACTCGCCCGATCACAACGGTATGTGTATTTTTGCCCTAGGCCATAGTAGTTGTTGGTTTCGAGGATCAGACCAGCGAAAATTTTGATGGTTTCTCATGTATTCCTTAACTTCAAACTTCCATATCTCGCGAACGGATTGACGAACTCCAGAATTTCCTATTGCATCTGAAAGCAGAAACTCGCCCGATTACAACGGTATGTGTATTTTTGCCCTTGGCCATAGTAGTTATTGGAATCGAGTATCAGACTTGCGAAAATTTTGATGATTTCTCAACCATTCCTTAACTTCAAACTGCCATATCTCGCGAACGCATTGACGAACTCGAGAAATTCCTGTTGCATCTGAAAGTAGAAACTCGCCCGATTACAAAGATATGTGTATTTTTCCCCTAGGCCATTGTAGTTATTGGTTTCGAGTATCAGACTTGCGAAAATTTTGATGGTTTCTCAAACATTCCTTAACTTCAAACTCCCATATCCCGCGAACGGATTGACGAATTCGAGAAATTCCTGTTGCATGTGAAAGTAGAAAGTCGCCCGATTACAACGGTATGTGTATTTTTTTCCTAGGCCTTTGTAGTTATTGATTTCGAGTATCAGACTTGTGAAAATTTTAATGGTTTCTCAACCATTCCTTAACTTCAAACTCCCATATCTCGCGAACGGATTGACGAACTCGAGAAATTCCTGTTGCATCTGAAAGTAGAAACTCGCCCGATTACAATGGTGTGTGTACTTTTCCCCTAGGCCATTCCAGTTATTGGTTTCGAGTATCAGACCAGCGAAAATTTTGATCGTTCCTCAACCATTCCTTAACTTCAAACTCCCATATCCCGCGAACGGATTGACGAATTCGAGAAATTCCTGTTGCATGTGAAAGTAGAAAGTCGCCCGATTACAACGGTATGTGTATTTTTTTCCTAGGCCTTTGTAGTTATTGGTTTCGAGTATCAGACTTGCGAAAATTTTGATGGTTTCTCAACCATTCCTTAACTTCAAACTCCCATTTTTCGCGAACGGATTGACGAACTCGAGAAATTCCTGTTGCATCTGAAAGTAGAAACTCGCCTGATTACAATGGTATGTGTACTTTTCCCCTGGGCCATTCCAGTTATTGGTTTCGAGTATCAGACCAGCGAAAATTTTGATCGTTCCTCAACAATTCCTTAACTTCAAACTCCCATATCCCGCGAACGGACTGACGAACTCGTGAAATTCCTGTTGCATGTGAAAGTAGAAAGTCGCCCGATTACAACGGTATGTGTATTTTTCTCCTAGGCCTTTGTAGTTATTGGTTTCGAGTATCAGACTTGTGAAAATTTTGATGGTTTCTCAAGCATTCCTTAACTTCAAACCCCCATTTCTCGCGAACGGATTGACGAACTCGGGAAATTCCTGTTGTATCTGAAAGTAGAAACTCGCCCGATTACAATGGTGTGTGTACTTTTCCCCTAGGCCATTCCAGTTATTGGTTTCGAGTATCAGACTTGCAAAATTTGGATGGTTTCTCAACCTTTCCTCATTTTCACACTTCCATATCTCGCGAACGGATTGTCGAACTCGGGAATTTCCTATTGCATCTGAAAGCAGAAACTCGCCCGATTACAACGGTGTGTGTACTTTTCCCCTAGGCCATTCCAGTTGTTGATTTCGAGTATCTGACCAGCGTAAATTTTGATGGTATCTCAACCCTTCCTTAACTTCAAACTGCCATATCTCGCGAACCCATTGACGAACTCGAGAAATTCCTATGCATATGAAAGTAGAATCTCGCCCGATTACAATGGTATGTGTATTTTTCCCCTAGGCATTTGTAGTTATTGGTTTCGAGTTTCAGACTTGCGAAAATTTTGATGGTTTCTCAACCACTCCTTAACTTCAAACTCCCATATCTCGCGAACGGATTGACGAACTCGAGAAATTCCTGTTGCATCTGAAAGTAGAAACTCGCCCGATTACAAATATATGTGTATTTTTCCCCTAGGCCATTGTAGTTATTGGTTTCGAGTATCAGACTTGCGAAAATTTTGATGGTTTCTCAACCATTCCTTAACTTCAAACTCCCATATCTCGCGAACGGATTGACGAACTCGAGAAATTCCTGTTGCATCTGAAAGTAGAAACTCGCCCGATTACAAAGATATGTGTATTTTTCCCCTAGGCCATTGTAGTTATTGGTTTCGGGTATCAGACTTGCGAAAATTTTGATGGTTACTCAACGATTCCATAACTTCAAACTCCCATTCCTTGCGAACGGATTGACGAACTCGAGAATTTCCTATTGCATCTGAAAGCAGAAACTCGCCCGATTACAACGGTATGTGTACTTTTCCCCTAGGCCATTCCAGTTATTGGTTTCGAGTATCAGACTTGCGAAAATTTTGATGGTTTCTCAACCATTCCTTAACTTCACGCTTCCATATCTCGCGAACGGATTGACGAACTCGAGAATTTCCTATTGCATCTGAAAGCAGAAACTCGCCCGATTACAACGGTATGTGTACTTTT
Source organism: Ptiloglossa arizonensis (assembly GCF_051014685.1). Taxonomy (NCBI): domain Eukaryota; kingdom Metazoa; phylum Arthropoda; class Insecta; order Hymenoptera; family Colletidae; genus Ptiloglossa; species Ptiloglossa arizonensis. The sequence goes on along the minus strand of NW_027478482.1, from coordinate 917,454 downwards.
CCCCTAGGCCATTCCAGTTATTGGCTTCGAGTATCAGACTTGCGAAAATTTTGATGGATCTCAACCATTCCTTAACTTCAAACTCCCATATCTCGCGAACGGATTGACGAACTCGAGAAATTCCTGTTGCATCTGAAAGTAGAAACTCGCCCGATTACAAAGATATGTGTATTTTTCCCCTAGGCCATTGTAGTTATTTGTTTCGGGTATCAGACTTGCGAAAATTTTGATGGTTTCTCAACCATTCCTTAACTTCAAACTCCCATTTCTCGCGAACGGATTGACGAACTCGAGAAATTCCTGTTGCATCTGAAAGTAGAAACTCGCCTGATTACAATGGTATGTGTACTTTTCCCCTAGGCCATTCCAGTTATTGGTTTCGAGTATCAGACTTGCGAAAATTTTGATGGTTTCTCAACCATTCCTTAACTTCAAACTCCCATTTCTCGCGAACGGATTGACGAACTCGAGAAATTCCTGTTGCATCTGAAAGTAGAAACTCGCCTGATTACAATGGTATGTGTACTTTTCCCCTAGGCCATTCCAGTTATTGGTTTCGAGTATCAGACCAGCGAAAATTTTGATCGTTCCTCAACAATTCCTTAACTTCAAACTCCCATATCCCGCAAACGGACTGACGAACTCGTGAAATTCCTGTTGCATGTGAAAGTAGAAAGTCGCCCGATTACAACGGTATGTGTATTTTTCTCCTAGGCCTTTGTAGTTATTGGTTTCGAGTATCAGACTTGTGAAAATTTTGATGGTTTCTCAAGCATTCCTTAACTTCAAACCCCCATTTCTCGAGAACGGATTGACGAACTCGGGAAATTCCTGTTGTATCTGAAAGCAGAAACTCGCCCGATTACAATGGTGTGTGTACTTTTCCCCTAGGCCATTCCAGTTATTGGTTTCGAGTATCAGACTTGCAAAATTTGGATGGTTTCTCAACCTTTCCTCATTTTCACACTTCCATATCTCGCGAACGGATTGTCGAACTCGGGAATTTCCTATTGCATTTGAAAGCAGAAACTCGCCCGATTACAACGGTGTGTGTACTTTTCCCCTAGGCCATTCCTGTTGTTGATTTCGAGTATCTGACCAGCGTAAATTTTGATGGTATCTCAACCATTCCTTAACTTCAAACTGCCATATCTCGCGAACGCATTGACGAACTCGAGAAATTCCTATGCATATGAAAGTAGAATCTCGCCCGATTACAATGGTATGTGTATTTTTCCCCTAGGCATTTGTAGTTATTGGTTTCGAGTTTCAGACTTGCGAAAATTTTGATGGTTTCTCAACCATTCCTTAACTTCAAACTCCCATATCTCGCGAACGGATTGACGAACTCGAGAAATTCCTGTTGCATCTGAAAGTAGAAACTCGCCCGACTACAAAGACATGTTTATTTTTCCCCTAGGCCATTGTAGTTATTGGTTTCGAGTATCAGACTTGCGAAAATTTTGATGGTTTCTCAACCATTCCTTAACTTCAAACTCCCATATCTCGCGAACGGATTGACGAACTCGAGAAATTCCTGTTGCATCTGAAAGTAGAAACTCGCCCGATTACAAAGATATGTGTATTTTTCCCCTAGGCCATTGTAGTTATTGGTTTCGGGTATCAGACTTGCGAAAATTTTGATGGTTACTCAACGATTCCATAACTTCAAACTCCCATCCCTTGCGAACGGATTGACGAACTCGAGAATTTCCTATTGCATCTGAAAGCAGAAACTCGCCCGATTACAACGGTATGTGTACTTTTCCCCTAGGCCATTCCAGTTATTGGTTTCGAGTATCAGACTTGCGAAAATTTTGATGGTTTCTCAACCATTCCTTAACTTCACACTTCCATATCTCGCGAACGGATTGACGAACTCGAGAATTTCCTATTGCATCTGAAAGCAGAAACTCGCCCGAAAACAACGGTATGTGTACTTTTCCCCTAGGCCATTCCAGTTATTGGCTTCGAGTATCAGACTTGCGAAAATTTTGATGGCTCTCAACCATTCCTTAACTTCAAACTCCCATATCTCGCGAACGGATTGACGAACTCGAGAAATTCCTGTTGCATCTGAAAGTAGAAACTCGCCCGATTACAAAGATATGTGTATTTTTCCCCTAGGCCATTGTAGTTATTGGTTTCGGGTATCAGACTTGCGAAAATTTTGATGGTTTCTCAACGATTCCTTAACTTCAAACTCCCATTTCTCGCGAACGGATTGACGAACTCGAGAAATTCCTGTTGCATCTGAAAGCAGAAACTCGCCCGATTACAACGGTATGTGTATTTTTGCCCTAGGCCATAGTAGTTGTTGGATTCGAGTATCAGACTTGCGAAAATTTTGATGATTTCTCAACCATTCCTTAACTTCAAACTCCCATATCTCGCGAACGGATTGACGAACTCGAGAATTTCCTATTGCATCTGAAAGCAGAAACTCGCCCGATTACAACGGTATGTGTACTTTTCCCCTAGGCCATTCCAGTTATTGGCTTCGAGTATCAGACTTGCGAAAATTTTGATGGCTCTCAACCATTCCTTAACTTCAAACTCCCATATCTCGCGAACGGATTGACGAACTCGAGAAATTCCTGTTGCATCTGAAAGTAGAAACTCGCCCGATTACAAAGATATGTGTATTTTTCCCCTAGGCCATTGTAGTTATTGGTTTCGGGTATCAGACTTGCGAAAATTTTGATGGTTTCTCAACGATTCCTTAACTTCAAACTCCCATTTCTCGCGAACGGATTGACGAACTCGAGAAATTCCTGTTGTAACTGATAGCAGAAACTCGCCCGATTACAACGGTATGTGTATTTTTGCCCTAGGCCATAGTAGTTGTTGGATTCGAGTATCAGACTTGCGAAAATTTTGATGATTTCTCAACCATTCCTTAACTTCAAACTCCCATATCTCGCGAACGGATTGACGAACTCGAGAAATTCCTGTTGCATCTGAAAGCAGAAACTCGCCCGATTACAACGGTGTGTGTACTTTTCCCCTAGGCCATTCCAGTTGTTGGTTTCGAGTATCAGACCAGCGAAAATTTTGATGGTTTCTCAAGCATTCCTTAACTTCAAACTCGCATATCTCGCGAACGGATTGACGAACTCGAGAAATTCCTGTTGCATCTGAAGGTAGAAACTCGCCCGATTACAAAGATATTTGTATTTTTCCCCTAGGCCATTGTAGTTATTGGTTTCGGGTATCAGACTTGCGAAAATTTTGACGGTTTCTCAACGATTCCTTAACTTCAAACTCCCATTTCTCGCGAACGGATTGACGAACTCGAGAAATTCCCGCTGCATCTGAAAGTAGAAACTCGCCCGATTACAACGGTATGTGTTTTTTTCCACTAGGCCATTGTAGTTATTGGTTTCGTGTATCAGACTTGCGAAAATTTTGATGGTTTCTCAACCATTCCATAAATTCAAACCCCTATTTCTCGCGAACGGATTGACGAACTCGGGAAATTCCTGTTGTATCTGAAAGTAGAAACTCGCCCGATTACAACGGTGTGTGTACTTTTCCCCTAGGGCATTCCAGTTGTTGGTTTCGAGTATCAGACCAGGGAAAATTTTGATGGTTTCTCAAGCATTCCTTAACTTCAAACTTCCATATCTCGCGATCGGATTGACGAACTCGAGAATTTCCTATTGCATCTGAAAGCAGAAACTCGCCCGATTACAACGGTATGTGTATTTTTCCTCTAGGGCTTTGTAGTTATTGGTTTCGAGTATCAGACTTGCGAAAATTTTGATGGTCTCTCAACCATTCCTTAACTTCAAACTCCCATATCTCGCGAACGGATTGACGAACTCGAGAATTTCCTATTGCATCTGAAAGCAAAAACTCGCCCGATTACAACGGTGTGTGTACTTTTCCCCTAGGCCATTCCAGTTGTTGGTTTCGAGTATCAGACCAGCGAAAATTATGATGGGTTCTCAAGCATTCCTTAATTTCAAACTACCATATCTCGCGATCGGATAGACGAACTCGAGAATTTCCTATTGCATCTGAAAGCAGAAACTCGCCCGATTACAGTGGTATGTGTACTTTTCTCCTAGGCCATTCCAGTTATTGGTTTCGAGTATCAGACTTGCGAAAATTTTGATGGTTTCTCAACCATTCCTTAACTTCACACTTCCATATCTCGCGAACGGATTGACGAACTCGAGAATTTCCTATTGCATCTGAAAGCAGAAACTCGCCCTATTACAACGGTATGTGTACTTTTCCCCTAGGCCATTCCAGTTATTTGTTTCGAGTATCAGACTTGCGAAAATTTTGATGGCTTCTCAACCATTCCTTAACTTCACACTTCCATATCTCGCGAACGGATTGACGAACTCGAGAATTTCCTATTCCATCTGGAAGCAGAAACTCGCCCGATTACAACGGTATGTGTATTTTTCCCCTAGACCATTGTAGTTATTGGTTTCGAGTATCAGACTTGCGAAAACTTTGATGGTTTCTCAACCATTCCTTAACTTCAAACTCCCATATCTCGCGAACAGATTGACGAACTCGAGAAATTCCTGTTGCATCTCAAAGTAGAAGATCGCCCGATTACAACGGTATGTGTATTTTTGCCCTAGGCCATTGTAGTTATTGGATTCGCGTATCAGACTTGCGAAACTTTTGATGATTTCTCAACCATTCCTTAACTTCAAACTCCCATATCTCGCGAACGGATTGACGAACTCGAGAAATTCCTGTTGCATCTGAAAGCAGAAACTCGCCCGATTACAACGGTGTGTGTACTTTTCCCCTAGGCCATTCCAGTTGTTGGTATCGAGTATCAGACCAGCGAAAATTTTGATGTTTTCTCAAGCATTCCTTAACTTCAAACTTCCATATCTCGCGAACGGATTGACGAACTCGAGAATTTCCTATTGCATCTGAATGCAGAAACTCGCCCGATCACAACGGTATGTGAATTTTTGCCCTAGGCCATAGTAGTTATTGGATTCGAGTATCAGACTTGCGAAAATTTTGATGATTTCTCAACCATTCCTTAACTTCAAACTGACATATCTCGCGAACGCATTGACGAACTCGAGAAATTCCTGTTGCATGTGAAAGTAGAATCTCGCCCGATTACAATGGTATGTGTATTTTTCCCCTAGGCATTTGTAGTTATTGGTTCCGAGTATCAGACTTGCGAAAATTTTGATGATTTCTCAACCATTCCTTAACTTCAAACACCCATATCTCGCGAACGGATTGACGAACTCGAGAAATTCCTGTTGCATCTGAAAGCAGAAACTCGCCCGATTACAACGGTGTGTGTACTTTTCCCCTAGGCCATTCCAGTTGTTGGTTTCGAGTATCAGACCAGCGAAAATTTTGATGGTTTCTCAACGATTCCTTAACTTCAAACTCCCATTTCTCGCGAACGGATTGACGAACTCGAGAAATTGCCGCTGCATCTGAAAGTAGAAACTCGCCCGATTACAACGGTATGTGTTTTTTTCCACTAGGCCATTGTAGTTACTGGTTTCGTGTATCAGACTTGCGAAAATTTTGATGGTTTCTCAACCATTCCATAAATTCAAACCCCCATTTCTCGCGAACGGATTGACGAACTCGGGAAATTCCTGTTGTATCTGAAAGTAGAAACTCGCCCGATTACAACGGTGTGTGTACTTTTCCACTAGGGCATTCCAGTTGTTGGTTTCGAGTATCAGACCAGCGAAAATTTTGATGGTTTCTCAAGCATTCCTTAACTTCAAACTTCCATATCTCGCGATCGGATTGACGAACTCGAGAATTTCCAATTGCATCTGAAAGCAGAAACTCGCCCGATTACAACGGTATGTGTATTTTTCCTCTAGGGCTTTGTAGTTATTGGTTTCGAGTATCAGATTTGCGAAAATTTTGATGGTCTCTCAACCATTCCTTAAATTCAAACTCCCATATCTCGCGAACGGATTGACGAACTCGAGAATTTCCTATTGCATCTGAAAGCAAAAACTCGCCCGATTACAACGGTGTGTGTACTTTTCCCCTAGGCCATTCCAGTTGTTGGTTTCGAGTATCAGACCAGCGAAAATTTTGATGGTTTCTCAAGCATTCCTTAACTTCAAACTACCATATCTCGCGATCGGATTGACGAACTCCAGAATTTCCTATTGCATCTGAAAGCAGAAACTCGCCCGATTACAACGGTATGTGTATTTTTGCCCTAGGCCATAGTAGTTATTGGATTCGTGTATCAGACTTGCGAAAATTTTGATGATTTCTCAACCATTCCTTAACTTCAAACTACCATATCTCGCGAACGGATTGACGAACTCGAGAAATTCCTGTTGCATCTGAAAGTAGAAACTCGCTTGATTACAAAGATATGTGTATTTTTCCCCTAGGCCATTGTAGTTATTGGTTTCGGGTATCAGACTTGCGAAAATTTTGATGGTTTCTCAACGATTCCTTAACTTCAAACTCCCAATTCTCGCGAACGGATTGACGAACTCGAGAAATTCCTGTTGCATCTGAAAGTAGAAACTCGCCCGATTACAAAGATATGTTTATTTTTCCCCTAGGCCGTTGTAGTTATTGGTTTCGGGTATCAGACTTGCGAAAATTTTGATGGTTTCTCAACGATTCCTTAACTTCAAACTCCCATTTCTCGCGAACGGATTGACGAACTCGAGAAATTCCTGTTGCATCTGAAAGCAGAAACTCGCCCGATTACAACGGTATGTGTATTTTTGCCCTAGGCCATAGTAGTTGTTGGATTCGAGTATCAGACTTGCGAAAATTTTGATGATTTCTCAACCATTCCTTAACTTCAAACTCCCATATCTCGCGAACGGATTGACGAACTCGAGAATTTCCTATTGCATCTGAAAGCAGAAACTCGCCCGATTACAACGGTATGTGTACTTTTCCCCTAGGCCATTCCAGTTATTGGCTTCGAGTATCAGACTTGCGAAAATTTTGATGGCTCTCAACCATTCCTTAACTTCAAACTCCCATATCTCGCGAACGGATTGACGAACTCGAGAAATTCCTGTTGCATCTGAAAGTAGAAACTCGCCCGATTACAAAGATATGTGTATTTTTCCCCTAGGCCATTGTAGTTATTGGTTTCGGGTATCAGACTTGCGAAAATTTTGATGGTTTCTCAACGATTCCTTAACTTCAAACTCCCATTTCTCGCGAACGGATTGACGAACTCGAGAAATTCCTGTTGTAACTGATAGCAGAAACTCGCCCGATTACAACGGTATGTGTATTTTTGCCCTAGGCCATAGTAGTTGTTGGATTCGAGTATCAGACTTGCGAAAATTTTGATGATTTCTCAACCATTCCTTAACTTCAAACTCCCATATCTCGCGAACGGATTGACGAACTCGAGAAATTCCTGTTGCATCTGAAAGCAGAAACTCGCCCGATTACAACGGTGTGTGTACTTTTCCCCTAGGCCATTCCAGTTGTTGGTTTCGAGTATCAGACCAGCGAAAATTTTGATGGTTTCTCAAGCATTCCTTAACTTCAAACTCGCATATCTCGCGAACGGATTGACGAACTCGAGAAATTCCTGTTGCATCTGAAGGTAGAAACTCGCCCGATTACAAAGATATTTGTATTTTTCCCCTAGGCCATTGTAGTTATTGGTTTCGGGTATCAGACTTGCGAAAATTTTGACGGTTTCTCAACGATTCCTTAACTTCAAACTCCCATTTCTCGCGAACGGATTGACGAACTCGAGAAATTCCCGCTGCATCTGAAAGTAGAAACTCGCCCGATTACAACGGTATGTGTTTTTTTCCACTAGGCCATTGTAGTTATTGGTTTCGTGTATCAGACTTGCGAAAATTTTGATGGTTTCTCAACCATTCCATAAATTCAAACCCCTATTTCTCGCGAACGGATTGACGAACTCGGGAAATTCCTGTTGTATCTGAAAGTAGAAACTCGCCCGATTACAACGGTGTGTGTACTTTTCCCCTAGGGCATTCCAGTTGTTGGTTTCGAGTATCAGACCAGGGAAAATTTTGATGGTTTCTCAAGCATTCCTTAACTTCAAACTTCCATATCTCGCGATCGGATTGACGAACTCGAGAATTTCCTATTGCATCTGAAAGCAGAAACTCGCCCGATTACAACGGTATGTGTATTTTTCCTCTAGGGCTTTGTAGTTATTGGTTTCGAGTATCAGACTTGCGAAAATTTTGATGGTCTCTCAACCATTCCTTAACTTCAAACTCCCATATCTCGCGAACGGATTGACGAACTCGAGAATTTCCTATTGCATCTGAAAGCAAAAACTCGCCCGATTACAACGGTGTGTGTACTTTTCCCCTAGGCCATTCCAGTTGTTGGTTTCGAGTATCAGACCAGCGAAAATTATGATGGGTTCTCAAGCATTCCTTAATTTCAAACTACCATATCTCGCGATCGGATAGACGAACTCGAGAATTTCCTATTGCATCTGAAAGCAGAAACTCGCCCGATTACAGTGGTATGTGTACTTTTTTCCTAGGCCATTCCAGTTATTGGTTTCGAGTATCAGACTTGCGAAAATTTTGATGGTTTCTCAACCATTCCTTAACTTCACACTTCCATATCTCGCGAACGGATTGACGAACTCAAGAATTTCCTATTGCATCTGAAAGCAGAAACTCGCCCTATTACAACGGTATGTGTACTTTTCCCCTAGGCCATTCCAGTTATTTGTTTCGAGTATCAGACTTGCGAAAATTTTGATGGCTTCTCAACCATTCCTTAACTTCACACTTCCATATCTCGCGAACGGATTGACGAACTCGAGAATTTCCTATTCCATCTGGAAGCAGAAACTCGCCCGATTACAACGGTATGTGTATTTTTCCCCTAGACCATTGTAGTTATTGGTTTCGAGTATCAGACTTGCGAAAACTTTGATGGTTTCTCAACCATTCCTTAACTTCAAACTCCCATATCTCGCGAACAGATTGACGAACTCGAGAAATTCCTGTTGCATCTCAAAGTAGAAGATCGCCCGATTACAACGGTATGTGTATTTTTGCCCTAGGCCATTGTAGTTATTGGATTCGCGTATCAGACTTGCGAAACTTTTGATGATTTCTCAACCATTCCTTAACTTCAAACTCCCATATCTCGCGAACGGATTGACGAACTCGAGAAATTCCTGTTGCATCTGAAAGCAGAAACTCGCCCGATTACAACGGTGTGTGTACTTTTCCCCTAGGCCATTCCAGTTGTTGGTTTCGAGTATCAGACCAGCGAAAATTTTGATGTTTTCTCAAGCATTCCTTAACTTCAAACTTCCATATCTCGCGAACGGATTGACGAACTCGAGAATTTCCTATTGCATCTGAATGCAGAAACTCGCCCGATCACAACGGTATGTGAATTTTTGCCCTAGGCCATAGTAGTTATTGGATTCGAGTATCAGACTTGCGAAAATTTTGATGATTTCTCAACCATTCCTTAACTTCAAACTGACATATCTCGCGAACGCATTGACCAACTCGAGAAATTCCTGTTGCATGTGAAAGTAGAATCTCGCCCGATTACAATGGTATGTGTATTTTTCCCCTAGGCATTTGTAGTTATTGGTTCCGAGTATCAGACTTGCGAAAATTTTGATGATTTCTCAACCATTCCTTAACTTCAAACACCCATATCTCGCGAACGGATTGACGAACTCGAGAAATTCCTGTTGCATCTGAAAGCAGAAACTCGCCCGATTACAACGGTGTGTGTACTTTTCCCCTAGGCCATTCCAGTTGTTGGTTTCGAGTATCAGACCAGCGAAAATTTTGATGGTTTCTCAACGATTCCTTAACTTCAAACTCCCATTTCTCGCGAACGGATTGACGAACTCGAGAAATTGCCGCTGCATCTGAAAGTAGAAACTCGCCCGATTACAACGGTATGTGTTTTTTTCCACTAGGCCATTGTAGTTACTGGTTTCGTGTATCAGACTTGCGAAAATTTTGATGGTTTCTCAACCATTCCATAAATTCAAACCCCCATTTCTCGCGAACGGATTGACGAACTCGGGAAATTCCTGTTGTATCTGAAAGTAGAAACTCGCCCGATTACAACGGTGTGTGTACTTTTCCACTAGGGCATTCCAGTTGTTGGTTTCGAGTATCAGACCAGCGAAAATTTTGATGGTTTCTCAAGCATTCCTTAACTTCAAACTTCCATATCTCGCGATCGGATTGACGAACTCGAGAATTTCCTATTGCATCTGAAAGCAGAAACTCGCCCGATTACAACGGTATGTGTATTTTTCCTCTAGGGCTTTGTAGTTATTGGTTTCGAGTATCAGATTTGCGAAAATTTTGATGGTCTCTCAACCATTCCTTAAATTCAAACTCCCATATCTCGCGAACGGATTGACGAACTCGAGAATTTCCTATTGCATCTGAAAGCAAAAACTCGCCCGATTACAACGGTGTGTGTACTTTTCCCCTAGGCCATTCCAGTTGTTGGTTTCGAGTATCAGACCAGCGAAAATTTTGATGGTTTCTCAAGCATTCCTTAACTTCAAACTACCATATCTCGCGATCGGATTGACGAACTCCAGAATTTCCTATTGCATCTGAAAGCAGAAACTCGCCCGATTACAACGGTATGTGTATTTTTGCCCTAGGCCATAGTAGTTATTGGATTCGTGTATCAGACTTGCGAAAATTTTGATGATTTCTCAACCATTCCTTAACTTCAAACTACCATATCTCGCGAACGGATTGACGAACTCGAGAAATTCCTGTTGCATCTGAAAGTAGAAACTCGCTTGATTACAAAGATATGTGTATTTTTCCCCTAGGCCATTGTAGTTATTGGTTTCGGGTATCAGACTTGCGAAAATTTTGATGGTTTCTCAACGATTCCTTAACTTCAAACTCCCAATTCTCGCGAACGGATTGACGAACTCGAGAAATTCCTGTTGCATCTGAAAGTAGAAACTCGCCCGATTACAAAGATATGTTTATTTTTCCCCTAGGCCGTTGTAGTTATTGGTTTCGGGTATCAGACTTGCGAAAATTTTGAAGGTTTCTCAACCATTCCTTAACTTCAAACACCCATTTCTCGCGAACGGATTGACGAACTCGAGAAATTCCTGTTGCATCTGAAAGTAGAAACTAGCCTGATTACAATGGTATGTGTACTTTTCCCCTAGGCCATTCCAGTTATTGGTTTCGAGTATCAGACCAGCGAAAATTTTGATGGTTCCTCAACCATTCCTTAACTTCAAACTCCCATATCCCGCGAACGGATTGACGAATTCGAGAAATTCCTGTTGCATGTGAAAGTAGAAAGTCGCCCGATTACAACGGTATGTGTATTTTTTTCCTAGGCCTTTGTAGTTATTGGTTTCGAGTATCAGACTTGTGAAAATTTTAATGGTTTCTCAACCATTCCTTAACTTCAAACTCCCATATCTCGCGAACGGATTGACGAACTCGAGAAATTCCTGTTGCATCTGAAAGTAGAAACTCGCCCGATTACAATGGTGTGTGTACTTTTCCCCTAGGCCATTCCAGTTATTGGTTTCGAGTATCAGACCAGCGAAAATTTTGATCGTTCCTCAACCATTCCTTAACTTCAAACTCCCATATCCCGCGAACGGATTGACGAATTCGAGAAATTCCTGTTGCATGTGAAAGTAGAAAGTCGCCCGATTACAACGGTATGTGTATTTTGTTCCTAGGCCTTTGTAGTTATTGGTTTCGAGTATCAGACTTGTGAAAATTTTAATGGTTTCTCAACCATTCCTTAACTTCAAACTCCCATATCTCGCGAACGGATTGACGAACTCGAGAAATTCCTGTTGCATCTGAAAGTAGAAACTCGCCCGATTACAAAGATATGTGTATTTTTCCCCTTGGCCATTGTAGTTATTGGTTTCGGGTATCAGACTTGCGAAAATTTTGATGGTTTCTCAACCATTCCTTAACTTCAAACTCCCATTTCTCGCGAACGGATTGACGAACTCGAGAAATTCCTGTTGCATCTGAAAGTAGAAACTCGCCCGATTACAATGGTGTGTGTACTTTTCCCCTAGGCCATTCCAGTTATTGGTTTCGAGTATCAGACCAGCGAAAATTTTGATCGTTCCTCAACAATTCCTTAACTTCAAACTCCCATATCCCGCGAACGGACTGACGAACTCGTGAAATTCCTGTTGCATGTGAAAGTAGAAAGTCGCCCGATTACAACGGTATGTGTATTTTTCTCCTAGGCCTTTGTAGTTATTGGTTTCGAGTATCAGACTTGTGACAATTTTGATGGTTTCTCAAGCATTCCTTAACTTCAAACCCCCATTTCTCGCGAACGGATTGACTAACTCGGGAAATTCCTGTTGTATCTGAAAGTAGAAACTCGCCCGATTACAATGGTGTGTGTACTTTTCCCCTAGGCCATTCCAGTTATTGGTTTCGAGTATCAGACTTGCAAAATTTGGATGGTTTCTCAACCTTTCCTCATTTTCACACTTCCATATCTCGCGAACGGATTGTCGAACTCGGGAATTTCCTATTGCATCTGAAAGCAGAAACTCGCCCGATTACAACGGTGTGTGTACTTTTCCCCTACGCCATTCCAGTTGTTGATTTCGAGTATCAGACCAGCGAAAATTTTGATGGTTTCTCAAGCATTCCTTAACTTCAAACTCCCATATCTCGCGAACGGATTGACCAACTCGAAGAATTCCTGTTGCATCTGAAGGAAGAAACTCGCCCGATTACAAAGATATTTGTATTTTTCCCCTAGGCCATTGTAGTTATTGGTTTCGGGTATCAGACTTGCGAAAATTTTGATAGTTTTTCAACCATTCCTTAACTTCAAACTCCCATTTCTCGCGAACGGATTGACGAACTCGAGAAATTCCTGTTGCATCTGAAAGCAGAAACTCGCCCGATTACAACGGTGAGTGTACTTTTCCCCTTGGCCATTCCAGTTGTTGGTTTCGAGTATCAGACCAGCGAAAATTTTGATGGTTTCTCAAGCATTCCATAACTTCAAACTTCCATATCTCGCGATCGGATTGACGAACTCGAGAAATTCCTGTTGCATCTGAAAGTAGAAGCTCGCTTGATTACAAAGATATGTGTATTCTTCCCCTAGGCCATTGTAGTTATTGGTTTCGGGTATCAGACTTGCGAAAATTTTGATGGTTTCACAACGATTCCTTAACTTCAAACTCCCAATTCTCGCGAAGGGATTGACGAACTCGAGAAATTCCTGTTGCATCTGAAAGTAGAAACTCGCCCGATTACAAAGGTATGTGTATTCTTCCCCTAGGGCGTTGTAGTTATTGGTTTCGGGGATCAGACTTGCGAAAATTTTGATGGTTTCTCAACCATTCCTTAACTTCGAACTCCCATTCCTCGCGAACGGATTGACGAACTCGAGAAATTCCTGTTGCATCTGAAAGTAGTAACTCGCCTGATTACAATGGTATGTGTACTTTTCCCCGAGGCCATTCCAGTTATTGGTTTCGAGTATCAGACCAGCGAAAATTTTGATCGTTCCTCAACCATTCCTTAACTTCAAACTCCCATATCCCGCGAACGGACTGACGAACTCGAGAAATTCCTGTTGCATGTGAAAGTAGAAAGTCGCCCGATTACAACGGTATGTGTATTTTTCTCCTAGGCCTTTGTAGTTATTGGTTTCGAGTATCAGACTTGTGAAAATTTTAATGGTTTCTCAACCATTCCTTAACTTCAAACCCCCATTTCTCGCGAACGGATTGACGAACTCGAGAAATTCCTGTTGCATCTGAAAGTACAAACTCGCTTGATTACAAAGATATGTGTATTCTTCCCCCAGGGCGTTGTAGTTATTGGTTTCGGGGATCAGACTTGCGAAAATTTTGAAGGTTTCTCAACCATTCCTTAACTTCAAACTCCCCTTTCTCGCGAACGGATTGACGAACTCGAGAAATTCCTGTTGCATCTGAAAGTAGAAACTCGCCTGATTACAATGGTATGTGTACTTTTCCCCTAGGCCATTCCAGTTATTGGTTTCGAGTATCAGACCAGCGAAAATTTTGATGGTTCCTCAACCATTCCTTAACTTCAAACTCCCATATCCCGCGAACGGATTGACGAATTCGAGAAATTCCTGTTGCATGTGAAAGTAGAAAGTCGCCCGATTACAAAGGTATGTGTATTTTTTTCCTAGGCCTTTGTAGTTATTGGTTTCGAGTATCAGACTTGTGAAAATTTTAATGGTTTCTCAACCATTCCTTAACTTCAAACCCCCATTTCTCGCGAACGGATTGACGAACTCGAGAAATTCCTGTTGCATCTGAAAGTACAAACTCGCTTGATTACAAAGATATGTGTATTCTTCCCCCAGGGCGTTGTAGTTATTGGTTTCGGGGATCAGACTTGCGAAAATTTTGAAGGTTTCTCAACCATTCCTTAACTTCAAACTCCCCTTTCTCGCGAACGGATTGACGAACTCGAGAAATTCCTGTTGCATCTGAAAGTAGAAACTCGCCTGATTACAATGGTATGTGTACTTTTCCCCTAGGCCATTCCAGTTATTGGTTTCGAGTATCAGACCAGCGAAAATTTTGATGGTTCCTCAACCATTCCTTAACTTCAAACTCCCATATCCCGCGAACGGATTGACGAATTCGAGAAATTCCTGTTGCATGTGAAAGTAGAAAGTCGCCCGATTACAAAGGTATGTGTATTTTTTTCCTAGGCCTTTGTAGTTATTGGTTTCGAGTATCAGACTTGTGAAAATTTTAATGGTTTCTCAACCATTCCTTAACTTCAAACTCCCATATCTCGCGAACGGATTGACGAACTCGAGAAATTCCTGTTGCATCTGAAAGTAGAAACTCGCCCGATTACAAAGATATGTGTATTTTTCCCCTAGGCCAATGTAGTTATTGGTTTCGGGTATCAGACTTGCGAAAATTTTGATGGTTTCTCAACCATTCCTTAACTTCGAACTCCCATTCCTCGCGAACGGATTGACGAACTCGAGAAATTCCTGTTGCATCTGAAAGCAGAAACTCGCCTGATTACAATGGTATGTGTACTTTTCCCCTAGGCCATTCCAGTTATTGGTTTCGAGTATCAGACTTGTGAAAATTTTAATGGTTTCTCAACCATTCCTTAACTTCAAACTCCCATATCTCGCGAACGGATTGACGAACTCGAGAAATTCCTGTTGCATCTGAAAGTAGAAACTCGCCCGATTACAAAGATATGTGTATTTTTCCCCTAGGCCAATGTAGTTATTGGTTTCGGGTATCAGACTTGCGAAAATTTTGATGGTTTCTCAACCATTCCTTAACTTCGAACTCCCATTCCTCGCGAACGGATTGACGAACTCGAGAAATTCCTGTTGCATCTGAAAGTACAAACTCGCTTGATTACAAAGATATGTGTATTCTTCCCCCAGGGCGTTGTAGTTATTGGTTTCGGGGATCAGACTTGCGAAAATTTTGAAGGTTTCTCAACCATTCCTTAACTTCAAACTCCCCTTTCTCGCGAACGGATTGACGAACTCGAGAAATTCCTGTTGTATCTGAAAGTAGAAACTCGCCTGATTACAATGGTATGTGTACTTTTCCCCTAGGCCATTCCAGTTATTGGTTTCGAGTATCAGACCAGCGAAAATTTTGATGGTTCCTCAACCATTCCTTAACTTCAAACTCCCATATCCCGCGAACGGATTGACGAATTCGAGAAATTCCTGTTGCATGTGAAAGTAGAAAGTCGCCCGATTACAAAGGTATGTGTATTTTTTTCCTAGGCCTTTGTAGTTATTGGTTTCGAGTATCAGACTTGTGAAAATTTTAATGGTTTCTCAACCATTCCTTAACTTCAAACCCCCATTTCTCGCGAACGGATTGACGAACTCGAGAAATTCCTGTTGCATCTGAAAGTACAAACTCGCTTGATTACAAAGATATGTGTATTCTTCCCCCAGGGCGTTGTAGTTATTGGTTTCGGGGATCAGACTTGCGAAAATTTTGAAGGTTTCTCAACCATTCCTTAACTTCAAACTCCCCTTTCTCGCGAACGGATTGACGAACTCGAGAAATTCCTGTTGCATCTGAAAGTAGAAACTCGCCTGATTACAATGGTATGTGTACTTTTCCCCTAGGCCATTCCAGTTATTGGTTTCGAGTATCAGACCAGCGAAAATTTTGATGGTTCCTCAACCATTCCTTAACTTCAAACTCCCATATCCCGCGAACGGATTGACGAATTCGAGAAATTCCTGTTGCATGTGAAAGTAGAAAGTCGCCCGATTACAAAGGTATGTGTATTTTTTTCCTAGGCCTTTGTAGTTATTGGTTTCGAGTATCAGACTTGTGAAAATTTTAATGGTTTCTCAACCATTCCTTAACTTCAAACTCCCATATCTCGCGAACGGATTGACGAACTCGAGAAATTCCTGTTGCATCTGAAAGTAGAAACTCGCCCGATTACAAAGATATGTGTATTTTTCCCCTAGGCCAATGTAGTTATTGGTTTCGGGTATCAGACTTGCGAAAATTTTGATGGTTTCTCAACCATTCCTTAACTTCGAACTCCCATTCCTCGCGAACGGATTGACGAACTCGAGAAATTCCTGTTGCATCTGAAAGCAGAAACTCGCCTGATTACAATGGTATGTGTACTTTTCCCCTAGGCCATTCCAGTTATTGGTTTCAAGTATCAGACCAGCGAAAATTTTGATCGTTCCTCAACCATTCCTTAACTTCAAACTCCCATATCCCGCGAACGGACTGACGAACTCGAGAAATTCCTGTTGCATGTGAAAGTAGAAAGTCGCCCGATTACAACGGTATGTGTATTTTTCTCCTAGGCCTTTGTAGTTATTGGTTTCGAGTATCAGACTTGTGAAAATTTTAATGGTTTCACAACCATTCCTTAACTTCAAACCCCCATTTCTCGCGAACGGATTGACGAACTCGAGAAATTCCTGTTGCATCTGAAAGTACAAACTCGCTTGATTACAAAGATATGTGTATTCTTCCCCTAGGCCATTGTAGTTATTGGTTTCGAGTATCAGACTTGTGAAAATTTTAATGGTTTCTCAACCATTCCTTAACTTCAAACCCCCATTTCTCGCGAACGGATTGACGAACTCGGGAAATTCCTGTTGTATCTGAAAGTAGAAACTCGCCCGATTACAATGGTGTGTGTACTTTTCCCCTAGGCCATTCCAGTTATTGGTTTCGAGTATCAGACCAGCGAAAATTTTGATCGTTCCTCAACCATTCCTTAACTTCAAAAACCCATATCCCGCGAACGGATTGACGAATTCGAGAAATTCCTGTTGCATCTGAAAGTACAAACTCGCTTGATTACAAAGATATGTGTATTCTTCCCCTAGGCCATTGTAGTTATTGGTTTCGAGTATCAGACTTGTGAAAATTTTAATGGTTTCTCAACCATTCCTTAACTTCAAACCCCCATTTCTCGCGAACGGATTGACGAACTCGGGAAATTCCTGTTGTATCTGAAAGTAGAAACTCGCCCGATTACAATGGTGTGTGTACTTTTCCCCTAGGCCATTCCAGTTATTGGTTTCGAGTATCAGACCAGCGAAAATTTTGATCGTTCCTCAACCATTCCTTAACTTCAAAAACCCATATCCCGCGAACGGATTGACGAATTCGAGAAATTCCTGTTGCATGTGAAAGTAGAAACTCGCCCGATTACAAAGATATGTGTATTTTTACCCCAGGCCATTCCAGTTATTGGTTTCGAGTATCAGACCAGCGAAAATTTTGATGGTTCCTCAACCATTCCTTAACTTCAAACTCCCATATCCCGCGAACGGATTGACGAACTCGAGAAATTCCTGTTGCATGTGAAAGTAGGTAGTCGCCCGATTACAACGGTATGTGTATTTTTCCCCTAGGCCGTTGTAATTATTGGTTTCGGGTATCAGACTTGCGAAAATTTTGATGGTTTCTCAACGATTCCTTAACTTCAAACTCCCATTTCTCGCGAACGGATTGACGAACTCGAGAAATTCCTGTTGCATCTGAAAGTAGAAACTCGCCTGATTACAATGGTATGTGTACTTTTCCCCCTAGGCCATTCCAGTTATTGGTTTCGAGTATCAGACCAGCGAAAATTTTGATGGTTCCTCAACCATTCCTTAACTTCAAACTCCCATATCCCGCGAACGGATTGACGAATTCGAGAAATTCCTGTTGCATGTGAAAGTAGAAAGTCGCCCGATTACAACGGTATGTGTATTTTTTTCCTAGGCCTTTGTAGTTATTGGTTTCGAGTATCAGACTTGTGAAAATTTTAATGGTTTCTCAACCATTCCTTAACTTCAAACTCCCATATCTCGCGAACGGATTGACGAACTCGAGAAATTCCTGTTGCATCTGAAAGTAGAAACTCGCCCGATTACAAAGATATGTGCTATTTTTCCCCTAGGCCAATGTAGTTATTGGTTTCGGGTATCAGACTTGCGAAAATTTTGATGGTTTCTCAACCATTCCTTAACTTCAAACCCCCATTTCTCGCGAACGGATTGACGAACTCGGGAAATTCCTGTTGTATCTGAAAGTAGAAACTCGCCCGATTACAATGGTGTGTGTACTTTTCCCCTAGGCCATTCCAGTTATTGGTTTCGAGTATCAGACCAGCGAAAATTTTGATCGTTCCTCAACCATTCCTTAACTTCAAAAACCCATATCCCGCGAACGGATTGACGAATTCGAGAAATTCCTGTTGCATGTGAAAGTAGAAACTCGCCCGATTACAAAGATATGTGTATTTTTACCCTAGGCCATTCCAGTTATTGGTTCCGAGTATCAGACCAGCGAAAATTTTGATGGTTCCTCAACCATTCCTTAACTTAAAACTCCCATATCCCGCGAACGGATTGACGAACTCGAGAAATTCCTGTTGCATGTGAAAGTAGGTAGTCGCCCGATTACAACGGTATGTGTATTTTTCCCCTAGGCCGTTGTAATTATTGGTTTCGGGTATCAGACTTGCGAAAATTTTGATGGTTTCTCAACGATTCCTTAACTTCAAACTCCCATTTCTCGCGAACGGATTGACGAACTCGAGAAATTCCTGTTGCAACTGAAAGTAGAAACTCGCCCGATTACAAGGATATGTGTATTTTTCCCCTTGGCCATTGTAGTTATTGGTTTCGGGTATCAGACTTGCGAAAATTTTGATGGTTTCTCAACCATTCCTTAACTTCAAACTCCCATTTCCCGCGATCGGACTGACGAACTCGTGAAATTCCTGTTGCATGTGAAAGTAGAAAGTCGCCCGATTACAACGGTATGTGTATTTTTCTCCTAGGCCTTTGTAGTTATTGGTTTCGAGTATCAGACTTGTGAAAATTTTGATGGTTTCTCAAGCATTCCTTAACTTCAAACCCCCATTTCTCGCGAACGGATTGACGAACTCGGGAAATTCCTGTTGTATCTGATAGTAGAAACTCGCCCGATTACAATGGTGTGTGTACTTTTCCCCTAGGCCATTCCAGTTATTGGTTTCGAGTATCAGACTTGCGAAAATTTTGATAGTTTCTCAACCATTTTTTAACTTCAAACTCCCATTTCTCGCGAACGGATTGACGAACTCGAGAAATTCCTGTTGCATCTGAAAGCAGAAGCTCGCCCGATTACAACGGTGAGTGTACTTTTCCCCTAGGCCATTCCAGTTGTTGGTTTCGAGTATCAGACCAGCGAAAATTTTGATGGTTTCTCAAGCATTCCTTAACTTCAAACTCCCATATCTCGCGAACGGATTGACGAACTCGAGAAATTCCTGTTGCATCTGAAAGTAGAAACTCGCCCGATTACAAAGTTATGTGTGTTTTTCCCCTGGGCCATTGTAGTTATTGGTTTCGGGTATCAGACTTGCGAAAATTTTGACGGTTTCTCAACGATTCCTTAATTTCAAACTCCCATTTCTCGCGAACGGATTGACGAACTCGAGAAATTCCCGCTGCATCTGAAAGCAAAAACTCGCCCGATTGCAACGGTGTGTGTACTTTTCCCCTAGGCCATTCCAGTTGTTGGTTTCGAGTATCAGACCAGCGAAAATTTTGATGGTTTCTCAAGCATTCCTTTACTTCAAACTACCATATCTCGCGATCGGATTGACGAACTCGAGAATTTCCTATTGCATCTGAAAGCAGAAACTCGCCCGATTACAACGGTATGTGTATTTTTGCCCCAGGCCATAGTAGTTATTGGATTCGTGTATCAGACTTGCGAAAATTTTGAAGGTTTCTCAACCATTCCTTAACTTCAAACTCCCATTTCTCGCGAACGGATTGACGAACTCGAGAAATTCCTGTTGCATCTGAAAGTAGAAACTCGCCTGATTACAATGGTATGTGTACTTTTCCCCTAGGCCATTCCAGTCATTGGTTTCGAGTATCAGACCAGCGAAAATTTTGATGGTTCCTCAACCATTCCTTAACTTCAAACTCCCATATCCCGCGAACGGATTGACGAATTCGAGAAATTCCTGTTGCATGTGAAAGTAGAAAGTCGCCCGATTACAACGGTATGTGTATTTTTTTCCTAGGCCTTTGTAATTATTGGTTTCGAGTATCAGACTTGTGAAAATTTTAATGGTTTCTCAACCATTCCTTAACTTCAAACTCCCATATCTCGCGAACGGATTGACGAACTCGAGAAATTCCTGTTGCATCTGAAAGTAGAAACTCGCCCGATTACAAAGATATGTGTATTTTTCCCCTAGGCCAATGTTGTTATTGGTTTCGGGTATGAGACTTGCGAAAATTTTGATGGTTTCTCAACCATTCCTTAACTTCAAACTCCCATTCCTCGCGAACGGATTGACGAACTCGAGAAATTCCTGTTGCATCTGAAAGTAGAAACTCGCCTGATTCCAATGGTATGTGTACTTTTCCCCTAGGCCATTCCAGTTATTGGTTTCGAGTATCAGACCAGCGACAATTTTGATCGTTCCTCAACCATTCCTTAACTTCAAACTCCCATATCCCGCGAACGGACTGACGAACTCGAGAAATTCCTATTGCATGTGAAAGTAGAAAGTCGCCCGATTACAACGGTATGTGTATTTTTCTCCTAGGCCTTTGTAGTTATTGGTTTCGAGTATCAGACTTGCGAAAATTTTGATGGTTTCTCAACCATTCCTTAACTTCAAACCCCCATTTCACGCGAACGGATTGACGAACTCGGGAAATTCCTGTTGTATCTGAAAGTAGAAACTCGCCCGATTACAATGGTGTGTGTACTTTTCCCCTAGGCCATTCCAGTTATTGGTTTCGAGTATCAGACCAGCGAAAATTTTGATGGCTTCTCAAGCATTCCTTAACTTCAAACTTCCATATCTCGCGATCGGATTGACGAACTCGAGAATTTCCTATTGCATCTGAAAGCAGAAACTCGCCCCATTACAACGGTATGTGTATTTTTGCCCTAGGCCATAGTAGTTATTGGATTCGTGTATCAGACTTGCGAACATTTTGATGATTTCTCAACCATTCCTTAACTTCAAACTCCCATATCTCGCGAACGGATTGACGAACTCGAGAATTTCCTATTGCATATGAATGCAGAAACTCGCCCGATTACAACGGTATGTGTATTTTTGCCATAGGCCATAGTAGTTATTGGATTCGAGTATCAGACTTGCGAAAATTTTGATGATTTCTCAACCATTCCTTAACTTCAAACTGCCATATCTCGCGAACGCATTGACGAACTTGAGAAATTCCTGTTGCATGTGAAAGTAGAATCTCGCCCGATTACAATGGTATGTGTATTTTTCCCCTAGGCATTTGTAGATATTGGTTTCGAGTATCAGACTTGCGAAAATTTTGATGGTTTCTCAACCATTCCTTAACTTCAAACTCCCATTTCTCGCGAACGGATTGACGAACTCGAGAAATTCCTGTTGCGTCTGAAAGTAGAAACTCGCCTGATTACAATGGTATGTGTATTTTTCCTCTAGGCCTTTGTAGTTATGGGTTTCGAGTATGAGACTTGCGAAAATTTTGATGGTTTCTCAACCATTCCTTAACTTCAAACTCCTATTTCTCGCGAACGGATTGACGAACTCGAGAAATTCCTATTGCATCGGAAAGCAGAAACTCGCCCGATTACAACGGTATGTGTATTTTTCCCTAGGCCATAGTAGTTGTTGGTTTCGCGTATCAGACCAGCGAAAATTTTGATGGTTTCTCATGTATTCCTTAACTTCAAACTTCCATATCTCGCGAACGGATTGACTAACTCGAGAATTTCCTATTGCATCTGAATGCAGAAACTCGCCCGATTACAACGGTATGTGTATTTTTGCCCTAGGCCATAGTAGTTATTGGATTCGAGTATCAGACTTGCGAAAATTTTGATGATTTCTCAACCATTCCTTAACTTCAAACTGCCATATCTCGCGAACGCATTGACGAACTTGAGAAATTCCTGTTGCATGTGAAAGTAGAATCTCGCCCGATTACAATGGTATGTGTATTTTTCCCCTAGGCATTTGTAGATATTGGTTTCGAGTATCAGACTTGCGAAAATTTTGATGGTTTCTCAACCATTCCTTAACTTCAAACTCCCATTTCTCGCGAACGGATTGACGAACTCGAGAAATTCCTGTTGCATCTGAAAGTAGAAACTCGCCTGATTACAATGGTATGTGTATTTTTCCTCTAGGCCTTTGTAGTTATTGGTTTCGAGTATCAGACTTGCGAAAATTTTGATGGTTTCTCAACCATTCCTTAACTTCAAACTCCTATTTCTCGCGAACGGATTGACGAACTCGAGAAATTCCTATTGCATCTGAAAACAGAAACTCGCCCGATTACAACGGTATGTGTATTTTTGCCCTAGGCCATAGTAGTTGTTGGTTTCGCGTATCAGACCAGCGAAAATTTTGATGGTTTCTCATGTATTCCTTAACTTCAAACTTCCATATCTCGCGAACGGATTGACGAACTCGAGAATTTCCTATTGCATCTGAATGCAGAAACTCGCCCGATTACAACGGTATGTGTATTTTTGCCCTAGGCCATAGTAGTTATTGGATTCGAGTATCAGACTTGCGAAAATTTTGATGATTTCTCAACCATTCCTTAACTTCAAACTCCCATATCCCGCGAACGGATTGACGAACTCGAGAAATTCCTGTTGCATGTGAAAGTAGAAAGTCGCCCGATTACAACGGTATGTGTATTTTTCCCCTAGGCATTTGTAGATATTGGTTTCGAGTATGAGACTTGCGAAAATTTTGATGGTTTCTCAACCATTCCTTAACTTCAAACTCCTATTTCTCGCGAACGGATTGACGAGCTCGAGAAATTCCTATTGCATCTGAAAGCAGAAACCCGCCCGATTACAACGGTATGTGTATTTTTGCCCTAGGCCATAGTAGTTATTGGATTCGAGTACCAGACTTGCGAAAATTTTGATGATTTCTCAACCATTCCTTAACTTCAAACTGCCATATCTCGCGAACGCATTGACGAACTCGAGAAATTCCTGTTGCATGTGAAAGTAGAATCTCGCCCGATTACAATGGTATGTGTATTTTTCCCCTAGGCATTTGTAGATATTGGTTTCGAGTATCAGACTTGCGAAAATTTTGATGGTTTCTCAACCATTCCTTAACTTCAAACTCCCATTTCTCGCGAACGGATTGACGAACTCGAGAAATTCCTGTTGCATCTGAAATTAGAAACTCGCCTGATTACAATGGTATGTGTATTTTTCCTCTAGGCCTTTGTAGTTATTGGTTTCGAGTATCAGACTTGCGAAAATTTTGATGGTTTCTCAACCATTCCTTAATTTCAAACTCCTATTTCTCGCGAACGGATTGACGAACTCGAGAAATTCCTATTGCATCTGAAAGCAGAAACTCGCCCGATTACAACGGTATGTGTATTTTTGCCCTAGGCCATAGTAGTTGTTGGTTTCGCGTATCAGACCAGCGAAAATTTTGATGGTTTCTCATGTATTCCTTAACTTCAAACTTCGATATCTCGCGAACGGTTTGACGAACTCGAGAATTTCCTATTGCATCTGAATGCAGAAACTCGCCCGATTACAACGGTATGTGTATTTTTGCCCTAGGCCACAGTAGTTATTGGATTCGAGTATCAGACTTGCGAAAATTTTGATGATTTCTCAACCATGCCTTAACTTCAAACTGCCATATCTCGCGAATGCATTGACGAACTCGAGAAATTCCTGTTGCATGTGAAAGTAGAATCTCGCCCGATTACAATGGTATGTGTATTTTTCCCCTAGGCATTTGTAGATATTGGTTTCGAGTATCAGACTTGCGAAAATTTTGATGGTTTCTCAACCATTCCTTAACTTCAAACTCCCATTTCCCGCGAACGGATTGACGAACTCGAGAAATTCCTGTTGCATCTGAAAGTAGAAACTCGCCTGATTACAATGGTATGTGTATTTTTCCTCTAGGCCTCTGTAGTTATTGGTTTCGAGTATCAGACTTGCGAAAATTTTGATGGTTTCTCAACCATTCCTTAACTTCAAACTCCTATTTCTCGCGAACGGATTGACGAACTCGAGAAATTCCTATTGCATCTGAAAGCAGAAACTCGCCCGATTACAACGGTATGTGTATTTTTGCCCTAGGCCATAGTAGTTGTTGGTTTCGCGTATCAGACCAGCGAAAATTTTGATGGTTTCTCATGTATTCCTTAACTTCAAACTTCCATATATCGCGAACGGATTGACGAACTCGAGAATTTCCTATTGCATCTGAATGCAGAAACTCGCCCGATTACAACGGTATGTGTATTTTTGCCCTAGGCCATAGTAGTTATTGGATTCGAGTACCAGACTTGCGAAAATTTTGATGATTTCTCAACCATTCCTTAACTTCAAACTGCCATATCTCGCGAACGCATTGACGAACTCGAGAAATTCCTGTTGCATGTGAAAGTAGAATCTCGCCCGATTACAATGGTATGTGTATTTTTCCCCTAGGCATTTGTAGATATTGGTTTCGAGTATCAGAATTGCGAAAATTTTGATGGTTTCTCAACCATTCCTTAACTTCAAACTCCCATTTCTCGCGAACGGATTGACGAACTCGAGAAATTCCTGTTGCATCTGAAATTAGAAACTCGCCTGATTACAATGGTATGTGTATTTTTCCTCTAGGCCTTTGTAGTTATTGGTTTCGAGTATCAGACTTGCGAAAATTTTGATGGTCTCTCAACCATTCCTTAACTTCAAACTCCCTTATCTCGCGAACGGATTGACGAACTCGAGAATTTCCTATTGCATCTGAATGCAGAAACTCGCCCGGTTACAACGGTATGTGTATTTTTGCCCTAGGCCATAGTAGTTATTGCATTCGTGTATCAGACTTGCGAAAATTTTGATGATTTCTCAATCATTCCTTAAATTCAAACTACCATATCTCGCGAACGGATTGACGAACTCGAGAAATTCCTGTTGCATCTGAAAGTAGAAACTCGCTTGATTACAAAGATATGTGTATTTTTCCCCTAGGCCATTGTAGTTATTGGTTTCGGGTATCAGACTTGCGAAAATTTTGATGGTTTCTCAACGATTCCTTAACATCAAACTCGCAATTCTCGCGAACGGATTGACTAACTCGAGAAATTCCTGTTGCATCTGAAAGTAGAAACTCGCCCGATTACAAAGATATGTGTATTTTTCCCCTAGGCCGTTGTAGTTATTGGTTTCGGGTATCAGACTTGCGAAAATTTTGATGGTTTCTCAACGATTCCTTAACTTCAAACTCCCATTTCTCGCGAACGGATTGACGAACTCGAGAAATTCCTGTTGCATCTGAAAGTAGAAACTCGCCCGATTACAATGGTATGTGTACTTTTCCCCTAGGCCATTCCAGTTATTGGTTTCTAGTATGAGACCAGCGAAAATTTTGATGGTTTCTCAACCATTCCTTAACTTCAAACTCCCATATCCCGCGAACGGATTGACGAACTCGAGAAATTCCTGTTGCATGTGAAAGTAGAAAGTCGCCCGATTACAACGGTATGTGTATTTTTTTCCTAGGCCTTTGTAGTTATTGGTTTCGAGTATCAGACTTGCGAAAATTTTAATGGTTTCTCAACCATTCCTTAACTTCAAACTCCCATATCTCGCGAACGGATTGACGAACTCGAGAAATTCCTGTTGCATCTGAAAGTAGAAACTCGCCCGATTACAAAGATATGTGTATTTTTCCCCTAGGCCATTGTAGTTATTGGTTTCAGGTATCAGACTTGCGAAAATTTTGAAGGTTTCTCAACCATTCCTTAACTTCACACTCCCATTTCTCGCGAACGGATTGACGAACTCGAGAAATTCCTGTTGCATCTGAAAGTAGAAGCTCGCCTGATTACAATGGTATTTGTACTTTTCCCCTAGGCCATTCCAGTTATTGGTTTCGAGTATCAGACCAGCGAAAATTTTGATGGTTCCTCAACCATTCCTTAACTTCAAACTCCCATATCCCGCGAACGGATTGACGAACTCGAGAAATTCCTGTTGCATGTGAAAGTAGGTAGTCGCCCGATTACAACGGTATGTGTATTTTTCTCCTAGGCCTTTGTAGTTATTGGTTTCGAGTATCAGACTTGCGAAAATTTTGATGGTTTCTCAACCATTCCTTAACTTCAAACCCCCATTTCACGCGAACGGATTGACGAACTCGGGAAATTCCTGTTGTATCTGAAAGTAGAAACTCGCCCGATTACAATGGTGTGTGTACTTTTCCCCTAGGCCATTCCAGTTATTGGTTTCGAGTATCAGACCAGCGAAAATTTTGATGGCTTCTCAAGCATTCCTTAACTTCAAACTTCCATATCTCGCGATCGGATTGACGAACTCGAGAATTTCCTATTGCATCTGAAAGCAGAAACTCGCCCCATTACAACGGTATGTGTATTTTTGCCCTAGGCCATAGTAGTTATTGGATTCGTGTATCAGACTTGCGAACATTTTGATGATTTCTCAACCATTCCTTAACTTCAAACTCCCATATCTCGCGAACGGATTGACGAACTCGAGAATTTCCTATTGCATATGAATGCAGAAACTCGCCCGATTACAACGGTATGTGTATTTTTGCCATAGGCCATAGTAGTTATTGGATTCGAGTATCAGACTTGCGAAAATTTTGATGATTTCTCAACCATTCCTTAACTTCAAACTGCCATATCTCGCGAACGCATTGACGAACTTGAGAAATTCCTGTTGCATGTGAAAGTAGAATCTCGCCCGGTTACAATGGTATGTGTATTTTTCCCCTAGGCATTTGTAGATATTGGTTTCGAGTATCAGACTTGCGAAAATTTTGATGGTTTCTCAACCATTCCTTAACTTCAAACTCCCATTTCTCGCGAACGGATTGACGAACTCGAGAAATTCCTGTTGCGTCTAAAGTAGAAACTCGCCTGATTACAATGGTATGTGTATTTTTCCTCTAGGCCTTTGTAGTTATGGGTTTCGAGTATGAGACTTGCGAAAATTTTGATGGTTTCTCAACCATTCCTTAACTTCAAACTCCTATTTCTCGCGAACGGATTGACGAACTCGAGAAATTCCTATTGCATCGGAAAGCAGAAACTCGCCCGATTACAACGGTATGTGTATTTTTCCCTAGGCCATAGTAGTTGTTGGTTTCGCGTATCAGACCAGCGAAAATTTTGATGGTTTCTCATGTATTCCTTAACTTCAAACTTCCATATCTCGCGAACGGATTGACTAACTCGAGAATTTCCTATTGCATCTGAATGCAGAAACTCGCCCGATTACAACGGTATGTGTATTTTTGCCCTAGGCCATAGTAGTTATTGGATTCGAGTATCAGACTTGCGAAAATTTTGATGATTTCTCAACCATTCCTTAACTTCAAACTGCCATATCTCGCGAACGCATTGACGAACTTGAGAAATTCCTGTTGCATGTGAAAGTAGAATCTCGCCCGATTACAATGGTATGTGTATTTTTCCCCTAGGCATTTGTAGATATTGGTTTCGAGTATCAGACTTGCGAAAATTTTGATGGTTTCTCAACCATTCCTTAACTTCAAACTCCCATTTCTCGCGAACGGATTGACGAACTCGAGAAATTCCTGTTGCATCTGAAAGTAGAAACTCGCCTGATTACAATGGTATGTGTATTTTTCCTCTAGGCCTTTGTAGTTATTGGTTTCGAGTATCAGACTTGCGAAAATTTTGATGGTTTCTCAACCATTCCTTAACTTCAAACTCCTATTTCTCGCGAACGGATTGACGAACTCGAGAAATTCCTATTGCATCTGAAAACAGAAACTCGCCCGATTACAACGGTATGTGTATTTTTGCCCTAGGCCATAGTAGTTGTTGGTTTCGCGTATCAGACCAGCGAAAATTTTGATGGTTTCTCATGTATTCCTTAACTTCAAACTTCCATATCTCGCGAACGGATTGACGAACTCGAGAATTTCCTATTGCATCTGAATGCAGAAACTCGCCCGATTACAACGGTATGTGTATTTTTGCCCTAGGCCATAGTAGTTATTGGATTCGAGTATCAGACTTGCGAAAATTTTGATGATTTCTCAACCATTCCTTAACTTCAAACTCCCATATCCCGCGAACGGATTGACGAACTCGAGAAATTCCTGTTGCATGTGAAAGTAGAAAGTCGCCCGATTACAACGGTATGTGTATTTTTCCCCTAGGCATTTGTAGATATTGGTTTCGAGTATGAGACTTGCGAAAATTTTGATGGTTTCTCAACCATTCCTTAACTTCAAACTCCTATTTCTCGCGAACGGATTGACGAGCTCGAGAAATTCCTATTGCATCTGAAAGCAGAAACCCGCCCGATTACAACGGTATGTGTATTTTTGCCCTAGGCCATAGTAGTTATTGGATTCGAGTACCAGACTTGCGAAAATTTTGATGATTTCTCAACCATTCCTTAACTTCAAACTGCCATATCTCGCGAACGCATTGACGAACTCGAGAAATTCCTGTTGCATGTGAAAGTAGAATCTCGCCCGATTACAATGGTATGTGTATTTTTCCCCTAGGCATTTGTAGATATTGGTTTCGAGTATCAGACTTGCGAAAATTTTGATGGTTTCTCAACCATTCCTTAACTTCAAACTCCCATTTCTCGCGAACGGATTGACGAACTCGAGAAATTCCTGTTGCATCTGAAATTAGAAACTCGCCTGATTACAATGGTATGTGTATTTTTCCTCTAGGCCTTTGTAGTTATTGGTTTCGAGTATCAGACTTGCGAAAATTTTGATGGTTTCTCAACCATTCCTTAATTTCAAACTCCTATTTCTCGCGAACGGATTGACGAACTCGAGAAATTCCTATTGCATCTGAAAGCAGAAACTCGCCCGATTACAACGGTATGTGTATTTTTGCCCTAGGCCATAGTAGTTGTTGGTTTCGCGTATCAGACCAGCGAAAATTTTGATGGTTTCTCATGTATTCCTTAACTTCAAACTTCGATATCTCGCGAACGGTTTGACGAACTCGAGAATTTCCTATTGCATCTGAATGCAGAAACTCGCCCGATTACAACGGTATGTGTATTTTTGCCCTAGGCCACAGTAGTTATTGGATTCGAGTATCAGACTTGCGAAAATTTTGATGATTTCTCAACCATGCCTTAACTTCAAACTGCCATATCTCGCGAATGCATTGACGAACTCGAGAAATTCCTGTTGCATGTGAAAGTAGAATCTCGCCCGATTACAATGGTATGTGTATTTTTCCCCTAGGCATTTGTAGATATTGGTTTCGAGTATCAGACTTGCGAAAATTTTGATGGTTTCTCAACCATTCCTTAACTTCAAACTCCCATTTCCCGCGAACGGATTGACGAACTCGAGAAATTCCTGTTGCATCTGAAAGTAGAAACTCGCCTGATTACAATGGTATGTGTATTTTTCCTCTAGGCCTCTGTAGTTATTGGTTTCGAGTATCAGACTTGCGAAAATTTTGATGGTTTCTCAACCATTCCTTAACTTCAAACTCCTATTTCTCGCGAACGGATTGACGAACTCGAGAAATTCCTATTGCATCTGAAAGCAGAAACTCGCCCGATTACAACGGTATGTGTATTTTTGCCCTAGGCCATAGTAGTTGTTGGTTTCGCGTATCAGACCAGCGAAAATTTTGATGGTTTCTCATGTATTCCTTAACTTCAAACTTCCATATATCGCGAACGGATTGACGAACTCGAGAATTTCCTATTGCATCTGAATGCAGAAACTCGCCCGATTACAACGGTATGTGTATTTTTGCCCTAGGCCATAGTAGTTATTGGATTCGAGTACCAGACTTGCGAAAATTTTGATGATTTCTCAACCATTCCTTAACTTCAAACTGCCATATCTCGCGAACGCATTGACGAACTCGAGAAATTCCTGTTGCATGTGAAAGTAGAATCTCGCCCGATTACAATGGTATGTGTATTTTTCCCCTAGGCATTTGTAGATATTGGTTTCGAGTATCAGAATTGCGAAAATTTTGATGGTTTCTCAACCATTCCTTAACTTCAAACTCCCATTTCTCGCGAACGGATTGACGAACTCGAGAAATTCCTGTTGCATCTGAAATTAGAAACTCGCCTGATTACAATGGTATGTGTATTTTTCCTCTAGGCCTTTGTAGTTATTGGTTTCGAGTATCAGACTTGCGAAAATTTTGATGGTCTCTCAACCATTCCTTAACTTCAAACTCCCTTATCTCGCGAACGGATTGACGAACTCGAGAATTTCCTATTGCATCTGAATGCAGAAACTCGCCCGGTTACAACGGTATGTGTATTTTTGCCCTAGGCCATAGTAGTTATTGCATTCGTGTATCAGACTTGCGAAAATTTTGATGATTTCTCAATCATTCCTTAAATTCAAACTACCATATCTCGCGAACGGATTGACGAACTCGAGAAATTCCTGTTGCATCTGAAAGTAGAAACTCGCTTGATTACAAAGATATGTGTATTTTTCCCCTAGGCCATTGTAGTTATTGGTTTCGGGTATCAGACTTGCGAAAATTTTGATGGTTTCTCAACGATTCCTTAACATCAAACTCGCAATTCTCGCGAACGGATTGACTAACTCGAGAAATTCCTGTTGCATCTGAAAGTAGAAACTCGCCCGATTACAAAGATATGTGTATTTTTCCCCTAGGCCGTTGTAGTTATTGGTTTCGGGTATCAGACTTGCGAAAATTTTGATGGTTTCTCAACGATTCCTTAACTTCAAACTCCCATTTCTCGCGAACGGATTGACGAACTCGAGAAATTCCTGTTGCATCTGAAAGTAGAAACTCGCCCGATTACAATGGTATGTGTACTTTTCCCCTAGGCCATTCCAGTTATTGGTTTCTAGTATGAGACCAGCGAAAATTTTGATGGTTTCTCAACCATTCCTTAACTTCAAACTCCCATATCCCGCGAACGGATTGACGAACTCGAGAAATTCCTGTTGCATGTGAAAGTAGAAAGTCGCCCGATTACAACGGTATGTGTATTTTTTTCCTAGGCCTTTGTAGTTATTGGTTTCGAGTATCAGACTTGCGAAAATTTTAATGGTTTCTCAACCATTCCTTAACTTCAAACTCCCATATCTCGCGAACGGATTGACGAACTCGAGAAATTCCTGTTGCATCTGAAAGTAGAAACTCGCCCGATTACAAAGATATGTGTATTTTTCCCCTAGGCCATTGTAGTTATTGGTTTCAGGTATCAGACTTGCGAAAATTTTGAAGGTTTCTCAACCATTCCTTAACTTCACACTCCCATTTCTCGCGAACGGATTGACGAACTCGAGAAATTCCTGTTGCATCTGAAAGTAGAAGCTCGCCTGATTACAATGGTATTTGTACTTTTCCCCTAGGCCATTCCAGTTATTGGTTTCGAGTATCAGACCAGCGAAAATTTTGATGGTTCCTCAACCATTCCTTAACTTCAAACTCCCATATCCCGCGAACGGATTGACGAACTCGAGAAATTCCTGTTGCATGTGAAAGTAGGTAGTCGCCCGATTACAACGGTATGTGTATTTTTCTCCTAGGCCTTTGTAGTTATTGGTTTCGAGTATCAGACTTGCGAAAATTTTAATGGTTTCTCAACCATTCCTTAACTTCAAACCCCCATTTCTCGCGAACGGATTGACGAACTCGGAAAATTCCTGTTGTATCTGAAAGTAGAAACTCGCCCGATTACAATGGTGTGTGTACTTTTCCCCTAGGCCATTCCAGTTATTGGTTTCGAGTATCAGACCAGCGAAAATTTTGATGGTTTCTCAAGCATTCCTTAACTTCAAACTTCCATATCTCGCGATCGGATAGACGAACTCGAGAATTTCCTATTGCATCTGAAAGCAGAAACTCGCCCGATTACAAGGGTATGTGTATTTTTGCCCTAGGCCATAGTAGTTATTGGATTCGTGTATCAGACTTGCAAAAACTTTGATGATTTCTCAACCATTCCTTAACTTCAAACTCCCATATCTCGCGAACGGATTGACGAACTCGAGAAATTCCTGTTGCATCTGAAGGTAGAAACTCTCCCGATTACAAAGATATGTGTATTTTTCCCCTAGGCCGTTGTAATTATTGGTTTCGGGTATCAGATTTGCGAAAATTTTGATGGTTTCTCAACCATTCCTTAACTTCAAACTCCCATTTCTCGCGAACGGATTGATGAACTCGAGAAATTCCTGTTGCATCTGAATGCAGAAACTCGCCCGGTTACAATGGTATGTGTATTTTTCCCCTAGGCATTTGTAGATATTGGTTTCGAGTATCAGACTTGCGAAAATTTTGATGGTTTCTCAACCATTCCTTAACTTCAAACACCCATATCTCGCGAACGGATTGACGAACTCGAGAAATTCCTGTTGCGTCTGAAAGTAGAAACTCGCCTGATTACAATGGTATGTGTATTTTTCCTCTAGGCCTTTGTAGTTATGGGTTTCGAGTATGAGACTTGCGAAAATTTTGATGGTTTCTCAACCATTCCTTAACTTCAAACTCCCATATCCCGCGAACGGATTGACGAACTCGAGAAATTCCTGTTGCATCTGAAGGTAGAAACTCTCCCGATTACAAAGATATGTGTATTTTTCCCCTAGGCCGTTGTAATTATTGGTTTCGGGTATCAGATTTGCGAAAATTTTGATGGTTTCTCAACCATTCCTTAACTTCAAACTCCCATTTCTCGCGAACGGATTGATGAACTCGAGAAATTCCTGTTGCATCTGAATGCAGAAACTCGCCCGGTTACAATGGTATGTGTATTTTTTTCCTAGGCCTTTGTAGTTATTGGTTTCGAGTATCAGACTTGTGAAAATTTTAATGGTTTCTCAACCATTCCTTAACTTCAAACTCCCATATCTCGCGAACGGATTGACGAACTCGAGAAATTCCTGTTGCATCTGAAAGTAGAAACTCGCACGATTACAATGGTATGTGTACTTTTCCCCTAGGCCATTCCAGTTATTGGTTTCGAGTATCAGACCAGCGAAAATTTTGATGGTTTCTCAACCATTCCTTAACTTCAAACTCCCATATCCCGCGAACGGATTGACGAACTCGAGAAATTCCTGTTGCATGTGAAAGTGGAAAGTCGCCCGATTACAACGGTATGTGTATTTCTTTCCTAGGCCTTTGTAGTTATTGGTTTCGAGTATCAGACTTGTGAAAATTTTAATGGTTTCTCAACCATTCCTTAACTTCAAACTCCCATATCTCGCGAACGGATTGACGAACTCGAGAAATTCCTGTTGCATCTGAAAGTAGAAACTCGCCCGATTACAAAGATATGTGTATTTTTCCCCTTGGCCATTGTAGTTATTGGTTGAGGGTATCAGATTTGCGAAAATTTTGATGGTTTCTCAACCATTCCTTAACTTCAAACTCCCATTTCTCGCGAACGGATTGATGAACTCGAGAAATTCCTGTTGCATCTGAATGCAGAAACTCGCCCGGTTACAATGGTATGTGTATTTTTCCCCTAGGCATTTGTAGATATTGGTTTCGAGTATCAGACTTGCGAAAATTTTGATGGTTTCTCAACCATTCCTTAACTTCAAACTCCCATATCTCGCGAACGGATTGACGAACTCGAGATATTCCTGTTGCATCTGAAAGTAGAAACTCGCCCGATTACAAAGATATGTGTATTTTTCCCCTAGGCCATTGTAGTTATTGGTTTCGGGTATCAGACTTGCGAAAATTTTGAAGGTTTCTCAACCATTCCTTAACTTCAAACTCCCATTTCTCGCGAACGGATTGACGAACTCGAGAAATTCCTGTTGCATCTGAAAGTAGAAACTCGCCTGATTACAATGGTATGTGTACTTTTCCCCTAGGCCATTCCAGTTATTGGTTTCGAGTATCAGACCAGCGAAAATTTTGATGGTTCCTCAACCATTCCTTAACTTCAAACTCCCATATCCCGCGAACGGATTGACGAACTCGAGGAATTCCTGTTGCATGTGAAAGTAGGTAGTCGCCCGATTACAACGGTATGTGTATTTTTCTCCTAGGCCTTTGTAGTTATTGGTTTCGAGTATCAGACTTGCGAAAATTTTGATGGTTTCTCAACCATTCCTTAATTTCAAACCCCCATTTCTCGCGAACGGATTGACGAACTCGGAAAATTCCTGTTGTATCTGAAAGTAGAATCTCGCCCGATTACAATGGTGTGTGTACTTTTCCCCTAGCCCATTCCAGTTATTGGTTTCGAGTATCAGACCAGCGAAAATTTTGATGGTTTCTCAAGCATTCCTTAACTTCAAACTTCCATATCTCGCGATCGGATTGACGAACTCGAGAATTTCCTATTGCATCTGAAAGCAGAAGCTCGCCCGATTACAAGGGTATGTGTATTTTTGCCCTAGGCCATAGTAGTTATTGGATTCGTGTATCAGACTTGCGAAAACTTTGATGATTTCTCAACCATTCCTTAACTTCAAACTCCCATATCTCGCGAACGGATTGACGAACTCGAGAAATTCCTGTTGCATCTGAAGGTAGAAACTCTCCCGATTACAAAGATATGTGTATTTTTCCCCTAGGCCGTTGTAATTATTGGTTTCGGGTATCAGACTTGCGAAAATTTTGTTGGTTTCTCAACGATTCCTTAACTTCAAACTCCCATTCCTCGCGAACGGATTGACGAACTCGAGAAATTCCTGTTGCATCTGAAAGTAGAAACTCGCCCGATTACAATGGTATGTGTACTTTTCCCCTAGGCCATTCCAGTTATTGGTTTTGAGTATCAGACCAGCGAAAATTTTGATGGTTTCTCAACCATTCCTTAACTTCAAACTCCCATATCCCGCGAACGGATTGACGAACTCGAGAAATTCCTGTTGCATGTGAAAGTGGAAAGTCGCCCGATTACAACGGTATGTGTATTTTTTTCCTAGGCCTTTGTAGTTATTGGTTTCGAGTATCAGACTTGTGAAAATTTTAATGGTTTCTCAACCATTCCTTAACTTCAAACTCCCATATCTCGCGAACGGATTGACGAACTCGAGAAATTCCTGTTGCATCTGAAAGTAGAAACTCGCCCGATTACAAAGATATGTGTATTTTTCCCCTTGGCCATTGTAGTTATTGGTTTCGGGAATCAGACTTGCGAAAATTTTGATGGTTTCTCAACCATTCCTTAACTTCAAACTCCCATTTCTCGCGAACGGATTGATGAACTCGAGAAATTCCTGTTGCATCTGACTGCAGAAACTCGCCCGGTTACAATGGTATGTGTATTTTTCCTCTAGGCCTTTGTAGTTATTGGTTTCGAGTATCAGACTTGCGAAAATTTTGATGGACTCTCAACCATTCCTTAACTTCAAACTCCCATATCTCGCGAACGGATTGTCGAACTCGAGAATTTCCTATTGCATCTGAATGCAGAAACTCGCCCGGTTACAACGGTATGTGTATTTTTGCCCTAGGCCATAGTAGTTATTGGATTCGTGTATCAGACTTGCGAAAATTTTGATGATTTCTCAACCATTCCTTAACTTCAAACTACCATATCTCGCGAACGGATTGACGAACTCGAGAAATTCCTGTGGCATCTGAAAGTAGAAACTCGCCCGGTTACAATGGTATGTGTACTATTCCCCTAGGCCATTCCAGTTATTGGTTTCTAGTATGAGACCAGCGAAAATTTTGATGGTTTCTCAACCATTCCTTAACTTCAAACTCCCATATCCCGCGAACGGATTGACGAACTCGAGAAATTCCTGTTGCATGTGAAAGTAGAAAGTCGCCCGATTACAACGGTATGTGTATTTTTTTCCTAGGCCTTTGTAGTTATTGGTTTCGAGTATCAGACTTGCGAAAATTTTAATGGTTTCTCAACCATTCCTTAACTTCAAACTCCCATATCTCGCGAACGGATTGACGAACTCGAGAAATTCCTGTTGCATCTGAAAGTAGAAACTCGCCCGATTACAAAGATATGTGTATTTTTCCCCTAGGCCATTGTAGTTATTGGTTTCGGGTATCAGACTTGCGAAAATTTTGAAGGTTTCTCCACCATTCCTTAACTTCAAACTCCCATTTCTCGCGAACGGATTGACGAACTCGAGAAATTCCTGTTGCATCTGAAAGTAGAAACTCGCCTGATTACAATGGTATGTGTACTTTTCCCCTAGGCCATTCCAGTTATTGGTTTCGAGTATCAGACCAGCGAAAATTTTGATGGTTCCTCAACCATTCCTTAACTTCAAACTCCCATATCCCGCGAACGGATTGACGAAATCGAGAAATTCCTGTTGCATGTGAAAGTAGGTAGTCGCCCGATTACAACGGTATATGTATTTTTCTCCTAGGCCTTTGTAGTTACTGGTTTCGAGTATCAGACTTGCGAAAATTTTGATGGTTTCTCAACCATTCCTTAACTTCAAACCCCCATTTCTCGCGAACGGATTGACGAACTCGGAAAATTCCTGTTGTATCTGAAAGTAGAAACTCGCCCGATTACAATGGTGTGTGTACTTTTCCCCTAGGCCATTCCAGTTATTGGTTTCGAGTATCAGACCAGCAAAAATTTTGATGGTTTCTCAAGCATTCCTTAACTTCAAACTTCCATATCTCGCGATCGGATATACGAACTCGAGAATTTCCTATTGCATCTGAAAGCAGAAACTCGCCCGATTACAAGGGTATGTGTATTTTTGCCCTAGGCCATAGTAGTTATTGGATTCGTGTATCAGACTTGCGAAAACTTTGATGATTTCTCAACCATTCCTTAACTTCAAACTCCCATATCTCGCGAACGGATTGACGAACTCCAGAAATTCCTGTTGCATCTGAAGGTAGAAACTCTCCCGATTACAAAGATATGTGTATTTTTCCCCTAGGCCGTTGTAATTATTGGTTTCGGGTATCAGACTTGCGAAAATTTCGTTGGTTTCTCAACGATTCCTTAACTTCAAACTCCCATTTCTCGCGAACGGATTGACGAACTCGAGAAATTCCTGTTGCATCTGAAAGTAGAAACTCGCCCGATTACAATGGTATGTGTACTTTTCCCCTAGGCCATTCCAGTTATTGGTTTCGAGTATCAGACCAGCGAAAATTTTGATGGTTTCTCAACCATTCCTTAACTTCAAACTCCCGTATCCCGCGAACGGATTGACGAACTCGAGAAATTCCTGTTGCATGTGAAAGTGGAAAGTCGCCCGATTACAACGGTATGTGTATTTTTTTCCTAGGCCTTTGTAGTTATTGGTTTCGAGTATCAGACTTGTGAAAATTTTAATGGTTCCTCAACCATTCCTTAACTTCAAACTCCCATATCTCGCGAACGGATTGACGAACTCGAGAAATTCCTGTTGCATCTGAAAGTAGAAACTTGCCTGATTACAATGGTATGTGTACTTTTCCCCTAGGCCATTCCAGTTATTGGTTTCGAGTATCAGACCAGCGAAAATTTCGATCGTTCCTCAACAATTCCTTAACTTCAAACTCCCATATCCCGCGAACGGACTGACGAACTCGTGAAATTCCTGTTGCATCTGAAAGTAGAAACTCGCCCGATTACAATGGTATGTGTACTTTTCCCCTAGGCCATTCCTGTTATTGGTTTCGAGTATCAGACCAGCGAAAATTTTGATGGTTTCTCAACCATTCCTTAACTTCAAACTCCCATATCCCGCGAACGGATTGACGAACTCGAGAAATTCCTGTTGCATCTGAAAGTAGAAACTCGCCTGATTACAATGGTATGTGTATTTTTCCTCTAGGCCTTTGTAGTTATTGGTTTCGAGTATCAGACTTGCGAAAATTTTGATGGTCTCTCAACCATTCCTTAACTTCAAACTCCCATATCTCGCGAACGGATTGACGAACTCGAGAATTTCCTATTGCATCTGAATGCAGAAACTCGCACGATTACAACGGTATGTGTATTTTTGCCCTAGGCCATAGTAGTTATTGGATTCGAGTATCAGACTTGCGAAAATTTTGATGATTTCTCAACCATTCCTTAACTTCAAACTCCCATATCCCGCGAACGGATTGACGAACTCGAGAAATTCCTGTTGCATGTGAAAGTAGAAAGTCGCCCGATTACAACGGTATGTGTATTTTTCTCCTAGGCCTTTGTAGTTATTGGTTTCGAGTATCAGACTTGCGAAAATTTTGATGGTTTCTCAACCATTCCTTAACTTCAAACCCCCATTTCACGCGAACGGATTCACGAACTCGGGAAATTCCTGTTGTATCTGAAAGTAGAAACTCGCCCGATTACAATGGTGTGTGTACTTTTCCCCTAGGCCATTCCAGTTATTGGTTTCGAGTATCAGACCAGCGAAAATTTTGATGGTTTCTCAAGCATTCCTTAACTTCAAACTTCCATATCTCGCGATCGGATTGACGAACTCGAGAATTTCCTATTGCATCTGAAAGCAGAAACTCGCCCGATTACAACGGTATGTGTATTTTTGCCCTAGGCCATAGTAGTTACTGGATTCGTGTATCAGACTTGCGAAAATTTTGATGATTTCTCAACCATTCCTTAACTTCAAACTCCCATATCTCGCGAACGGATTGACGAACTCGAGAATTTCCTATTGCATCTGAATGCAGAAACTCGCCCGATTACAACGGTATGTGTATTTTTGCCCTAGGCCATAGTAGTTGTTGGTTTCGCGTATCAGACCAGCGAAAATTTTGATGGTTTCTCATGTATTCCTTAACTTCAAACTTCCATATCTCGCGAACGGATTGATGGACTCGAGAATTTCTTATTGCATCTGAATGCAGAAACTCGCCCGATTACAAAGGTATGTGTATTTTTGCCCTAGGCAATAGTAGTTATTGGA
Source organism: Ptiloglossa arizonensis (assembly GCF_051014685.1). Classification (NCBI taxonomy): domain Eukaryota; kingdom Metazoa; phylum Arthropoda; class Insecta; order Hymenoptera; family Colletidae; genus Ptiloglossa; species Ptiloglossa arizonensis. The sequence continues at coordinate 878,143 of NW_027478482.1, read as the reverse complement.
TTCGAGTATCAGACTTGCGAAAATTTTGATGGTTTCTCAACCATTCCTTAACTTCAAACTCCTATTTCTCGCGAACGGATTGACGAACTCGAGAAATTCCTGTTGCATCAGAAAGTAGAAACTCGCCTGATTACAACGGTATGTGTATTTTTCCTCTAGGCCTTTGTAGTTATTGGTTTCGAGTATCAGACTTGCGAAAATTTTGATGGTTTCTCAACCATTCCTTAACTTCAAACTCCCATTTCTCGCGGACGGATTGACGAACTCGAGAAATTCTTGTTGCATCTGATAGTAGAAACTCGCCTGATTACAATGGTATGTGTATTTTTCCTCTAGGCCTTTGTAGTTATTGGTTTCGAGTATCAGGCTTGCGAAAATTTTGATGGTCTCTCAACCATTCCTTAACTTCAAACTCCCATATCTCGCGAACGGATTGACGAACTCGAGAATTTCCTGTTGCATGTGAAAGTAGAAACTCGCCCGATTACAACGGTATGTGTATTTTTGCCCTAGGCCACAGTAGTTATTGGATTCGAGTATCAGACTTGCGAAAATTTTGATGATTTCTCAACCATGCCTTAACTTCAAACTGCCATATCTCGCGAATGCATTGACGAACTCGAGAAATTCCTGTTGCATGTGAAAGTAGAATCTCGCCCGATTACAATGGTATGTGTATTTTTCCCCTAGGCATTTGTAGATATTGGTTTCGAGTATCAGACTTGTGAAAATTTTAATGGTTTCACAACCATTCCTTAACTTCAAACCCCCATTTCTCGCGAACGGATTGACGAACTCGAGAAATTCCTGTTGCATCTGAAAGTACAAACTCGCTTGATTACAAAGATATGTGTATTCTTCCCCTAGGCCATTGTAGTTATTGGTTTCGAGTATCAGACTTGTGAAAATTTTAATGGTTTCTCAACCATTCCTTAACTTCAAACCCCCATTTCTCGCGAACGGATTGACGAACTCGGGAAATTCCTGTTGTATCTGAAAGTAGAAACTCGCCCGATTACAATGGTGTGTGTACTTTTCCCCTAGGCCATTCCAGTTATTGGTTTCGAGTATCAGACCAGCGAAAATTTTGATCGTTCCTCAACCATTCCTTAACTTCAAAAACCCATATCCCGCGAACGGATTGACGAATTCGAGAAATTCCTGTTGCATGTGAAAGTAGAAACTCGCCCGATTACAAAGATATGTGTATTTTTACCCTAGGCCATTCCAGTTATTGGTTTCGAGTATCAGACCAGCGAAAATTTTGATGGTTCCTCAACCATTCCTTAACTTCAAACTCCCATATCCCGCGAACGGATTGACGAACTCGAGAAATTCCTGTTGCATGTGAAAGTAGGTAGTCGCCCGATTACAACGGTATGTGTATTTTTCCCCTAGGCCGTTGTAATTATTGGTTTCGGGTATCAGACTTGCGAAAATTTTGATGGTTTCTCAACGATTCCTTAACTTCAAACTCCCATTTCTCGCGAACGGATTGACGAACTCGAGAAATTCCTGTTGCATCTGAAAGTAGAAACTCGCCTGATTACAATGGTATGTGTACTTTTCCCCTAGGCCATTCCAGTTATTGGTTTCGAGTATCAGACCAGCGAAAATTTTGATGGTTCCTCAACCATTCCTTAACTTCAAACTCCCATATCCCGCGAACGGATTGACGAATTCGAGAAATTCCTGTTGCATGTGAAAGTAGAAAGTCGCCCGATTACAACGGTATGTGTATTTTTTTCCTAGGCCTTTGTAGTTATTGGTTTCGAGTATCAGACTTGTGAAAATTTTAATGGTTTCTCAACCATTCCTTAACTTCAAACTCCCATATCTCGCGAACGGATTGACGAACTCGAGAAATTCCTGTTGCGTCTGAAAGTAGAAACTCGCCTGATTACAATGGTATGTGTATTTTTCCTCTAGGCCTTTGTAGTTATGGGTTTCGAGTATGAGACTTGCGAAAATTTTGATGGTTTCTCAACCATTCCTTAACTTCAAACTCCTATTTCTCGCGAACGGATTGACGAACTCGAGAAATTCCTATTGCATCGGAAAGCAGAAACTCGCCCGATTACAACGGTATGTGTATTTTTCCCTAGGCCATAGTAGTTGTTGGTTTCGCGTATCAGACCAGCGAAAATTTTGATGGTTTCTCAACCATTCCTTAACTTCAAACTCCCATATCCCGCGAACGGATTGACGAACTCGAGAAATTCCTGTTGCATGTGAAAGTGGAAAGTCGCCCGATTACAACGGTATGTGTATTTCTTTCCTAGGCCTTTGTAGTTATTGGTTTCGAGTATCAGACTTGTGAAAATTTTAATGGTTTCTCAACCATTCCTTAACTTCAAACTCCCATATCTCGCGAACGGATTGACGAACTCGAGAAATTCCTGTTGCATCTGAAAGTAGAAACTCGCCCGATTACAAAGATATGTGTATTTTTCCCCTTGGCCATTGTAGTTATTGGTTGAGGGTATCAGATTTGCGAAAATTTTGATGGTTTCTCAACCATTCCTTAACTTCAAACTCCCATTTCTCGCGAACGGATTGATGAACTCGAGAAATTCCTGTTGCATCTGAATGCAGAAACTCGCCCGGTTACAATGGTATGTGTATTTTTCCCCTAGGCATTTGTAGATATTGGTTTCGAGTATCAGACTTGCGAAAATTTTGATGGTTTCTCAACCATTCCTTAACTTCAAACTCCCATATCTCGCGAACGGATTGACGAACTCGAGATATTCCTGTTGCATCTGAAAGTAGAAACTCGCCCGATTACAAAGATATGTGTATTTTTCCCCTAGGCCATTGTAGTTATTGGTTTCGGGTATCAGACTTGCGAAAATTTTGAAGGTTTCTCAACCATTCCTTAACTTCAAACTCCCATTTCTCGCGAACGGATTGACGAACTCGAGAAATTCCTGTTGCATCTGAAAGTAGAAACTCGCCTGATTACAATGGTATGTGTACTTTTCCCCTAGGCCATTCCAGTTATTGGTTTCGAGTATCAGACCAGCGAAAATTTTGATGGTTCCTCAACCATTCCTTAACTTCAAACTCCCATATCCCGCGAACGGATTGACGAACACGAGGAATTCCTGTTGCATGTGAAAGTAGGTAGTCGCCCGATTACAACGGTATGTGTATTTTTCTCCTAGGCCTTTGTAGTTATTGGTTTCGAGTATCAGACTTGCGAAAATTTTGATGGTTTCTCAACCATTCCTTAATTTCAAACCCCCATTTCTCGCGAACGGATTGACGAACTCGGAAAATTCCTGTTGTATCTGAAAGTAGAATCTCGCCCGATTACAATGGTGTGTGTACTTTTCCCCTAGCCCATTCCAGTTATTGGTTTCGAGTATCAGACCAGCGAAAATTTTGATGGTTTCTCAAGCATTCCTTAACTTCAAACTTCCATATCTCGCGATCGGATTGACGAACTCGAGAATTTCCTATTGCATCTGAAAGCAGAAGCTCGCCCGATTACAAGGGTATGTGTATTTTTGCCCTAGGCCATAGTAGTTATTGGATTCGTGTATCAGACTTGCGAAAACTTTGATGATTTCTCAACCATTCCTTAACTTCAAACTCCCATATCTCGCGAACGGATTGACGAACTCGAGAAATTCCTGTTGCATCTGAAGGTAGAAACTCTCCCGATTACAAAGATATGTGTATTTTTCCCCTAGGCCGTTGTAATTATTGGTTTCGGGTATCAGACTTGCGAAAATTTTGTTGGTTTCTCAACGATTCCTTAACTTCAAACTCCCATTCCTCGCGAACGGATTGACGAACTCGAGAAATTCCTGTTGCATCTGAAAGTAGAAACTCGCCCGATTACAATGGTATGTGTACTTTTCCCCTAGGCCATTCCAGTTATTGGTTTTGAGTATCAGACCAGCGAAAATTTTGATGGTTTCTCAACCATTCCTTAACTTCAAACTCCCATATCCCGCGAACGGATTGACGAACTCGAGAAATTCCTGTTGCATGTGAAAGTGGAAAGTCGCCCGATTACAACGGTATGTGTATTTTTTTCCTAGGCCTTTGTAGTTATTGGTTTCGAGTATCAGACTTGTGAAAATTTTAATGGTTTCTCAACCATTCCTTAACTTCAAACTCCCATATCTCGCGAACGGATTGACGAACTCGAGAAATTCCTGTTGCATCTGAAAGTAGAAACTCGCCCGATTACAAAGATATGTGTATTTTTCCCCTTGGCCATTGTAGTTATTGGTTTCGGGAATCAGACTTGCGAAAATTTTGATGGTTTCTCAACCATTCCTTAACTTCAAACTCCCATTTCTCGCGAACGGATTGATGAACTCGAGAAATTCCTGTTGCATCTGACTCCAGAAACTCGCCCGGTTACAATGGTATGTGTATTTTTCCTCTAGGCCTTTGTAGTTATTGGTTTCGAGTATCAGACTTGCGAAAATTTTGATGGACTCTCAACCATTCCTTAACTTCAAACTCCCATATCTCGCGAACGGATTGTCGAACTCGAGAATTTCCTATTGCATCTGAATGCAGAAACTCGCCCGGTTACAACGGTATGTGTATTTTTGCCCTAGGCCATAGTAGTTATTGGATTCGTGTATCAGACTTGCGAAAATTTTGACGATTTCTCAACCATTCCTTAACTTCAAACTACCATATCTCGCGAACGGATTGACGAACTCGAGAAATTCCTGTGGCATCTGAAAGTAGAAACTCGCCCGGTTACAATGGTATGTGTACTATTCCCCTAGGCCATTCCAGTTATTGGTTTCTAGTATGAGACCAGCGAAAATTTTGATGGTTTCTCAACCATTCCTTAACTTCAAACTCCCATATCCCGCGAACGGATTGACGAACTCGAGAAAATCCTGTTGCATGTGAAAGTAGAAAGTCGCCCGATTACAATGGTATGTGTATTTTTCCTCTAGGCCTTTGTAGTTATTGGTTTCGAGTATCAGGCTTGCGAAAATTTTGATGGTCTCTCAACCATTCCTTAACTTCAAACTCCCATATCTCGCGAACGGATTGACGAACTCGAGAATTTCCTGTTGCATGTGAAAGTAGAAACTCGCCCGATTACAACGGTATGTGTATTTTTGCCCTAGGCCATAGTAGTTATTGGATTCGAGTATCAGACTTGCGAAAATTTTGATGATTTCTCAACCATTCCTTAACTTCAAACTCCCATATCCCGCGAACGGATTGACGAACTCGAGAAATTCCTGTTGCTTGTGAAAGTAGAAAGTCGCCCGATTACAACGGTATGTGTATTTTTCTCCTAGGCCTTTGTAGTTATTGGTTTCGGGTATCAGACTTGCGAAAATTTTGATGGTTTCTCAACCATTCCTTAACTTCAAACCCCCATTTCACGCGAACGGATTGACGAACTCGGGAAATTCCTGTTGTATCTGAAAGTAGAAACTCGCCTGATTACAATGGTGTGTGTACTTTTCCCCTAGGCCATTCCAGTTATTGGTTTCGAGTATCAGACCAGCGAAAATTTTGATGGTTTCTCAAGCATTCCTTAACTTCAAACTTCCATATCTCGCGATCGGATTGACGAACTCGAGAATTTCCTATTGCATCTGAATTGCAGAAACTCGCCCTATTACAACGGTATGTGTATTTTTGCCCTAGGCCATAGAAGTTATTGGATTCGAGTATCAGACTTGCGAAAATTTTGATGATTTCTCAACCATTCCTTAATTTCAAACTCCCATATCCCGCGAACGGATTGACGAACTCGAGAAATTCCTGTTGCATGTGAAAGTAGAATGTCGCCCGATTACAACGGTATGTGTATTTTTCCCCTAGGCATTTGTAGATATTGGTTTCGAGTATCAGACTTGCGAAAATTTTGATGGTTTCTCAACCATTCCTTAACTTCAAACTCCTATTTCTCGCGAACGGATTGACGAACTCGAGAAATTCCTATTGCATCTGAAAGCAGAAACTCGCCCGATTACAACGGTATGTTTATTTTTGCCATAGGCCATAGTAGTTGTTGGTTTCGCGTATCAGACCAGCGAAAATTTTGATGGTTTCTCATGTATTCCTTAACTTCAAACTTCCATATCTCGCGAACGGATTGACGAACTCGAGAATTTCCTATTGCATCTGAATGCAGAAACTCGCCCGATTACAACGGTATGTTTATTTTTGCCCTAGGCCATAGTAGTTATTGGATTCGAGTATCAGACTTGCGAAAATTTTGATGATTTCTCAACAATTCCTTAACTTCAAACTGCCATATCTCGCGAACGCATTTACGAACTCGAGAAATTCCTGTTGCATGTGAAAGTAGAATCTCGCCCGATTACAATGGTATGTGTATTTTTCCCCTAGGCATTTGTAGATATTGGTTTCGAGTATCAGACTTGCGAAAATTTTGATGGGTTCTCAACCATTCCTTAACTTCAAACTCCCATTTCTCGCGAACGGATTGACGAACTCGAGAAATTCCTGTTGCATCTGAAAGTAGAAACTCGCCTGTTTACAATGGTATGTGTATTTTTCCTCTAGGCCTTTGTAGTTATTGGTTTCGAGTATCAGACTTGCGAAAATTTTGATGATTTCTCAACGATTCCTTAACTTCAAACTCCAATTTCTCGCGATCGGATTGACGAACTCGAGAAATTCCTGTTGCATGTGAAAGTAGAATCTCGCCCGATTACAATGGTATGTGCATTTTTGCCCTAGGCCATAGTAGTTATTGGATTCGTGTATCAGACTTGCGAAAACTTTGATGATTTCTCAACCATTCCTTAACTTCAAACTCCCATATCTCGCGAACGGATTGACGAACTCGAGAAATTCCTGTTGCATCTGAAAGTAGAAACTCGCCCGATTACAAAGATATGTGTATTTTTCCCCCAGGCCATTGTAGTTATTGGTTTCGGGTATCAGACTTGCGAAAATTTTGATGGTTTCTCAACGATTCATTAACTTCAAACTCCCATTTCTCGCGAACGCATTGACGAACTCGAGAAATTCCGGTTGCATCTGAAAGTAGAAACTCGCCTCATTACAATGGTATGTGTATTTTTCCTCTAGGCCTGTGTAGTTATTGGTTTCGAGTATCAGACTTGCGAAAATTTTAATGGTTTCTCAACCATTCCTTAACTTCAAACTCCCATATCTCGCGAACGGATTGACGAACTCGAGAAATTCCTGTTGCATCTGAAAGTAAAAACTCGCCCGATTACAAAGATATGTGTATTTTTCCCCTAGGCATTTGTAGATATTGGTTTCGAGTATCAGACTTGCGAAAATTTTGATGGTTTCTCAACCATTCCTTAACTTCAAACTCCTATTTCTCGCGAACGGATTGACGAACTCGAGAAATTCCTATTGCATCTGAAAGCAGAAACTCGCCCGATTACAACGGTATGTTTATTTTTGCCATAGGCCATAGTAGTTGTTGGTTTCGCGTATCAGACCAGCGAAAATTTTGATGGTTTCTCATGTATTCCTTAACTTCAAACTTCCATATCTCGCGAACGGATTGACGAACTCGAGAATTTCCTATTGCATCTGAATGCAGAAACTCGCCCGATTACAACGGTATGTGTATTTTTGCCCTAGGCCATAGTAGTTATTGGATTCGAGTATCAGACTTGCGAAAATTTTGATGATTTCTCAACCATTCCTTAACTTCAAACTGCCATATCTCGCGAACGCATTTACGAACTCGAGAAATTCCTGTTGCATGTGAAAGTAGAATCTCGCCCGATTACAATGGTATGTGTATTTTTCCCCTAGGCATTTGTAGATATTGGTTTCGAGTATCAGACTTGCGAAAATTTTGATGGGTTCTCAACCATTCCTTAACTTCAAACTCCCATTTCTCGCGAACGGATTGACGAACTCGAGAAATTCCTGTTGCATCTGAAAGTAGAAACTCGCCTGTTTACAATGGTATGTGTATTTTTCCTCTAGGCCTTTGTAGTTATTGGTTTCGAGTATCAGACTTGCGAAAATTTTGATGATTTCTCAACGATTCCTTAACTTCAAACTCCAATTTCTCGCGATCGGATTGACGAACTCGAGAAATTCCTGTTGCATGTGAAAGTAGAATCTCGCCCGATTACAATGGTATGTGTATTTTTGCCCTAGGCCATAGTAGTTATTGGATTCGTGTATCAGACTTGCGAAAACTTTGATGATTTCTCAACCATTCCTTAACTTCAAACTCCCATATCTCGCGAACGGATTGACGAACTCGAGAAATTCCTGTTGCATCTGAAAGTAGAAACTCGCCCGATTACAAAGATATGTGTATTTTTCCCCCAGGCCATTGTAGTTATTGGTTTCGGGTATCAGACTTGCGAAAATTTTGATGGTTTCTCAACGATTCATTAACTTCAAACTCCCATTTCTCGCGAACGCATTGACGAACTCGAGAAATTCCGGTTGCATCTGAAAGTAGAAACTCGCCTTTTTACAATGGTATGTGTATTTTTCCTCTAGGCCTGTGTAGTTATTGGTTTCGAGTATCAGACTTGCGAAAATTTTAATGGTTTCTCAACCATTCCTTAACTTCAAACTCCCATATCTCGCGAACGGATTGACGAACTCGAGAAATTCCTGTTGCATCTGAAAGTAAAAACTCGCCCGATTACAAAGATATGTGTATTTTTCCCCTAGGCCAATGTAGTTATTGGTTTCGGGTATCAGACTTGCGAAAATTTTGATGGTTTCTCAACCATTCCTTAACTTCAAACTCCCATTTCTCGCGAACGGATAGACGAACTCGAGAAATTCCTGTTGCATCTGAAAGTAGAAACTCGCCTGATTACAATGGTATGTGTATTTTTCCTCTAGGCCTTTGTAGTTATTGGTTTCGAGTATCAGACTTGCGAAAATTTTGATGGTCTCTCAACCATTCCTTAACTTCAAACTCCCATATCTCGCGAACGGATTGACGAACTCGAGAATTTCCTATTGCATCTGAATGCAGAAACTCGCCCGATTACAACGGTATGTGTATTTTTGCCCTAGGCCATAGTAGTTATTGGATTCGAGTATCAGACTTGCGAAAATTTTGATGATTTCTCAACCATTCCTTAACTTCAAACTCCCATATCCCGCGAACGGATTGACGAACTCGAGAAATTCCTGTTGCATGTGAAAGTAGAAAGTCGCCCGATTACAACGGTATGTGTATTTTTCTCCTAGGCCTTTGTAGTTATTGGTTTCGGGTATCAGACTTGCGAAAATTTTGATGGTTTCTCAACCATTCCTTAACTTCAAACCCCCATTTCACGCGAACGGATTGACGAACTCGGGAAATTCCTGTTGTATCTGAAAGTAGAAACTCGCCTGATTACAATGGTGTGTGTACTTTTCCCCTAGGCCATTCCAGTTATTGGTTTCGAGTATCAGACCAGCGAAAATTTTGATGGTTTCTCAAGCATTCCTTAACTTCAAACTTCCATATCTCGCGATCGGATTGACGAACTCGAGAATTTCCTATTGCATCTGAATTGCAGAAACTCGCCCTATTACAACGGTATGTGTATTTTTGCCCTAGGCCATAGTTGTTATTGGATTCGAGTATCAGACTTGCGAAAATTTTGATGATTTCTCAACCATTCCTTAATTTCAAACTCCCATATCCCGCGAACGGATTGACGAACTCGAGAAATTCCTGTTGCATGTGAAAGTAGAATGTCGCCCGATTACAACGGTATGTGTATTTTTCCCCTAGGCATTTGTAGATATTGGTTTCGAGTATCAGACTTGCGAAAATTTTGATGGTTTCTCAACCATTCCTTAACTTCAAACTCCTATTTCTCGCGAACGGATTGACGAACTCGAGAAATTCCTATTGCATCTGAAAGCAGAAACTCGCCCGATTACAACGGTATGTTTATTTTTGCCATTGGCCATAGTAGTTGTTGGTTTCGCGTATCAGACCAGCGAAAATTTTGATGGTTTCTCATGTATTCCTTAACTTCAAACTTCCATATCTCGCGAACGGATTGACGAACTCGAGAATTTCCTATTGCATCTGAATGCAGAAACTCGCCCGATTGCAACGGTATGTGTATTTTTGCCCTAGGCCATAGTAGTTATTGGATTCGAGTATCAGACTTGCGAAAATTTTGATGATTTCTCAACCATTCCTTAACTTCAAACTGCCATATCTCGCGAACGCATTTACGAACTCGAGAAATTCCTGTTGCATGTGAAAGTAGAATCTCGCCCGATTACAATGGTATGTGTATTTTTCCCCTAGGCATTTGTAGATATTGGTTTCGAGTATCAGACTTGCGAAAATTTTGATGGGTTCTCAACCATTCCTTAACTTCAAACTCCCATTTCTCGCGAACGGATTGACGAACTCGAGAAATTCCTGTTGCATCTGAAAGTAGAAACTCGCCTGTTTACAATGGTATGTGTATTTTTCCTCTAGGCCTTTGTAGTTATTGGTTTCGAGTATCAGACTTGCGAAAATTTTGATGATTTCTCAACGATTCCTTAACTTCAAACTCCAATTTCTCGCGATCGGATTGACGAACTCGAGAAATTCCTGTTGCATGTGAAAGTAGAATCTCGCCCGATTACAATGGTATGTGTATTTTTGCCCTAGGCCATAGTAGTTATTGGATTCGTGTATCAGACTTGCGAAAACTTTGATGATTTCTCAACCATTCCTTAACTTCAAACTCCCATATCTCGCGAACGGATTGACGAACTCGAGAAATTCCTGTTGCATCTGAAAGTAGAAACTCGCCCGATTACAAAGATATGTGTATTTTTCCCCCAGGCCATTGTAGTTATTGGTTTCGCGTATCAGACTTGCGAAAATTTTGATGGTTTCTCAACGATTCATTAACTTCAAACTCCCATTTCTCGCGAACGCATTGACGAACTCGAGAAATTCCGGTTGCATCTGAAAGTAGAAACTCGCCTCATTACAATGGTATGTGTATTTTTCCTCTAGGCCTGTGTAGTTATTGGTTTCGAGTATCAGACTTGCGAAAATTTTAATGGTTTCTCAACCATTCCTTAACTTCAAACTCCCATATCTCGCGAACGGATTGACGAACTCGAGAAATTCCTGTTGCATCTGAAAGTAAAAACTCGCCCGATTACAAAGATATGTGTATTTTTCCCCTAGGCATTTGTAGATATTGGTTTCGAGTATCAGACTTGCGAAAATTTTGATGGTTTCTCAACCATTCCTTAACTTCAAACTCCTATTTCTCGCGAACGGATTGACGAACTCGAGAAATTCCTATTGCATCTGAAAGCAGAAACTCGCCCGATTACAACGGTATGTTTATTTTTGCCATAGGCCATAGTAGTTGTTGGTTTCGCGTATCAGACCAGCGAAAATTTTGATGGTTTCTCATGTATTCCTTAACTTCAAACTTCCATATCTCGCGAACGGATTGACGAACTCGAGAATTTCCTATTGCATCTGAATGCAGAAACTCGCCCGATTACAACGGTATGTGTATTTTTGCCCTAGGCCATAGTAGTTATTGGATTCGAGTATCAGACTTGCGAAAATTTTGATGATTTCTCAACCATTCCTTAACTTCAAACTGCCATATCTCGCGAACGCATTTACGAACTCGAGAAATTCCTGTTGCATGTGAAAGTAGAATCTCGCCCGATTACAATGGTATGTGTATTTTTCCCCTAGGCATTTGTAGATATTGGTTTCGAGTATCAGACTTGCGAAAATTTTGATCGGTTCTCAACCATTCCTTAACTTCAAACTCCCATTTCTCGCGAACGGATTGACGAACTCGAGAAATTCCTGTTGCATCTGAAAGTAGAAACTCGCCTGTTTACAATGGTATGTGTATTTTTCCTCTAGGCCTTTGTAGTTATTGGTTTCGAGTATCAGACTTGCGAAAATTTTGATGATTTCTCAACGATTCCTTAACTTCAAACTCCAATTTCTAGCGATCGGATTGACGAACTCGAGAAATTCCTGTTGCATGTGAAAGTAGAATCTCGCCCGATTACAATGGTATGTGTATTTTTGCCCTAGGCCATAGTAGTTATTGGATTCGTGTATCAGACTTGCGAAAACTTTGATGATTTCTCAACCATTCCTTAACTTCAAACTCCCATATCTCGCGAACGGATTGACGAACTCGAGAAATTCCTGTTGCATCTGAAAGTAGAAACTCGCCCGATTACAAAGATATGTGTATTTTTCCCCCAGGCCATTGTAGTTATTGGTTTCGGGTATCAGACTTGCGAAAATTTTGATGGTTTCTCAACGATTCATTAACTTCAAACTCCCATTTCTCGCGAACGCATTGACGAACTCGAGAAATTCCGGTTGCATCTGAAAGTAGAAACTCGCCTCATTACAATGGTATGTGTATTTTTCCTCTAGGCCTGTGTAGTTATTGGTTTCGAGTATCAGACTTGCGAAAATTTTAATGGTTTCTCAACCATTCCTTAACTTCAAACTCCCATATCTCGCGAACGGATTGACGAACTCGAGAAATTCCTGTTGCATCTGAAAGTAAAAACTCGCCCGATTACAAAGATATGTGTATTTTTCCCCTAGGCCAATGTGGTTATTGGTTTCGGGTATCAGACTTGCGAAAATTTTGATGGTTTCTCAACCATTCCTTAACTTCAAACTCCCATTTCTCGCGAACGGATAGACGAACTCGAGAAATTCCTGTTGCATCTGAAAGTAGAAACTCGCCTGATTACAATGGTATGTGTATTTTTCCTCTAGGCCTTTGTAGTTATTGGTTTCGAGTATCAGACTTGCGAAAATTTTGATGGTCTCTCAACCATTCCTTAACTTCAAACTCCCATATCTCGCGAACGGATTGACGAACTCGAGAATTTCCTATTGCATCTGAATGCAGAAACTCGCCCGATTACAACGGTATGTGTATTTTTGCCCTAGGCCATAGTAGTTATTGGATTCGAGTATCAGACTTGCGAAAATTTTGATGATTTCTCAACCATTCCTTAACTTCAAACTCCCATATCCCGCGAACGGATTGACGAACTCGAGAAATTCCTGTTGCATGTGAAAGTAGAAAGTCGCCCGATTACAACGGTATGTGTATTTTTCTCCTAGGCCTTTGTAGTTATTGGTTTCGAGTATCAGACTTGCGAAAATTTTGATGGTTTCTCAACCATTCCTTAACTTCGAACCACCATTTCACGCGAACGGATTGACGAACTCGGGAAATTCCTGTTGTATCTGAAAGTAGAAACTCGCCCGATTACAATGGTGTGTGTAATTTTCCCCTAGGCCATTCCAGTTATTGGTTTCGAGTATCAGACCAGCGAAAATTTTGATGGTTTCTCAAGCATTCCTTAACTTCAAACTTCCATATCTCGCGATCGGATTGACGAACTCGAGAATTTCCTATTGCATCTGAAAGCAGAAACTCGCCCGATTACAACGGTATGTGTATTTTTGCCCTAGGCCATAGTAGTTATTGGATTCGAGTATCAGACTTGCGAAAATTTTGATGGTTTCTCAACCATTCCTTAACTTCAAACTCCCATTTCTCGCGAACGGATTGACGAACTCGAGAAATTCCTGTTGCATCAGAAAGTAGAAACTCGCCTGATTACAACGTTATGTGTATTTTTCCTCTAGGCCTTTGTAGTTATTGGTTTCGAGTATCAGACTTGCGAAAATTTTGATGGTTTCTCAACCATTCCTTAACTTCAAACTCCCATTTCTCGCGGACGGATTGACGAACTCGAGAAATTCTTGTTGCATCTGATAGTAGAAACTCGCCTGATTACAATGGTATGTGTATTTTTCCTCTAGGCCTTTGTAGTTATTGGTTTCGAGTATCAGGCTTGCGAAAATTTTGATGGTCTCTCATCCATTCCTTAACTTCAAACTCCCATATCTCGCGAACGGATTGACGAACTCGAGAATTTCCTATTGCATCTGAATGCAGAAACTCGCCCGATTACAACGGTATGTGTATTTTTGCCCTAGGCCATAGTAGTTATTGGATTCGAGTATCAGACTTGCGAAAATTTTGATGATTTCTCAACGATTCCTTAACTTCAAACTCCAATTTCTCGCGATCGGATTGACGAACTCGAGAAATTCCTGTTGCATGTGAAAGTAGAATCTCGCCCGATTACAATGGTATGTGTATTTTTGCCCTAGGCCATAGTAGTTATTGGATTCGTGTATCAGACTTGCGAAAACTTTGATGATTTCTCAACCATTCCTTAACTTCAAACTCCCATATCTCGCGAACGGATTGACGAACTCGAGAAATTCCTGTTGCATCTGAAACTAGAAACTCGCCCGATTACAAAGATATGTGTATTTTTCCCCCAGGCCATTGTAGTTATTGGTTTCGGGTATCAGACTTGCGAAAATTTTGATGGTTTCTCAACGATTCATTAACTTCAAACTCCCATTTCTCGCGAACGCATTGACGAACTCGAGAAATTCCGGTTGCATCTGAAAGTAGAAACTCGCCTCATTACAATGGTATGTGTATTTTTCCTCTAGGCCTGTGTAGTTATTGGTTTCGAGTATCAGACTTGCGAAAATTTTAATGGTTTCTCAACCATTCCTTAACTTCAAACTCCCATATCTCGCGAACGGATTGACGAACTCGAGAAATTCCTGTTGCATCTGAAAGTAAAAACTCGCCCGATTACAAAGATATGTGTATTTTTCCCCTAGGCCAATGTAGTTATTGGTTTCGGGTATCAGACTTGCGAAAATTTTGATGGTTTCTCAACCATTCCTTAACTTCAAACTCCCATTTCTCGCGAACGGATAGACGAACTCGAGAAATTCCTGTTGCATCTGAAAGTAGAAACTCGCCTGATTACAATGGTATGTGTATTTTTCCTCTAGGCCTTTGTACTTATTGGTTTCGAGTATCAGACTTGCGAAAATTTTGATGATCTCTCAACCATTCCTTAACTTCAAACTCTCATATCTCGCGAACGGATTGACGAACTCGAGAATTTCCTATTGCATCTGAATGCAGAAACTCGCCCGATTACAACGGTATGTGTATTTTTGCCCTAGGCCATAGTAGTTATTGGATTCGAGTATCAGACTTGCGAAAATTTTGATGATTTCTCAACCATTCCTTAACTTCAAACTCCCATATCCCGCGAACGGATTGACGAACTCGAGAAATTCCTGTTGCATGTGAAAGTAGAAAGTCGCCCGATTACAACGGTATGTGTATTTTTCTCCTAGGCCTTTGTAGTTATTGGTTTCGAGTATCAGACTTGCGAAAATTTTGATGGTTTCTCAACCATTCCTTAACTTCAAACCACCATTTCACGCGAACGGATTGACGAACTCGGGAAATTCCTGTTGTATCTGAAAGTAGAAACTCGCCCGATTACAATGGTGTGTGTAATTTTCCCCTAGGCCACTCCAGTTATTGGTTTCGAGTATCAGACCAGCGAAAATTTTGATGGTTTCTCAAGCATTCCTTAACTTCAAACTTCCATATCTCGCGATCGGATTGACGAACTCGAGAATTTCCTATTGCATCTGAAAGCAGAAACTCGCCCGATTACAACGGTATGTGTATTTTTGCCCTAGGCCATAGTAGTTATTGGATTCGAGTATCAGACTTGCGAAAATTTTGATGATTTCTCAACCATTCCTTAACTTCAAACTCCCATATCTCGCGAACGGATTGACGAACTCGAGAAATTCCTGTTGCATCTGAAAGTAGAAACTCGCCCGATTACAAAGATATGTGTATTTTTCCCCCAGGCCATTGTAGTTATTGGTTTCGGGTATCAGACTTGCGAAAATTTTGATGGTTTCTCAACGATTCATTAACTTCAAACTCCCATTTCTCGCGAACGCATTGACGAACTCGAGAAATTCCGGTTGCATCTGAAAGTAGAAACTCGCCTCATTACAATGGTATGTGTATTTTTCCTCTAGGCCTGTGTAGTTATTGGTTTCGAGTATCAGACTTGCGAAAATTTTAATGGTTTCTCAACCATTCCTTAACTTCAAACTCCCATATCTCGCGAACGGATTGACGAACTCGAGAAATTCCTGTTGCATCTGAAAGTAAAAACTCGCCCGATTACAAAGATATGTGTATTTTTCCCCTAGGCATTTGTAGATATTGGTTTCGAGTATCAGACTTGCGAAAATTTTGATGGTTTCTCAACCATTCCTTAACTTCAAACTCCTATTTCTCGCGAACGGATTGACGAACTCGAGAAATTCCTATTGCATCTGAAAGCAGAAACTCGCCCGATTACAACGGTATGTTTATTTTTGCCATAGGCCATAGTAGTTGTTGGTTTCGCGTATCAGACCAGCGAAAATTTTGATGGTTTCTCATGTATTCCTTAACTTCAAACTTCCATATCTCGCGAACGGATTGACGAACTCGAGAATTTCCTATTGCATCTGAATGCAGAAACTCGCCCGATTACAACGGTATGTGTATTTTTGCCCTAGGCCATAGTAGTTATTGGATTCGAGTATCAGACTTGCGAAAATTTTGATGATTTCTCAACCATTCCTTAACTTCAAACTGCCATATCTCGCGAACGCATTTACGAACTCGAGAAATTCCTGTTGCATGTGAAAGTAGAATCTCGCCCGATTACAATGGTATGTGTATTTTTCCCCTAGGCATTTGTAGATATTGGTTTCGAGTATCAGACTTGCGAAAATTTTGATGGGTTCTCAACCATTCCTTAACTTCAAACTCCCATTTCTCGCGAACGGATTGACGAACTCGAGAAATTCCTGTTGCATCT
Organism: Ptiloglossa arizonensis; assembly: GCF_051014685.1. Classification (NCBI taxonomy): domain Eukaryota; kingdom Metazoa; phylum Arthropoda; class Insecta; order Hymenoptera; family Colletidae; genus Ptiloglossa; species Ptiloglossa arizonensis. The sequence continues at coordinate 861,394 of NW_027478482.1, read as the reverse complement.
GAAAGTAGAAACTCGCCTGTTTACAATGGTATGTGTATTTTTCCTCTAGGCCTTTGTAGTTATTGGTTTCGAGTATCAGACTTGCGAAAATTTTGATGATTTCTCAACGATTCCTTAACTTCAAACTCCAATTTCTCGCGATCGGATTGACGAACTCGAGAAATTCCTGTTGCATGTGAAAGTAGAATCTCGCCCGATTACAATGGTATGTGTATTTTTGCCCTAGGCCATAGTAGTTATTGGATTCGTGTATCAGACTTGCGAAAACTTTGATGATTTCTCAACCATTCCTTAACTTCAAACTCCCATATCTCGCGAACGGATTGACGAACTCGAGAAATTCCTGTTGCATCTGAAAGTAGAAACTCGCCCGATTACAAAGATATGTGTATTTTTCCCCTAGGCCAATGTAGTTATTGGTTTCGGGTATCAGACTTGCGAAAATTTTGATGGTTTCTCAACCATTCCTTAACTTCAAACTCCCATTTCTCGCGAACGGATAGACGAACTCGAGAAATTCCTGTTGCATCTGAAAGTAGAAACTCGCCTGATTACAATGGTATGTGTATTTTTCCTCTAGGCCTTTGTAGTTATTGGTTTCGAGTATCAGACTTGCGAAAATTTTGATGGTCTCTCAACCATTCCTTAACTTCAAACTCCCATATCTCGCGAACGGATTGACGAACTCGAGAATTTCCTATTGCATCTGAATGCAGAAACTCGCCCGATTACAACGGTATGTGTATTTTTGCCCTAGGCCATAGTAGTTATTGGATTCGAGTATCAGACTTGCGAAAATTTTGATGATTTCTCAACCATTCCTTAACTTCAAACTCCCATATCTCGCGAACGGATTGACGAACTCGAGAAATTCCTGTTGCATCTGAAAGTAGAAACTCGCCCGATTACAAAGATATGTGTATTTTTCCCCCAGGCCATTGTAGTTATTGGTTTCGGGTATCAGACTTGCGAAAATTTTGATGGTTTCTCAACGATTCATTAACTTCAAACTCCCATTTCTCGCGAACGCATTGACGAACTCGAGAAATTCCGGTTGCATCTGAAAGTAGAAACTCGCCTCATTACAATGGTATGTGTATTTTTCCTCTAGGCCTGTGTAGTTATTGGTTTCGAGTATCAGACTTGCGAAAATTTTAATGGTTTCTCAACCATTCCTTAACTTCAAACTCCCATATCTCGCGAACGGATTGACGAACTCGAGAAATTCCTGTTGCATCTGAAAGTAAAAACTCGCCCGATTACAAAGATATGTGTATTTTTCCCCTAGGCATTTGTAGATATTGGTTTCGAGTATCAGACTTGCGAAAATTTTGATGGTTTCTCAACCATTCCTTAACTTCAAACTCCTATTTCTCGCGAACGGATTGACGAACTCGAGAAATTCCTATTGCATCTGAAAGCAGAAACTCGCCCGATTACAACGGTATGTTTATTTTTGCCATAGGCCATAGTAGTTGTTGGTTTCGCGTATCAGACCAGCGAAAATTTTGATGGTTTCTCATGTATTCCTTAACTTCAAACTTCCATATCTCGCGAACGGATTGACGAACTCGAGAATTTCCTATTGCATCTGAATGCAGAAACTCGCCCGATTACAACGGTATGTGTATTTTTGCCCTAGGCCATAGTAGTTATTGGATTCGAGTATCAGACTTGCGAAAATTTTGATGATTTCTCAACCATTCCTTAACTTCAAACTGCCATATCTCGCGAACGCATTTACGAACTCGAGAAATTCCTGTTGCATGTGAAAGTAGAATCTCGCCCGATTACAATGGTATGTGTATTTTTCCCCTAGGCATTTGTAGATATTGGTTTCGAGTATCAGACTTGCGAAAATTTTGATGGGTTCTCAACCATTCCTTAACTTCAAACTCCCATTTCTCGCGAACGCATTGACGAACTCGAGAAATTCCGGTTGCATCTGAAAGTAGAAACTCGCCTCATTACAATGGTATGTGTATTTTTCCTCTAGGCCTGTGTAGTTATTGGTTTCGAGTATCAGACTTGCGAAAATTTTAATGGTTTCTCAACCATTCCTTAACTTCAAACTCCCATATCTCGCGAACGGATTGACGAACTCGAGAAATTCCTGTTGCATCTGAAAGTAAAAACTCGCCCGATTACAAAGATATGTGTATTTTTCCCCTAGGCATTTGTAGATATTGGTTTCGAGTATCAGACTTGCGAAAATTTTGATGGTTTCTCAACCATTCCTTAACTTCAAACTCCTATTTCTCGCGAACGGATTGACGAACTCGAGAAATTCCTATTGCATCTGAAAGCAGAAACTCGCCCGATTACAACGGTATGTTTATTTTTGCCATAGGCCATAGTAGTTGTTGGTTTCGCGTATCAGACCAGCGAAAATTTTGATGGTTTCTCATGTATTCCTTAACTTCAAACTTCCATATCTCGCGAACGGATTGACGAACTCGAGAATTTCCTATTGCATCTGAATGCAGAAACTCGCCCGATTACAACGGTATGTGTATTTTTGCCCTAGGCCATAGTAGTTATTGGATTCGAGTATCAGACTTGCGAAAATTTTGATGATTTCTCAACCATTCCTTAACTTCAAACTGCCATATCTCGCGAACGCATTTACGAACTCGAGAAATTCCTGTTGCATGTGAAAGTAGAATCTCGCCCGATTACAATGGTATGTGTATTTTTCCCCTAGGCATTTGTAGATATTGGTTTCGAGTATCAGACTTGCGAAAATTTTGATGGGTTCTCAACCATTCCTTAACTTCAAACTCCCATTTCTCGCGAACGGATTGACGAACTCGAGAAATTCCTGTTGCATCTGAAAGTAGAAACTCGCCTGTTTACAATGGTATGTGTATTTTTCCTCTAGGCCTTTGTAGTTATTGGTTTCGAGTATCAGACTTGCGAAAATTTTGATGATTTCTCAACGATTCCTTAACTTCAAACTCCAATTTCTCGCGATCGGATTGACGAACTCGAGAAATTCCTGTTGCATGTGAAAGTAGAATCTCGCCCGATTACAATGGTATGTGTATTTTTGCCCTAGGCCATAGTAGTTATTGGATTCGTGTATCAGACTTGCGAAAACTTTGATGATTTCTCAACCATTCCTTAACTTCAAACTCCCATATCTCGCGAACGGATTGACGAACTCGAGAAATTCCTGTTGCATCTGAAAGTAGAAACTCGCCCGATTACAAAGATATGTGTATTTTTCCCCTAGGCCAATGTAGTTATTGGTTTCGGGTATCAGACTTGCGAAAATTTTGATGGTTTCTCAACCATTCCTTAACTTCAAACTCCCATTTCTCGCGAACGGATAGACGAACTCGAGAAATTCCTGTTGCATCTGAAAGTAGAAACTCGCCTGATTACAATGGTATGTGTATTTTTCCTCTAGGCCTTTGTAGTTATTGGTTTCGAGTATCAGACTTGCGAAAATTTTGATGGTCTCTCAACCATTCCTTAACTTCAAACTCCCATATCTCGCGAACGGATTGACGAACTCGAGAATTTCCTATTGCATCTGAATGCAGAAACTCGCCCGATTACAACGGTATGTGTATTTTTGCCCTAGGCCATAGTAGTTATTGGATTCGAGTATCAGACTTGCGAAAATTTTGATGATTTCTCAACCATTCCTTAACTTCAAACTCCCATATCTCGCGAACGGATTGACGAACTCGAGAAATTCCTGTTGCATCTGAAAGTAGAAACTCGCCCGATTACAAAGATATGTGTATTTTTCCCCCAGGCCATTGTAGTTATTGGTTTCGGGTATCAGACTTGCGAAAATTTTGATGGTTTCTCAACGATTCATTAACTTCAAACTCCCATTTCTCGCGAACGCATTGACGAACTCGAGAAATTCCGGTTGCATCTGAAAGTAGAAACTCGCCTCATTACAATGGTATGTGTATTTTTCCTCTAGGCCTGTGTAGTTATTGGTTTCGAGTATCAGACTTGCGAAAATTTTAATGGTTTCTCAACCATTCCTTAACTTCAAACTCCCATATCTCGCGAACGGATTGACGAACTCGAGAAATTCCTGTTGCATCTGAAAGTAAAAACTCGCCCGATTACAAAGATATGTGTATTTTTCCCCTAGGCATTTGTAGATATTGGTTTCGAGTATCAGACTTGCGAAAATTTTGATGGTTTCTCAACCATTCCTTAACTTCAAACTCCTATTTCTCGCGAACGGATTGACGAACTCGAGAAATTCCTATTGCATCTGAAAGCAGAAACTCGCCCGATTACAACGGTATGTTTATTTTTGCCATAGGCCATAGTAGTTGTTGGTTTCGCGTATCAGACCAGCGAAAATTTTGATGGTTTCTCATGTATTCCTTAACTTCAAACTTCCATATCTCGCGAACGGATTGACGAACTCGAGAATTTCCTATTGCATCTGAATGCAGAAACTCGCCCGATTACAACGGTATGTGTATTTTTGCCCTAGGCCATAGTAGTTATTGGATTCGAGTATCAGACTTGCGAAAATTTTGATGATTTCTCAACCATTCCTTAACTTCAAACTGCCATATCTCGCGAACGCATTTACGAACTCGAGAAATTCCTGTTGCATGTGAAAGTAGAATCTCGCCCGATTACAATGGTATGTGTATTTTTCCCCTAGGCATTTGTAGATATTGGTTTCGAGTATCAGACTTGCGAAAATTTTGATGGGTTCTCAACCATTCCTTAACTTCAAACTCCCATTTCTCGCGAACGGATTGACGAACTCGAGAAATTCCTGTTGCATCTGAAAGTAGAAACTCGCCTGTTTACAATGGTATGTGTATTTTTCCTCTAGGCCTTTGTAGTTATTGGTTTCGAGTATCAGACTTGCGAAAATTTTGATGATTTCTCAACGATTCCTTAACTTCAAACTCCAATTTCTCGCGATCGGATTGACGAACTCGAGAAATTCCTGTTGCATGTGAAAGTAGAATCTCGCCCGATTACAATGGTATGTGTATTTTTGCCCTAGGCCATAGTAGTTATTGGATTCGTGTATCAGACTTGCGAAAACTTTGATGATTTCTCAACCATTCCTTAACTTCAAACTCCCATATCTCGCGAACGGATTGACGAACTCGAGAAATTCCTGTTGCATCTGAAAGTAGAAACTCGCCCGATTACAAAGATATGTGTATTTTTCCCCCAGGCCATTGTAGTTATTGGTTTCGGGTATCAGACTTGCGAAAATTTTGATGGTTTCTCAACGATTCATTAACTTCAAACTCCCATTTCTCGCGAACGCATTGACGAACTCGAGAAATTCCGGTTGCATCTGAAAGTAGAAACTCGCCTCATTACAATGGTATGTGTATTTTTCCTCTAGGCCTGTGTAGTTATTGGTTTCGAGTATCAGACTTGCGAAAATTTTAATGGTTTCTCAACCATTCCTTAACTTCAAACTCCCATATCTCGCGAACGGATTGACGAACTCGAGAAATTCCTGTTGCATCTGAAAGTAAAAACTCGCCCGATTACAAAGATATGTGTATTTTTCCCCTAGGCCAATGTAGTTATTGGTTTCGGGTATCAGACTTGCGAAAATTTTGATGGTTTCTCAACCATTCCTTAACTTCAAACTCCCATTTCTCGCGAACGGATAGACGAACTCGAGAAATTCCTGTTGCATCTGAAAGTAGAAACTCGCCTGATTACAATGGTATGTGTATTTTTCCTCTAGGCCTTTGTAGTTATTGGTTTCGAGTATCAGACTTGCGAAAATTTTGATGGTCTCTCAACCATTCCTTAACTTCAAACTCCCATATCTCGCGAACGGATTGACGAACTCGAGAATTTCCTATTGCATCTGAATGCAGAAACTCGCCCGATTACAACGGTATGTGTATTTTTGCCCTAGGCCATAGTAGTTATTGGATTCGAGTATCAGACTTGCGAAAATTTTGATGATTTCTCAACCATTCCTTAACTTCAAACTCCCATATCCCGCGAACGGATTGACGAACTCGAGAAATTCCTGTTGCATGTGAAAGTAGAAAGTCGCCCGATTACAACGGTATGTGTATTTTTCTCCTAGGCCTTTGTAGTTATTGGTTTCGAGTATCAGACTTGCGAAAATTTTGATGGTTTCTCAACCATTCCTTAACTTCAAACCACCATTTCACGCGAACGGATTGACGAACTCGGGAAATTCCTGTTGTATCTGAAAGTAGAATCTCGCCCGATTACAATGGTGTGTGTAATTTTCCCCTAGGCCATTCCAGTTATTGGTTTCGAGTATCAGACCAGCGAAAATTTTGATGGTTTCTCAAGCATTCCTTAACTTCAAACTTCCATATCTCGCGATCGGATTGACGAACTCGAGAATTTCCTATTGCATCTGAAAGCAGAAACTCGCCCGATTACAACGGTATGTGTATTTTTGCCCTAGGCCATAGTAGTTATTGGATTCGAGTATCAGACTTGCGAAAATTTTGATGATTTCTCAACCATTCCTTAACTTCAAACTGCCATATCTCGCGAACGCATTGACGAACTCGAGAAATTCCTGTTGCACGTGAAAGTAGAATCTCGCCCGATTACAATGGTATGTGTATTTTTCCCCTAGGCATTTGTAGATATTGGTTTCGAGTATCAGACTTGCGAAAATTTTGATGGTTTCTCAACCATTCCTTAACTTCAAACTCCCATTTCTCGCGAACGGATTGACGAACTCGAGAAATTCCTGTTGCATCAGAAAGTAGAAACTCGCCTGATTACAACGGTATGTGTATTTTTCCTCTAGGCCTTTGTAGTTATTGGTTTCGAGTATCAGACTTGCGAAAATTTTGATGGTTTCTCAACCATTCCTTAACTTCAAACTCCCATTTCTCGCGGACGGATTGACGAACTCGAGAAATTCTTGTTGCATCTGATAGTAGAAACTCGCCTGATTACAATGGTATGTGTATTTTTCCTCTAGGCCTTTGTAGTTATTGGTTTCGAGTATCAGGCTTGCGAAAATTTTGATGGTCTCTCATCCATTCCTTAACTTCAAACTCCCATATCTCGCGAACGGATTGACGAACTCGAGAATTTCCTATTGCATCTGAATGCAGAAACTCGCCCGATTACAACGGTATGTGTATTTTTGCCCTAGGCCATAGTAGTTATTGGATTCGAGTATCAGACTTGCGAAAATTTTGATGATTTCTCAACCATTCCTTAACTTCAAACTCCCATATCCCGCGAACGGATTGACGAACTCGAGAAATTCCTGTTGCATGTGAAAGTAGAAAGTCGCCCGATTACAACGGTATGTGTATTTTTCTCCTAGGCTTTTGTAGTTATTGGTTTCGAGTATCAGACTTGCGAAAATTTTGATGGTTTCTCAACCATTCCTTAACTTCAAACTCCCATATCCCGCGAACGGATTGACGAACTCGAGAAATTCCTGTTGCATGTGAAAGTAGAAAGTCGCCCGATTACAACGGTATGTGTATTTTTCCCCTAGGCATTTGTAGATATTGGTTTCGAGTATCAGACTTGCGAAAATTTTGATGGTTTCTCAACCATTCCTTAACTTCAAACTCCTATTTCTCGCGAACGGAATGACGAACTCGAGAAATTCCTATTGCATCTGAAAGCAGAAACTCGCCCGATTACAACGGTATGTGTATTTTTGCCCTAGGCCATAGTAGTTACTGGATTCGTGTCTCAGACTTGCGAAAATTTTGATGATTTCTTAACCATTCCTTAACTTCAAACTCCCATATCTCGCGAACGGATTGACGAACTCGAGAATTTCCTATTGCATCTGAATGCAGAAACTCGCCCGATTACAACGGTATGTGTATTTTTGCCCTAGGCCATAGTAGTTGTTGGTTTCGCGTATCAGACCAGCGAAAATTTTGAGGGTTTCTCATGTATTCCTTAACTTCAAACTTCCATATCTCGCCAACGGATTGACGAACTCGAGAATTTCCTATTGCATCTGAATGCAGAAACTCGCCCGATTACAACGGTATGTGTATTTTTGCCCTAGGCCATAGTAGTTATTGGATTCGAGTATCAGACTTGCGAAAATGTTGATGGTTTCTCAACCATTCCTTAACTTCAAACTCCCATTTCTCGCGAACGGATTGACGAACTCAAGAAATTCTTGTTGCACCTGATAGTAGAAACTCGCCTGATTACAATGGTATGTGTATTTTTCCTCTAGGCCTTTGTAGTTATTGGTTTCGAGTATCAGACTTGCGAAAATTTTGATGGTCTCTCAACCATTCCTTAACTTCAAACTCCCATATCTCGCGAACGGATTGACGAACTCGAGAATTTCCTATTGCATCTGAATGCAGAAACTCGCCCGGTTACAACGGTATGTGTATTTTTGCCCTAGGCCATAGTAGTTATTGGATTCGAGTATCAGACTTGCGAAAATTTTGATGGTTTCTCAACCATTCCTTAACTTCAAAATCCCATTTCACGCGAACGGATTGACGAACTCGGGAAATTCCTGTTGTATCTGAAAGTAGAAACTCGCCCGATTACAATGGTGTGTGTACTTTTCCCCTAGGCCATTCCAGTTTATGGTTTCGAGTATCAGACCAGCGAAAATTTGATGGTTTCTCAAGCATTCCTTAACTTCAAACTTCCATATCTCGCGATCGGATTGACGAACTCGAGAATTTCCTATTGCATCTGAAAGCAGAAACTCGCCCGATTACAACGGTATGTGTATTTTTGCCCTAGGCCATAGTAGTTATTGGATTCGTGTATCAGACTTGCGAAAATTTTGATGATTTCTCAACCATTCCTTAACTTCAAACTCCCATATCTCGCGAACGGATTGACGAACGCGAGAAATTCCTGTTGCATCTGAAAGTAGAAACTCGCCCGATTACAAAGATATGTGTATTTTTCCCCTAGGCCATTGTAGTTATTGGTTTCGGGTATCAGATTTGCGAAAATTTTGATGGTTTCTCAACCATTCCTTAACTTCGAAATCCCATTTCTCGCGAACGGATTGACGAACTCGAGAAATTCCTGTTGCATCTGAAAGTAGAAACTCGCCTGATTACAGTGGTATGTGTACTTTTCCCCTAGGCCATTCCAGTTAATGGTTTCGAGTATCAGACCAGCGAAAATTTTGATGGTTTCTCAACCATTCCTTAACTTCAAACTCCCATATCTCGCGAACGGATTGACGAACTCGAGAAATTCCTGTTGCATGTGAAAGTAGAAAGTCGGCCGATTACAACGGTATGTGTATTTTTCTCCTAGGCCTTTGTAGTTATTGGTTTCGAGTATCAGACTTGCGAAAATTTTGATGGTTTCTCAACCATTCCTTATTTTCTCACTTCCATATCTCGCGAACGGGTTGACGAACTCGAGAATATCCTGTTGCATCTGAAAGCAGAAACTCGCCCGATTACAACGGTATGTGTATTTTTCCCCTAGGCCATAGTAGTTATTGGATTCGAGTATCAGACTTGCGAAAATTTTGATGATTTCTCAACCATTCCTTAACTTCAAACTCCCACATCTCGCGAACGGATTGACGAACTCGAGAAATTCCTTTTGCATCTGAAAGCAGAAACTCGCCCGATTACAACGGTGTGTGTACTTTTCCCCTAGGCCATTCCAGTTATTCGTTTCTAGCATCAGAATTGCGAAAATTCTGATGGTTTCTGAACCATTCCTTAACTTCAAACTCCCATATCTCGCGAACGGAATGACGAACTCGAGAAATTCCTGTTGCATCTGAAAGTGGAAACTCGCCCGATTACAAAGGTATGTGTATTTTCCCCCTAGGCCATTGTAGTTATTGGTTTCGAGTATCAGACTTGCGAAAATTTTGATGATTTCTCAACCATTCCTTAACTTCAAACTCCCACATCTCGCGAACGGATTGACGAACTCGAGAAATTCCTTTTGCATCTGAAAGCAGAAACTCGCCCGATTACAACGGTGTGTGTACTTTTCCCCTAGGCCATTCCAGTTATTCGTTTCTAGCATCAGAATTGCGAAAATTTCGATGGTTTCTCAACCATTCCTTAACTTCAAACTACCATATCTCGCGAACGGATTGACGAACTCGAGAAATTCCTGTTGCATCTGAAAGTAGAAACTCGCCCGATTACAAAGATATGTGTATTTTCCCCCTAGGCCATTGTAGTTATTGGTTTCGAGTATCAGACTTGCGAAAATTTTGATGGATTCTCAACCATTCCTTAACTTCAAACTCCCATATCTCGCGAACGGATTGACGAACTCGAGAAATTCCTGTTGCATCTGAAAGTAGAAACCCGCCCTAATACAACGGTGTGTGTACTTTTCCCCTAGGCCATTCCAGTTATTCGTTTCTAGCATCAGAATTGCGAAAATTTCGATGGTTTCTCAACCATTCCTTAACTTCAAACTACCATATCTCACGAACGGATTGACGAACTCGAGAAATTCCTGTTGCATCTGAAAGTAGAAACTCGCCCGATTACAATGGTATGTGTACTTTTCCCCTTGGGCATTCCAGTTATTGGTTTCGAGTATCAGACTTGCGAAAATTTTGATGATTTCTCAACCATTCCTTAACTTCAAACTGCCATATCTCGCGAACGCATTGACGAACTCGAGAAATTCCTGTTGCATCTGAAAGTAGAAACTCTCCCAATTACAACGGTATGTGTGTTTTTCCCCTGGGCCATTCCAGTTATTTGTTTCTAGCATCAGAATTGCGAAAATTTTGATGATTTCTCATCCATTCCTTAACTTCAAACTCCCATATCTCGCGAACGGATTGACGAACTCGAGAAATTCCTGTTGTATCTGAAAGTAGAAACTCGCCCGATTACAATGGTATTTGTATTTTTCCTCTAGGCCTTTGTAGTTATTGGTTTCGAGTATCAGACTTGCGAAAATTTTGATGGTCTCTCAACCATTCCTTAACTTCAAACTCCCATATCTCGCGAACGGATAGAAGAACTCGAGAATTTGCTATTGCATCTGAATGCAGAAACTCGCCCGATTACAACGGTATGTGTATTTTTGCCCTAGGCCGTAGTAGTTGTTGGTTTCGAGTATCAGACCAGCGAAAATTTTGATGGTTTCTCAAGCATTCCTTATCTTCAAACTTCCATATCTCGCGATCGGATTGACGAACTCGAGAATTTCCTATTGCATCTGAAAGCAGAAACTCGACCGATTACAACGGTATGTGTATTTTTGCCCTAGGCCATAGTAGTTATTGGATTCGTGTATCAGACCAGCGAAAATTTTGATGGTTTCTCAAGCATTCCTTAACTTCAAACTTCCATATCTCGCGATCGGATTGACGAACTCGAGAATTTCCTATTGCATCTGAAAGCAGAAACTCGCCCGATTACAACGGTATGTGTATTTTTGCCCTAGGCCATAGTAGTTATTGGATTCGTGTATCAGACTTGCGAAAATTTTGATGATTTCTCATCCATTCCTTAACTTCAAACTCCCATATCTCGCGAACGGATTGACGAACTCGAGAAATTCCTGTTGTATCTGAAAGGAGAAACTCGCCCGATTACAATGGTATTTGTATTTTTCCTCTAGGCCTTTGTAGTTATTGGTTTCGAGTATCAGACTTGTGAAAATTTTGATGGTCTCTCAACCATTCCTTAACTTCAAACTCCCATATCTCGCGAACGGATAGAAGAACTCGAGAATTTCCTATTGCATCTGAATGCAGAAACTCGCCCGATTACAACGGTATGTGTATTTTTGCCCTAGGCCGTAGTAGTTGTTGGTTTCGAGTATCAGACCAGCGAAAATTTTGATGGTTTCTCATGTATTCCTTAACTTCAAACTTCCATTTCTCGCGAACGGATTGACGAACTCCAGAATTTCCTATTGCATCTGAATGCAGAAACTCGCCCGATTACAACGGTATGTGTATTTTTGCCCTAGGCCATAGTAGTTATTGGATTCGAGTATCAGACTTGCGAAAATTTTGATGATTTCTCAACCATTCCTTAACTTCAAACTGCCATATCTCGCGAACGCATTGACGAACTCGAGAAATTCCTGTTGCACGTGAAAGTAGAATCTCGCACGATTACAATGGTATGTGTATTTTTCCCCTAGGCATTTGTAGTTATTGGTTTCGAGTATCAGACTTGCGATAATTTTGATGGTTTCTCAACCATTCCTTAACTTCAAACACCCATTTCTCGCGAACGGATTGACGAACTCGAGAAATTCCTGTTGCATCTGAAAGTAGAAACTCGCCTGATTACAATGGTATGTGTATTTTTCCTCTAGGCCTTTGTAGTTATTGGTTTCGAGTATCAGACTTGCGAAAATTTTGATGGTTTCTCAACCATTCCTTAACTTCAAACTCCCATTTCTCGCGAACGGATTGACGAACTCGAGAAATTCTTGTTGCATCTGATAGTAGAAACTCGCCTGATTACAATGGTATGTGTATTTTTCCTCTAGGCCTTTGTAGTTATTGGTTTCGAGTATCAAACTTGCGAAAATTTTGATGGTCTCTCAACCATTCCTTAACTTCAAACTCCCATATCTCGCGAACGGATTGACGAACTCGAGAATTTCCTATTGCATCTGAATGCAGAAACTCGCCTGATTACAACGGTATGTGTATTTTTGCCCTAGGCCATAGTAGTTATTGGATTCGAGTATCAGACTTGCGAAAATTTTGATGATTTCTCAACCATTCCTTAACTTCAAACTCCCATATCCCGCGAACGGATTGACGAACTCGAGAAATTCGTGTTGCATGTGAAATTAGAAAGTCGCCCGATTACAACGGTATGTGTATTTTTCTCCTAGGCCTTTATAGTTATTGGTTTCGAGTATCAGACTTGCGAAAATTTTGATGGTTTCTCAACCATTCCTTAACTTCAAACCCCCATTTCACGCGAACGGATTGACGAACTCGGGAAATTCCTGTTGTATCTGAAAGTAGAAACTCGCCCGATTACAATGGTGTGTGTACTTTGCCCTAGGCCATTCCAGTTATTGGTTTCGAGTATCAGACCAGCGAAAATTTTGATGGTTTCTCAAGCATTCCTTAACTTCAAACTTCCATATCTCGCGACCGGATTGACGAACTCGAGAATTTCCTATTGCATCTGAAAGCAGAAACTCGCCCGATTACAACGGTATGTGTATTTTTGCCCTAGGCCATAGTAGTTATTGGATTCGTGTATCAGACTTGCGAAAATTTTGATGATTTCTCAACCATTCCTTAACTTCAAACTCCCATATCTCGCGAACGGATTGACGAACTCGAGAATTTCCTATTGCATCTGAATGCAGAAACTCGCCCGATTACAACGCTATGTGTATTTTTGCCCTAGGCCATAGTAGTTATTGGATTCGAGTATCAGACTTGCGAAAATTTTGATGATTTCTCAACCATTCCTTAACTTCAAACTCCCATATCCCGCGAACGGATTGACGAACTCGAGAAATTCCTGTTGCATGTGAAAGTAGAAAGTCGCCCGATTACAACGGTATGTGTATTTTTCTCCTAGGCCTTTGTAGTTATTGGTTTCGAGTGTCAGACTTGCGAAAATTTTGATGGTTTCTCAACCATTCCTTAACTTCAAACCCCCATTTCACGCGAACGGATTGACGAACGCGGGAAATTCCTGTTGTATCTGAAAGTAGAAACTCGCCCGATTACAATGGTGTGTGTACTTTTCCCCTAGGCCATTCCAGTTATTGGTTTCGAGTATCAGACCAGCGAAAATTTTGATGGTTTCTCAAGCATTCCTTAACTTCAAACTTCCATATCTCTCGATCGGATTGACGAACTCGAGAATTTCCTATTGCATCTGAAAGCAGAAACTCGCCCGATTACAACGGTATGTGTATTTTTGCCCTAGGCCATAGTAGTTATTGGATTCGTGTATCAGACTTGGGAAAATTTTGATGATTTCTCAACCATTCCTTAACTTCAAACTGCCATATCTCGCGAACGCATTGACGAACTCGAGAAATTCCTGTTGTACCTGAAAGTAGAAACTCGCCCGATTACAATGGTGTGTGTACTTTTCCCCTAGGCCATTCCAGTTATTGGTTTCGAGTATCAGACCAGCGAAAATTTTTATGGTTTCTCAACCATTCCTTAACTTCAAACTCCAATATCTCGCGAACGGATTGGCGAACGCGAGAAATTCCTGTTGCATCTGAAAGTAGAAACTCGCCTGATTACAATGGTATGTGTACTTTTCCCCTAGGCCATTCCAGTTATTGGTTTCGAGTATCAGACCAGCGAAAATTTTGATGGTTCCTCAACCATTCCTTAACTTCAAACTCCCATATCCCGCGAACGGATTGACGAACTCGAGAAATTCCTGTTGCATGTGAAAGTAGAAAGTCGCCCGATTACAACGGTATGTGTATTTTTCTCCTAGGCCTTTGTAGTTATTGGTTTCGAGTGTCAGACTTGCGAAAATTTTGATGGTTTCTCAACCATTCCTTAACTTCAAACCCCCATTTCACGCGAACGGATTGACGAACTCGGGAAATTCCTGTTGTATCTGAAAGTAGAAACTCGCCCGATTACAATGGTGTGTGTACTTTTCCCCTAGGCCATTCCAGTTATTGGTTTCGAGTATCAGACCAGCGAAAATTTTGATGGTTTCTCAAGCATTCCTTAACTTCAAACTTCCATATCTCTCGATCGGATTGACGAACTCGAGAATTTCCTATTGCATCTGAAAGCAGAAACTCGCCCGATTACAACGGTATGTGTATTTTTGCCCTAGGCCATAGTAGTTATTGGATTCGTGTATCAGACTTGGGAAAATTTTGATGATTTCTCAACCATTCCTTAACTTCAAACTGCCATATCTCGCGAACGCATTGACGAACTCGAGAAATTCCTGTTGTACCTGAAAGTAGAAACTCGCCCGATTACAATGGTGTGTGTACTTTTCCCCTAGGCCATTCCAGTTATTGGTTTCGAGTATCAGACCAGCGAAAATTTTTATGGTTTCTCAACCATTCCTTAACTTCAAACTCCAATATCTCGCGAACGGATTGGCGAACGCGAGAAATTCCTGTTGCATCTGAAAGTAGAAACTCGCCTGATTACAATGGTATGTGTACTTTTCCCCTAGGCCATTCCAGTTATTGGTTTCGAGTATCAGACCAGCGAAAATTTTGATGGTTCCTCAACCATTCCTTAACTTCAAACTCCCATATCCCGCGAACGGATTGACGAACTCGAGAAATTCCTGTTGCATGTGAAAGTAGAAATTCGCCCGATTACAACGGTATGTGTATTTTTCTCCTAGGCCTTTGTAGTTATTGGTTTCGAGTATCAGACTTGCGAAAATTTTGATGGTTCCTCAACCATTCCTTATTTTCTCACTTCCATATCTCGCGAACGGGTTGACGAACTCGAGAATATCCTGTTGCATCTGAAAGCAGAAACTCGCCCGATTACAACGGTATGTGTATTTTTGCCCTAGGCCATAGTAGTTATTGGATTCGAGTATCAGACTTGCGAAAATTTTCATGATTTCTCAACCATTCCTTAACTTCAAACTCCCATATCTCGCGAACGCATTGACGAACTCGAGAAATTCCGGTTGTATCTGAAAGTAGAAACTCGCCCGATTACAATGGTGTGTGTACTTTTCCCCTAGGCCATTCCAGTTATTGGTTTCGAGTATCAGAACAGCGAAAATTTTGATGGTTCCTCAACCATTCCTTAACTTCAAACTCCCATATCCCGCGAACGGATTGACGAACTCTAGAAATTCCTGTTGCATGTGAAAGTAGAAAGTCGCCCTATTACAACGGTATGTGTATTTTTCTCCTAGGCCTTTGTAGTTATTGGTTTCGAGTATCAGACTTGCGAAAATTTTGATGGTTCCTCAACCATTCCTTTTTTTCTCACTTCCATATCTCGCGAACGGGTTGACGAACTCGAGAATATCCTGTTGCATCTGAAAGCAGAAACTCGCCCGATTACAACGGTATGTGTATTTTTGCCCTAGGCCATAGTAGTTATTGGATTCGAGTATCAGACTTGCGAAAATTTTCATGATTTCTCAACCATTCCTTAACTTCAAACTCCCATATCTCGCGAACGCATTGACGAACTCGAGAAATTCCGGTTGTATCTGAAAGTAGAAACTCGCCCGATTACAATGGTGTGTGTACTTTTCCCCTAGGCCATTCCAGTTATTGGTTTCGAGTATCAGAACAGCGAAAATTTTGATGGTTTCTCAACCATTCCTTAACTTCAAACTCCCATATCTCGCGAACGGATTGACGAACTCGAGAAATTCCTGTTGCATGTGAAAGTGGAAAGTCGCCCGATAACAACGGTATGTGTATTTTTCTCCTAGGCCATTGCAGTTATTGGTGTCGAGTATCAGACTTGCGAAAATTTTGATGATTTCTCAACCATTCCTTAACTTCACACTTCCATATCTCGCGAAAGGACGACGCACTCGAGAATTTCCGATTGCATCTGAAAGGAGAGACTCGCCCGATTACAACGGTGTGTGTACTTTTCCCCTAGGCCATTCCAGTTGTTGGTTTCGAGTATCAGACCAGCGAAAATTTTGATGGTTTCTCAACCATTCCTTAACTTCAAACTCCAATATCTCGCGAACGGATTGGCGAACGCGAGAAATTCCTGTTGCATCTGAAAGTAGAAACTCGCCTGATTACAATGGTATGTGTACTTTTCCCCTAGGCCATTCCAGTTATTGGTTTCGAGTATCAGACCAGCGAAAATTTTGATGGTTCCTCAACCATTCCTTAACTTCAAAGTCCCATATCCCGCGAACGGATTGACGAACTCGAGAAATTCCTGTTGCATGTGAAAGTAGAAAGTCGCCCGATTACAACGGTATGTGTATTTTTCTCCTAGGCCTTTGTAGTTATTGGTTTCGAGTATCAGACTTGCGAAAATTTTGATGGTTCCTCAACCATTCCTTATTTTCTCACTTCCATATCTCGCGAACGGGTTGACGAACTCGAGAATATCCTGTTGCATCTGAAAGCAGAAACTCGCCCGATTACAACGGTATGTGTATTTTTGCCCTAGGCCATAGTAGTTATTGGATTCGAGTATCAGACTTGCGAAAATTTTCATGATTTCTCAACCATTCCTTAACTTCAAACTCCCATATCTCGCGAACGCATTGACGAACTCGAGAAATTCCGGTTTTATCTGAAAGTAGAAACTCGCCCGATTACAATGGTGTGTGTACTTTTCCCCTAGGCCATTCCAGTTATTGGTTTCGAGTATCAGAACAGCGAAAATTTTGATGGTTCCTCAACCATTCCTTAACTTCAAACTCCCATATCCCGCGAACGGATTGACGAACTCTAGAAATTCCTGTTGCATGTGAAAGTAGAAAGTCGCCCGATTACAACGGTATGTGTATTTTTCTCCTAGGCCTTTGTAGTTATTGGTTTCGAGTATCAGACTTGCGAAAATTTTGATGGTTCCTCAACCATTCCTTATTTTCTCACTTCCATATCTCGCGAACGGGTTGACGAACTCGAGAATATCCTGTTGCATCTGAAAGCAGAAACTCGCCCGATTACAACGGTATGTGTATTTTTGCCCTAGGCCATAGTAGTTATTGGATTCGAGTATCAGACTTGCGAAAATTTTCATGATTTCTCAACCATTCCTTAACTTCAAACTCCCATATCTCGCGAACGCATTGACGAACTCGAGAAATTCCGGTTGTATCTGAAAGTAGAAACTCGCCCGATTACAATGGTGTGTGTACTTTTCCCCTAGGCCATTCCAGTTATTGGTTTCGAGTATCAGAACAGCGAAAATTTTGATGGTTTCTCAACCATTCCTTAACTTCAAACTCCCATATCTCGCGAACGGATTGACGAACTCGAGAAATTCCTGTTGCATGTGAAAGTGGAAAGTCGCCCGATAACAACGGTATGTGTATTTTTCTCCTAGGCCATTGCAGTTATTGGTGTCGAGTATCAGACTTGCGAAAATTTTGATGATTTCTCAACCATTCCTTAACTTCACACTTCCATATCTCGCGAAAGGACGACGCACTCGAGAATTTCCGATTGCATCTGAAAGGAGAGACTCGCCCGATTACAACGGTGTGTGTACTTTTCCCCTAGGCCATTCCAGTTGTTGGTTTCGAGTATCAGACCAGCGAAAATTTTGATGGTTTCTCAACCATTCCTTAACTTCAAACTCCAATATCTCGCGAACGGATTGGCGAACGCGAGAAATTCCTGTTGCATCTGAAAGTAGAAACTCGCCTGATTACAATGGTATGTGTACTTTTCCCCTAGGCCATTCCAGTTATTGGTTTCGAGTATCAGACCAGCGAAAATTTTGATGGTTCCTCAACCATTCCTTAACTTCAAACTCCCATATCCCGCGAACGGATTGACGAACTCGAGAAATTCCTGTTGCATGTGAAAGTAGAAAGTCGCCCGATTACAACGGTATGTGTATTTTTCTCCTAGGCCTTTGTAGTTATTGGTTTCGAGTATCAGACTTGCGAAAATTTTGATGGTTCCTCAACCATTCCTTATTTTCTCACTTCCATATCTCGCGAACGGGTTGACGAACTCGAGAATATCCTGTTGCATCTGAAAGCAGAAACTCGCCCGATTACAACGGTATGTGTATTTTTGCCCTAGGCCATAGTAGTTATTGGATTCGAGTATCAGACTTGCGAAAATTTTCATGATTTCTCAACCATTCCTTAACTTCAAACTCCCATATCTCGCGAACGCATTGACGAACTCGAGAAATTCCGGTTGTATCTGAAAGTAGAAACTCGCCCGATTACAATGGTGTGTGTACTTTTCCCCTAGGCCATTCCAGTTATTGGTTTCGAGTATCAGAACAGCGAAAATTTTGATGGTTCCTCAACCATTCCTTAACTTCAAACTCCCATATCCCGCGATCGGATTGACGAACTCTAGAAATTCCTGTTGCATGTGAAAGTAGAAAGTCGCCCGATTACAACGGTATGTGTATTTTTCTCCTAGGCCTTTGTAGTTATTGGTTTCGAGTATCAGACTTGCGAAAATTTTGATGGTTCCTCAACCATTCCTTATTTTCTCACTTCCATATCTCGCGAACGGGTTGACGAACTCGAGAATATCCTGTTGCATCTGAAAGCAGAAACTCGCCCGATTACAACGGTATGTGTATTTTTGCCCTAGGCCATAGTAGTTATTGGATTCGAGTATCAGACTTGCGAAAATTTTCATGATTTCTCAACCATTCCTTAACTTCAAACTCCCATATCTCGCGAACGCATTGACGAACTCGAGAAATTCCGGTTGTATCTGAAAGTAGAAACTCGCCCGATTACAATGGTGTGTGTACTTTTCCCCTTGGCCATTCCAGTTATTGGTTTCGAGTATCAGAACAGCGAAAATTTTGATGGTTTCTCAACCATTCCTTAACTTCAAACTCCCACATCTCGCGAACGGATTGACGAACTCGAGAAATTCCTTTTGCATCTGAAAGCAGAAACTCGCCCGATTACAACGGTATGTGCATTTTTCTCCTATGCCATTGTAGTTATTGGTTTGGAGTATCAGACTTTCGAAAATTCTGATAGATTCTCAACCATTCCTTAACTTCAAACTCCCATATCTCGCGAACGGATTGACGATCTCGAGAAATTCCTGTTGCATCTGAAAGTAGAAACTCTCCCAATTACAACGATATGTGTGTTTTTCCCCTGGGCCATTGTAGTTATTGGTTTCGAGTATCAGACTTGCGAAAATTTTGATGGTTTCTCAATCATTCCGTACCTTCAAACTCTCAAATCTCGCGAACGGATTGATGAACTCGAGAAATTCCTGTTCCATCTGAAAGTAGAAACTAACCCGATTACAACGGTATGTGCATTTTTGCCCTAGGCCATAGGGGTTATTGGTTTCAAGTATCAGACTTGCGAAAATTTTGATGGTTTCTCAACCATTCCTTAACTTCAAACTCCCATATCTCGCGAACGGATTGACGAACTCGAGCAATTCTTGTTGCATCTGAAAGTAGAAACTCGCCCGATTACAATGGTGTGTGTACTTTTCCCCTAGGCCATTCCAGTTATTCGTTTCTAGCATCAGAATTGCGAAAATTTTGATGGTTTCTGAACCATTCCTTAACTTCAAACTCCCATATCTCGCGAACGGAATGACGAACTCCAGGTATTGCTGTTGCATCTGAAAGTGGAAACTCGCCCGATTACAAAGGTATGTGCATTTTTCCCCTAGGCATTTTTAGTTATTGGTTTCGAGTATCAGACTTTCGAAAATTTTGATGGTTTCTGAAGCATTCCTTAAGTTCAAACTCCCATATCTCGCGAACCGATTGACCAACTCGAGAAATTCCTGTTGCATCTGAAAGTAGAAACTCGCCCGATTACAAAGATATGTGTGTTTTTCCCCTAGGCCTTTGTAGTTATTGGTTTCGTGTATCAGACTTGCGAAAATTTTGATGGTTTCTCAACCATTCCTTAACTTCAAACTCTCATATCTCGCGAACGGATTGACGAACTCGAGAAATTCCTGTTGCATCTGAAAGTGGAAACTCGCCCGATTACAAAGGTATGTGTATTTTCCCCCTAGGCCATTGTAGTTATTGGTTTCGAGTATCAGACTTGCGAAAATTTTGATAGATTCTCAACCATTCCTTAACTTCAAACTCCCACATCTCGCGAACGGATTGACGAACTCGAGAAATTCCTTTTGCATCTGAAAGCAGAAACTCGCCCGATTACAACGGTATGTGCATTTTTCCCCTATGCCATTGTAGTTATTGGTTTGGAGTATCAGACTTTCGAAAATTTTGATAGATTCTCAACCATTCCTTAACTTCACACTCCCATACCTCGCGAACGGATTGACGAACTCGAGAAATTCCTGTTGCATCTGAAAGTAGAAACTCTCTCAATTACAGCGGTATGTGTGTTTTTCCCCTGGGGCATTGTAGTTATTGGTTTCGAGTATCAGACTTGCGAAAATTTTGATGATTTCTCAACCATTCCTTAACTTCACACTCCCATATCTCGCGAACGCATAGACGAACTCGAGAATTTCCTATTGCATCTGAACGCAGAAACTCGCCCCATTACAACGGTATGTGCATTTTTGCCCTAGGCCATAGGAGTTATTGGTTTCAAGTATCAGACTTGCGAAAATTTTGATGGTTCCCCAATCATTCCTTAACTTCAAACTCCCATATCTCGCGAAAGGACGACGCACTCGAGAATTTCCTATTGCCACTGAAAGGAGAAACTCGCCCGATTACAACGGTGTGTGTACTTTTCCCCTAGGCCATTCCAGTTGTTGGTTTCGAGTATCAGACCAGCGAAAATTTTGATGGTTTCTCAAGCATTCCTTAACTTCAAACTTCCATATCTCGCGATCGGATTGACGAACTCGAGAATTTCCTATTGCATCTGAAAGCAGAAACTCGCCCGATTACAACGGTATGTGTATTTTTGCCCTAGGCCATAGTAGTTATTGGATTCGAGTATCAGACTTGCGAAAATTTTGATGATTTCTCAACCATTCCTTAACTTCAAACTCCCATATCTCGCGAACGCATTGACGAACGCGAGAAATTCCTGTTGTATCTGAAAGTAGAAACTCGCCCGATTACAATGGTGTGTGTATTTTTCCCCTAGGCGCTTGTAGTTATTGGTTTCGAGTATCAGACTTGCGAAAATTTTGATGGTTTCTCAACCATTCCTTAACTTCAAACTCCCATATCTCGCGAACGGATTGACGAACTCGAACAATTCCTGTTGTATCTGAAAGTAGAAACTCGCCCGATAACAATGGTGTGTGTATTTTTCCCCTAGGCATTTGTAGTTATTCGTTTCTAGCATCAGAATTGCGAAAATTTTGATGGTTTCTGAACCATTCCTTAACTTCAAACTCCCATATCTCGCGAACCGATTGACGAACTCGAGAAATTCCTGTTGCATCTGAAAGTAGAAACTCGCCCGATTACAAAGATATGTGTGTTTTTCCCCTAGGCCTTTGTAGTTATTGGTTTCGTGTATCAGACTTGCGAAAATTTTGATGGTTTCTCAACCATTCCTTAACTTCAAACTTCCATATCTCGCGAACGGATTGACGAACTCCAGAAATTCCTGTTGTATCTGAAAGTAGAAACTCACCCGATTACAATGGTATGTGTGCTTTTCCCCTAGGGCATTCCAGTTATTGGTTTCGAGTATCAGACTTTCGAAAATTTTGATGGTTTCTCAAGCAATCCTTAACTTCAAACTCCCATTTCTCGCGAACGGATTGACGAACTCGAGAATTTCCTGTTGCATCTGAAAGTTGAAACTCGCCCGATTACAAAGATATGTGTATTTCCCCCCTAGGCCATTGTAGTTATTGGTTTCGAGTATCAGACTTGCGAAAATTTTGATAGATTCTCAACCATTCCTTAACTTCAAACTCCCACATCTCGCGAACGGAATGACGAACTCGAGAAATTCCTGTTGCATCTGAAAGTAGAAACTCTCCGAAATACAACGGTATGTGTGTTTTTCCCCTGGGCCATTCCAGTTATTGGTTTCGAGTATCAGACTTTCGAAAATTTTGATGGTTTCAAGCATTCCTTAATTTCAAACTCCCATATCTCGCGAACGGATTGACGAACTCGCGAAATTCCTGTTGCATCGGAAAGTAGAAACTCTCCCAATTACAACGGTATGTGTGTTTTTCCCCTGGGCCATTGTAGTTATTGGTTTCGAGTATCAGACTTGAGAAAATTTTGATGGTTTCTCAACCATTCCGTACCTTCAAACTCCCATATCTCGCGAACGGATTGATGAACTCGAGAAATTCCTGTTGCATCTGAAAGTAGAAACTCGACCGATGACAATGGTATGTGTACTTTTCCCCCTAGGCCATTGTAGTTATTGGTTTCGAGTATCAGACTTGCGAAAATTTTGATAGTTTCTCAACCATTCCTTAACTTCAAACTCCCACATCTCGCGAACGGATTGACGAACTCGAGAAATTCCTTTTGCATCTGAAAGCAGAAACTCGCCCGATTACAACGGTATGTGCATTTTTCCCCTATGCCATTGTAGTTATTGGTTTGGAGTATCAGACTTTCGAAAATTTTGATAGATTCTCAACCATTCCTTAACTTCACACTCCCATATCTCGCGAACGGATTGACGAACTCGAGAAATTCCTGTTGCATCTGAAAGTAGAAACTCTCTCAATTACAGCGGTATGTGTGTTTTTCCCCTGGGCCATTGTAGTTATTGGTTTCGAGTATCAGACTTGCGAAAATTTTGATGATTTCTCAACCATTCCTTAACTTCACACTCCCATATCTCGCGAACGCATAGACGAACTCGAGAATTTCCTATTGCATCTGAACGCAGAAACTCGCCCCATTACAACGGTATGTGCATTTTTGCCCTAGGCCATAGGAGTTATTGGTTTCAAGTATCAGACTTGCGAAAATTTTGATGGTTCCCCAATCATTCCTTAACTTCAAACTCCCATATCTCGCGAAAGGACGACGCACTCGAGAATTTCCTATTGCCACTGAAAGGAGAAACTCGCCCGATTACAACGGTGTGTGTACTTTTCCCCTAGGCCATTCCAGTTGTTGGTTTCGAGTATCAGACCAGCGAAAATTTTGATGGTTTCTCAAGCATTCCTTAACTTCAAACTTCCATATCTCGCGATCGGATTGACGAACTCGAGAATTTCCTATTGCATCTGAAAGCAGAAACTCGCCCGATTACAACGGTATGTGTATTTTTGCCCTAGGCCATAGTAGTTATTGGATTCGAGTATCAGACTTGCGAAAATTTTGATGATTTCTCAACCATTCCTTAACTTCAAACTCCCATATCTCGCGAACGCATTGACGAACGCGAGAAATTCCTGTTGTATCTGAAAGTAGAAACTCGCCCGATTACAATGGTGTGTGTATTTTTCCCCTAGGCACTTGTAGTTATTGGTTTCGAGTATCAGACTTGCGAAAATTTTGATGGTTTCTCAACCATTCCTTAACTTCAAACTCCCATATCTCGCGAACGGATTGACGAACTCGAACAATTCCTGTTGTATCTGAAAGTAGAAACTCGCCCGATTACAATGGTGTGTGTATTTTTCCCCTAGGCATTTGTAGTTATTCGTTTCTAGCATCAGAATTGCGAAAATTTTGATGGTTTCTGAACCATTCCTTAACTTCAAACTCCCATATCTCGCGAACCGATTGACGAACTCGAGAAATTCCTGTTGCATCTGAAAGTAGAAACTCTCTCAATTACAGCGGTATGTGTGTTTTTCCCCTGGGCCATTGTAGTTATTGGTTTCGTGTATCAGACTTGCGAAAATTTTGATGGTTTCTCAACCATTCCTTAACTTCAAACTTCCATATCTCGCGAACGGATTGACGAACTCCAGAAATTCCTGTTGTATCTGAAAGTAGAAACTCACCCGATTACAATGGTATGTGTGCTTTTCCCCTAGGGCATTCCAGTTATTGGTTTCGAGTATCAGACTTTCGAAAATTTTGATGGTTTCTCAAGCATTCCTTAACTTCAAACTCCCATTTCTCGCGAACGGATTGACGAACTCGAGAATTTCCTGTTGCATCTGAAAGTGGAAACTCGCCCGATTACAAAGATATGTGTATTTCCCCCCTAGGCCATTGTAGTTATTGGTTTCGAGTATCAGACTTGCGAAAATTTTGATAGATTCTCAACCATTCCTTAACTTCAAACTCCCACATCTCGCGAACGGAATGACGAACTCGAGAAATTCCTGTTGCATCTGAAAGTAGAAACTCTCCGAAATACAACGGTATGTGTGTTTTTCCCCTGGGCCATTCCAGTTATTGGTTTCGAGTATCAGACTTTCGAAAATTTTGATGGTTTCAAGCATTCCTTAATTTCAAACTCCCATATCTCGCGAACGGATTGACGAACTCGCGAAATTCCTGTTGCATCGGAAAGTAGAAACTCTCCCAATTACAACGGTATGTGTGTTTTTCCCCTGGGCCATAGTAGTTATTGGTTTCGAGTATCAGACTTGAGAAAATTTTGATGGTTTCTCAACCATTCCGTACCTTCAAACTCCCATATCTCGCGAACGGATTGATGAACTCGAGAAATTCCTGTTGCATCTGAAAGTAGAAACTCGACCGATGACAATGGTATGTGTACTTTTCCCCTAGGCCATTCCAGTTATTGGTTTCGAGTATCAGACCAGCGAATATTTTGATGGTTCCTCAACCATTCCTTAACTTCAAACTCCCACATATCGCGAATGGATTGACGAATCCGAGAAATTCCTGTTGCATGTGAAAGTAGAAACTCGCCCGATTACAATGGTATGTGTACTTTTCCCCTAGGGCATTCCAGTTATTGGTTTCGAGTATCAGACTTTCGAAAATTTTGATGGTTTCTCAAGCATTCCTTAACTTCAAACTCCCATATCTCGCGAACGGATTGACGAACTCGAGAATTTCCCAGTGCATCTGAAAGCAGAAACTCGCCCGATTACAACGGTATGTGCATTTTTGCCCTAGGCCATAGGAGTTATTGGTTTCGAGTATCAGTCTTGCGCAAATTTTGATGGTTTCTCAAACATTCCTTAACGTTCAAACTCCCATATCTCGCGAACGGATTGATGAACTCGAGAAATTCCTGTTGCATCTGAAAGTAGAAACTCGCCCGATTACAACGGTATGTGTACTTTTCCCCTAGACCATTCCAGTTATTGGTTTCGAGTATCACACGTGCGAAAATTTTGAAGGTTTCTCAACCATTCCGTAACTTCACACTTCCATATCTCGCGAACGGATAGACGAACTCGAGAATTTACTATTGCATCTGAAAGCAGAAACTCGCCCGATTACAACGGTATGTGCATTTTTGCCCTAGGCCATAGGAGTTATTGGTTTCAAGTATCAGACTTGCGAAAATTTTGATGGTTTCTCAAGCATTCCTTAACTTCAAGCTCCCATATCTCGCGAACGGATTGACGAACTCGATTATTTCCTGCTGCATCTGAAAGTAGAAAGTCGACCGATTAGAATGGTGTGTGTACTTTTCCCCTAGGCCATTCCAGTTATTCGTTTCTAGCATCAGAATTGCGAAAATTTTGATGGTTTCTCAACCATTCCTTAACATCAAACTCCCATATCTCGCGAACGGGTTGACGAACTCGAGAATTTCCTTTTGCATCTGAAAGTAGGAACTCGCCCGATTACAATGGTGAGTGTACTTTTCCCCTAGGCCATTCCAGTTATTGGTTTCGAGTATCAGTCCAGCGAATATTTTGATGGTTCCTCAACCATTCCTTAACTTCAAACTCCCATATCTCGCGAACGGATTGATGAACTCGGGAAGTTCCTGTTGTATCTGAAAGTAGAAACTCGCCCGATTACACTGCTGTGTGTACTTTTTCCCTAGGCCACTCCAGCTATTGTTATCGAATATCAGACTTGCGAAAATTTTGATGGTTTCTCAACCATCTCTTAACTCCCAACTCCGACATTTCGCGAACGGATTGACGAATCCGAATAATTTCTGTTGCATCTGAAAGTAGAAACTCTCCCAATTACAACGGTATGTGTATTTTTCCCCTAGGCCATTGTAGTTATTGGTTTCAAGTATCAGACTTGCGAAAATTTTGATGGTTTCTCAACCATTCCTTAACTTCAAACTGCCATATCTCGCGAGCGGGTTGACGAACTCGAGAAATTCCTGTTGCATGTGAATGTTGAAACTCGCCCGATTACAACGGTATGTGTATTATTCCCCTAGGCCTTTGTAGTTATTGGTTTCGAGTATCAGACTTCCGAAAATTTTGATGGTTTCTCAAGCATTCCTTAACTTCAAACTCCCATACCTCGCGAACAGATTGACGAACTCGAGAAATTCCTGTTGCATGTGAAAGTAGAAACTCGCCCGATTACAACGGTATGTGTATTTTTCCCCTAGACCTTTGTAGTTATTGGTTTCGAGTATCAGACTTCCGAAAATTTTGATGGTATCTCAAGCATTCCTTAACTTCAAACTCCCATATCTCGCGAACGGATTGATGAACTCGAGAAATTCCTGTTGCATCTGAAAGTAGAAACTCTCCCAATTACAACGGTATGTGTATTTTGCCCCTAGGCCTTTGTAGTTATTGGTTTCGAGTATCAGACTTCCGAAAATTTTGATGGTTTCTCAAGCATTCCTTAACTTCAAACTCCCATATCTCGCGAACGGATTGATGAACTCGAGAAATTCCTGTTGCATCTGAAAGTAGAAACTCTCCCAATTACAACGGTATGTGTATTTTTCCCCTAGGCCATGGTAGTTATTGGTTTCGAGTATCAGACTTGCGAAAATTTTGATGGTTTCTCAAGCATTCCTTAACTTCAAACTCCCATATCTCGCGAACGGATTGACGAACTCGAGAAATTCCTGTTGCATCTGAAAGTAGAAACTCGCCCGATTACAATGGTGTGTGTACTTTTTCCCTAGGCCATTCCTGTTATTGGTTTCGAGTATCAGACCAGCGAAAGTTTTGATGGTTTCTCAACCATTCCTTAACTTCACACTTCCATATCTCGCGAACGGATTGACGAACTCGAGAAATTCCTGTTGCATGTGAAAGTAGAAACTCGCGCGATTACAACGGTATGTGTATTTTGCCCCTAGGCCTTTGTAGTTATTGGTTTCTAGTATCAGACTTTCGAAAATCTTGATGGTTTCTCAAGCATTCCTTAACTTCAAACTCGCATATCTCGCGAACGGATTGACGAACTCGATTATTTCCTGTTGCATCTGAAAGTAGAAAGTCGACCGATTACAATGGTGTGTGTACTTTTCCCCTAGGCCATTCCAGTTATTCGTTTCTAGCATCAGAATTGCGAAAATTTTGATGGTTTCTCAACCACTCCTTCACTTCAAACTCCTATATCTCGCGAACGGACTGAGGAAATCGAGAAATTCCTGTTGCATCTGAAACTAGAAACTCGCCCGATTACAATGGTGTGTGTACTTTTCCACTAGGCCATTCCAGTTATT
This sequence comes from Ptiloglossa arizonensis, assembly GCF_051014685.1. Taxonomy (NCBI): domain Eukaryota; kingdom Metazoa; phylum Arthropoda; class Insecta; order Hymenoptera; family Colletidae; genus Ptiloglossa; species Ptiloglossa arizonensis. The sequence goes on along the minus strand of NW_027478482.1, from coordinate 833,372 downwards.
GGTTTCGTGTATCAGACCTGCGAAAATTTTGATGGTTTCTCAACCATTCCTTAACTTCAAACTCCCATATCTCGCGAACGGATTGACGAACTTGAGAAATTCCTGACGCATCTGAAAGCAGAAACTCGCCCGATTAGAACGGTATGTATATTTTTCCCCTAGGCCATTGTAGTTATTTGTTTCGGGTATCAGACTTGCGGAAATTTTGATGGTTTCTCAACCATTCCTTGACATCAAACTCCCATATCTCGCGAACGGATTGACGAACTCGAGAAATTCCGGTTGCATCTGAAAGTAGAAACTCGCCCGATTACAAGGGTGTCTGTACGTTTCCCCTAGGCCATTCCAGTTATTCGTTTCTAGCATCAGACTTCCGAAAATTTTGATGGTTTCTCAAGCATTCCTTAATTTCAAACTCCCATATCTCGCGAACGGATTGATGAACTCGAGAAATTCCTGTTGCATCTGAAAGTAGAAACTCTCCCAATTACAACGGTATGTGTATTTTTCCCCTAGGCCATGGTAGTTATTGGTTTCGAGTATCAGACTTGCGAAAACTTTGATGGTTTCTCAACCATTCCTTAACTTCAAACTCCCATATCTCGCGAACGGGTTGACGAACTCGAGAAATTCCTGTTGCATCTGAAAGTAGAAACTCGCCCGATTACAATGGTGTGTGTACTTTTCCCCTAGGCCATTCCAGTTATTGGTTTCATTAACGTCTTCACGCTCTCACACGCCTTACAAAAATCTTGTTTTCTACTTCTTCTCACATCTCAAATAATTATTCTAAGTTCGCAGCCAATTAGCTCGGCGTTACTCGCGGTAAGTGATACTTCGTCGCGAGTAATACCGATTACCAGGTCTCACCACGTGGAGGTTGCTGCGAGCGGAGAACCGGAGAGAGATAGATGGAATCAAAGTTCCATCGATCTCCCTCGACACGAGATACAAACGAAGATACTAAACCAAAGAGATGGAAAGAATCAATTTTCCTTCGATCTCCTTGTTTAATTCTGCCGAGCAATTACATTATGGAAAAATTAGGCGAGATTGGGAAATACGCGACACGAACCGTGCAGTTGGTCCTACTAGGTCGGTCCCGTTTCCCCTCAGTGGGCCCGATTAAAGAGGAAATGCACGACGCCGTCCACTCATATAGAGTGCCCCGTTTCTCCCAACTCCGCGTCAGGAACCACGCAAAGCGTGGACCTGACTCACGGTGGATGACAAAGAGAGGGTCTTGTGGCACAAGGACTTCCGCAGGGACCGTTGCGAACACCTGCCCCTGTGTTCGCAGCATATTCTCTCTCAAAGCGGACGCACCAGAAGAGACAGCGATCGAGCGTTCGGTCCACCTCCACGGCCGGTCACTTGCTTATGCAACAAGCAGAGGTGGCCGGACTGAGATACGAGCAAGCGAGCAAAAAGAAGTTAAAGATTGGATAATTGCTCGGCAGATCACAGATACTCGTACATGGTAACCTTAAAACTAACTTAGTCTATACTTAGAATTAACAGTCCCGCGGAGGATGCAATACATCAGCCCTCTTCGTTCTTCGTTCTTCGTTTTCCGATACATCTAAGAAAATGTATCTAAGAGAAACCTAAGAGAAACCTAAAGTCATGGCATAATAGAAAATAGAAATGAATTTGGTTAGTGGAAAAAAATAAACATGTCAAAACAAGTAGAAATTAAAATCAGAGTACAAATGAAATGAATTAGACAAAGAAACAGTTAGAAAAAAAAAGAAAGGATTGAGAGAGTGGTCGCCAGTACTGACCACCGCTTACCGGCGGCCAGTACCAGTTACCATGGTGAGGGGTCCCCCTTCCATAAACCTAAAACGAAGAGATGCGTCCACCTCGGAGGCTTCGGGAACAATGAAATTTTAAACAACCGGGGGCTCCTTATATACCCTCCCCAAGGTGACTTACCGTTTCTTCCATTGTCTTTGTTCGATCTAATCGAAATCTTCGAAGGCGAACGGTTTCGGTGAATGTTTGTTCATTTCCGCGATTGTTACTAACATTTATGCATGTTTCCAATATTGATCGAACAATGTGCATCTTATTTATGTATTGCAATTAATTAAGAAACTTATAGAAATTGATTTTGATCGAGACTCGATGTTAAAACGTGTTTCGTAAAGTTTTAAAGCATGGAAAGTAACAACTGTTCATTAAATACATTAATTTAACATTTGTTTAATTCTTATAATTTACACAATACGCGTAGAAGTGGTATTTTTTACAGAAAAGTGCCGAAATTCAATTAATCGCTTTTTTAGATAGAAAAATCATCGCGATGAAGACTTGTGAATCGATAATCGATACCTGTAGCCTTGAAAACGTCAGTTGGATCTCAGCGAAAAATTCCTTCGCGAACAAAGAATATTTCAACGAAATGATATTTTAAGCCATTATTTATACTAGGAAATAGTTAATAATTGTTCAAACTACGGTCCTACGACGTTTATTAATAATTATGATAAATAAACCTCAAGATATTGCAAAATCTGCGAAGGCGAACGGTTTCTGTGAATGTTTCTTCCTATATGCGATTGTTATTAACTTTTTCGCGTGCTCCCAATATTAATCGGACAATGTACATCTTATCTATGCATTACAAATGATTAAGTAACTTATAGAAATTGATTTTGATCGAGATTCGAAGTGAAAACGTGTTTCGTAAAGATTTAATGCATAGAAAGTAGTAATTGTCTATTTGGTACATTAATTTAACATTTATTTAATTCTTATAATTTACACAATACGTGCAGAAGTTGCATTTTTTACTTAAAAGTGTCACAATTCAATTAATCGCTTTTCTAAATAGAAAAATTATCGTGATGAACACTTGTGAATCGATCATCGATACCTGTAACATTGAGAATATCAGTTGGATCTCAACGAAAAATTCCTTCGTGAACAAAGAATATTTTAACGAAATGATATTTTAAGCCATTATTTATACTAGGACATTGTTAATAATTGTTTAAACTATGGTCCAACGACGGTTGTTTATGATTATGATAAATAAACATCAAGATATTGGAAAATCTATGAAGGAGAACGGTTTTGGTAAATGTTTTTTCATTTCCGTGATTGTTATTAACATTTACGCACGTTCCGAATATTAACATTACAATGTGCATCTTGTTTGTGCATTATAAGTCATTAATTACTTTACAAATATTAATTTCGATCGAAAATCGAGAAACATATGAATACCACGTTTTACTTCAATTCTCGATGAAATTTAATTTCTATAGGCAAATCAATAATTTACAATGCATAACTAAGATGCATTCTCTCACATAAATGTTCGAAACATGCATAAATGTTAATAACAATCGCGTGGATGAACAACATTTCATTGAAACCGTTCCCCTTCGCAGATTTCGCAATATCTTGATGTTCATTCATCAGAATTATTAACAACCGTCGTAGCACCATGGTATAAAATATTATTAACAGTGTCCTGGTATAAATAATGGATTAAAACATTATTTTTCATAGAAGTATTTTTCATTCGCGAAATCGTGGCACTTCCTCGCATATCATATACTCCTGACAACAAGAGTCCCAACATTGAACATTTTCTACAATTTATGTCTGAATTTCATCCTTTGGTATGAGGAGAACACTGTCGCCAAGGAAGTATGCATTTCGATTTCTCAAGTACTAATCAAATGTTACATCGATATATCTAATAGACAATTATTACTTTCCATATTTTAAAACTTTAAGAAACACCTCTTTACTTCGGAGCTCGATCAAAATTAATTTCTATAAGTTTCTTAATCATTTGTGATGCATAAATAATATGCACATTGTTCAATTAATATTGGGAGCACATATAAATGTTACTAACAATCGCGGAAATGGACAAACATTCACCGAAACCGTTCGCCTTCGCAAATTTAGCAATATCTTGACGTTTATTTATCATAATTATTAACAAGCGTCGTGGGACCGTAGATTAAACAATTATTAACATTGCTTTAGCATAAATAATGGCTTGAAAGTCATCACTTTCTGGAAATATTTGTTAGATTGAACAAATACAATCGATGTAACCGTGCGATAAAATAAATGAATATTTCTCTACATATCGAAATTATAGTCTGTATATATGCAAATATATATTCTGAACGCTCAGTGACACACATATGTCACACGGCAATGAAGTGGGTTGCCATCTACTAGAGAATAGGTAAACTACACTTAAGGTGTGAAAACACCTGCCGGAGAAACGCTCAAGTTTGTTGAGGAATTGTTGTTATTTCCACCAATAGATAGCGCCACGAGCATAAATTTACCGACATTAAAGATATGTAATCCCATTTGTATAATATTCCCTACCGTGCGATAAAATAAATAAATATTTCTCTACATATCGAAATTATTGTTTGTGATGCATGCAAATATGATCTGAAATTCCAAACATTTGCAACGTGGTAATTATATGGGTTGCCGTCTCTTGGAGAACATATTTGTTAACTTTCGCGATTGTTACTAACATTTATGCATGTTCCCAATATTAATCGAACAATATGTATCTTATTTATGCATGGTAAATGATTATACTTATAGAAATTGATTTTGATCGAGATTCAAAGTAAAAACTTGTTTCGTAAAGTTTGAAAGCAAGGAAAGTAATAATTGTCTATTTAGTGCAATAGTTTAGCATTTATTTAATTCTCATAATTTACACAATACGCGTAGAATTTGTATTTCTTACTCAAACGTGCTGAATTTCGATTAATCGCTTTTCTATGTAGAAAAATCATCGTGATAAACACTTGTGAGTCGATAATCGATATGTGTAGCCATGATTTCGAGGTATCAAAGATTTTTTTAAATGTATAAAGGAAGGCTAGAATGCAGAGAAATTTCATTACGCTGATTTCGTTTAACTTTACATTTATTCGAAAGATGATACATACGAAACTTTGTACAAAAATATTTATTTATTTTATTGCACGGTAGGGAATACCATACAAATGGAAATACTTATCTGTAATGTCGGTAAATTATGCATGTGGCGAAATCTATTGGTGGAAATAACAACAATTCCTCAACAAACTTGAGCGTTTCTCCGCCAGGTGTTTTCACACCTTAAGTGTAGTTTACCTATTCTCTAGTAGATGGCAACCCACTTCATTGCCGTGTGACATATGTGTGTCACTGAGCGTTCGGAATATACATGCATATATACAAACTATTTTTTCGATATGTAGAGAAATATTCATTTATTTTATCACACGGTTACTTCGATTGTCTTTGTTCGATCTAACAAATATTTCCAGAAAGTAATGACTTTCAAGCCATTATTTATACTAGAACATTGTTAATAATTGTCTAAAGTATGGTCCTATGACGGTTGTTAATAAATATGATAAATGAACGTCAGGATATTGCGAAATCTGCGAAGGCGAACGGTTTCGGTGAATGTTTGTTCATTTCCGCGATTGTTACTAACATTTATACATGTTCCGAACATTTATCTTACAATATGCATCTTATTTATGCATTAAATATGATTGATTCGCCTACAGCAATTAATTTTGACCGAGATTCGAGGTATAAACGTGTTTCTTAATGTTTCAAAGCATGGAAAGTAACAATTGTTTATTAGATACATTAATTTAACATTTGTTTCGTTCTTATAATTTTCGGATTATGCGTGGAAGCTGTATTCTTGATGTAAAAGCGTCGAAATTCAATTAATCGCTTTTCTAGATAGAAAAACCATCGTGATAGACGTTTGTGAATCGATAAACATTTCCAGCCTTGACAATGTCGGTTTGATCTCAATAAGAACAATTCCATCGCGAACAAAGAATATTTCAACGAAATGATATTTTAAGCCATTATTTATACTAGGACATTGTTAATAATTGTTTAATCTACGGTCCTACGACGGTTGTTAATAATTATGATAAACAAACATCAAGATATTGCGAAATCTGGGAAGGCGAATTGCTTTAGCGAATGTTTATGTCTCTAGGCGATTGTTAGAAACATTTTTCCACGTTCCGAACTTTTATGTTACAGTATGTGAATTAAATTTTATTGGAAAATTTAACGAAGAGTTTGGTATACATATATTTCTCCATTTTTTATGAAAATTAACATTTGTAAACTAATTAATGGTTTGCACTGTAAAAGTTGGGAATATGAATGTTACAAAATGCATTTTCTTTTGCATTGTAAATGAATAATTTGCTTATAAAGATTAATTTAGGTTGCAAATCGAGAAATATATGAATATCAATATTTTGCTTTCATTTTCGAAATCAATTAATTTCTGAAAACTAACTAATGATTTATGATACCTAAATAAGATGCATATTGTTCGATCAATATTGGGAACATGCATAAATGTTAATAACAATCGCGGAAATGAACAAACATTAACCGAAACCGTCCGCCTTCGAAGATTTCGCAATATCTCGATGTTTATTTATCATATTTATTATCAACCGTCGTAGGACTGTAGATTAAACAATTATTAACAATGTTCTAGTATAAATAATGGCTTAAAATATCATTTCGTTGAAATATTCTTTGTTCGCGAAGGAATTTTTCGCTGAGATCCAACTGACATTTTCAAGGCTACAGGTATCGATTATCGATTCACAAGTCTTCATCGCGATGATTTTTCTATCTAAAAAAGCGATTAATTGAATTTCGGCACTTTTATGTAAAAAACACAACTTCTACGCGTATTGTGTAAATTATAAGAATTAAACAAATGTTAACTTAATGCATTTAATGAACAATTGTTACTTTCCATGCTTAAAAACTTTACGAAACACGTTTTAACATCGAGTCTCGATCAAAATCAATTTCTATAAGTTTCTTAATTAATTGCAATACATAAATAAGATGCACATTGTTCGATCAATATTGGGAACATGTATAAATGTTAGTAACAATCGCGGAAATGAACAAACATTCACCGAAACCGTTCGCCTTCGAAAATTTCGATTAGATCGAACAAAGACAATGGAAGAACCGGTAAGTGACCTTACGGAGGGTATATAAGGAGCCCCCGGTTGTTTAAAATTTCATTCTTCCTGGAGCCTCGGAGGTGGATGGATCTCTTCGTTTTAGGTTTATGGAAGGGGGACCCCCACCTTGGTAACCGGTACTGGCCGCCGGTAGGCGGTGGTCAGTACTGGCGACCATTCTCTCAATCCTTTCTTCGGTTTTTAATTGTTTCTTTCTGTAATTTATTTTATTTGTTCTTTGATTTTACTTTGTACTTGTTTTTCCATGTTTATTTTTTTGTCATTCTTGCCTTTATTCCCTTTGTTACTGAATGACTGTATTTAATCACTAACCAACTTCATTTCTATTTTCTATCATTTTTTTATCATGCCTTGACTTTAGGTTTCTCTTAGGTAGGCACACCGGAGAACGAAGAACGAAGAACGAAGAACGAAGAACGAAGAACGAAGAACGAAGAACGAAGAACGAAGAACGAAGAACGAAGAACGAAGAACGAAGAACGAAGAACGAAGAACGAAGAACGAAGAACAAAGAACAAAGAACAAAGAACAAAGAACAAAGAACAAAGAACAAAGAACAAAGAACAAAGAACAAAGAACAAAGAACAAAGAACAAAGAACAAAGAACAAAGAACAAAGAACAAAGAACAAAGAACGAAGAACGAAGAACGAAGAGGACACTATCGTCGCAACCGCCGTGGGATCTTTAGTTAAGCTTGGAATAAGTTAATTTTAAGGCCACCGTGTACAAATATCTGTTATCTGTCAAGCAATTATCCAATCTTTAGCTTATTTTTGCTCGCTTCCTCGTTCTTCAGCCCGGTCATCACTGCTTGTTGCATAAGCAAGTGACCGGCCGTGTAGGTGGTCCGAACGGTCGATCGCCGTCTCTTCTGGTGCGTCCGCTTCCAGAGAGAACATGCTGCGACCACAGGGGCAGGTGTTCGCATCGGTCCCTGTGGAAGCCCTGTGCCATAAGACCCTCTCTTCGTCATCCTCCGTGAGTCAGGTCCACGCTTTGCGTGGTTCCTGACGCGGAGTTGGGAGAAACGGGGCACTCTATATGAGTGGACGGCGTCGTGCATTTCCTCTTTAATCGGGCCCACTGAGGGGAAACGGGACCGACCTAGTAGGACCAACTGCACGGTTCGTGTCGCGTCTTTTCCAATTTTGCCTAATTTTTCCATAATGTAATTGCTTGGCAGAACTAAACGAGGAGATCGAAGGAACATTGATTCCTTCCATCTCTTTAGTTTAGTATCTTCGTTTGTATCGGGTGTCGAGGGAGATCGATGGAACTTTGATTCCATCTATCTCTCTCCGGGTCTCCGCTCGCAGCAACCTCCACGTGGTGAGACCTGGTAATCGGTATTACTCGCGACGAACAGTAATTATTCGTCGTGGGTAGTACCAAGCTAATCGGCTGCGAGTTTAGAATAGTCATTTTTACGGTACAGTAGAGTACTTTACGGTACAGTACTTTCAACAAGTTCAATTGATGTATTGAAATAAAATCAATTTCACTGACAGCAGAAACTTTATTTTTGTCCATTATTTGTTTCCATTTCTTTAACCCGATCCTATCAAACTGCTAAAACTACTTAAAACTATATGTCCTCAACTATCATGTTCTCCTGATACAAAGAAAATCGGGATCCATGATTCAGAAATTCGTTCGAAAGTACAACAAAATTTCGATTCGCGGAAATTCTTGGAATTTGACGTCAATTCTAAGAATCCGCGAAATCGTGCCACTTCCTCGCATATCGTACACTGACACGAAGAGTCCCAAAATTAAACATTTTCTAAAATTTATGCCTGAATTTCAACCTTTGGTATTAGGAAAATACCAAAAATTTCGATTCTTCAAGTATTAATCAAATGTTAAATTGATATATCTCATAGACAATTATTACTTTCCATGTTTTAAAACTTTAAGAAACATCTCTTTACTTTGAAGTACGATCAAAATTATTATAATCATTTAATCTAAACGGAGAAACGGAGAAACGGAGAAACGGAGAAACGGAGAAACGGAGAAACGGAGAAACGGAGAAACGAAGAAACGGAGAAACGGAGAAACGGAGAAACGGAGAAACGGAGAAACGGAGAAACGGAGAAACGGAGAAACGGAGAAACGGAGAAACGGAGAAACGGAGAAACGGAGAAACGGAGAAACGGAGTAACGGAGAAACGGAGAAACGGAGAAACGGAGAAACGGAGAAACGGAGAAACGGAGAAACGAAGAAACGAAGGAAGAAACGGAGAAATGAAGAAAGAAACGGTGAAACGAAGAAAGAAACGGAGAAGCGAAGAAAGACACGAAGAAACGAAGAAAGAAACCGAGAAACGAAGAAAGAAACGGAGAAGCGAAGAAAGACACGAAGAAACGAAGAAAGAAACCGAGAAACGAAGAACGGAATGAAGAATAGAAGAAAGAAATGGAGAAACGAAGAAAGAAACGGAAAATCGAAGAAAGAAACGGAGAAACGAAGAAAGAAACGGAGAAACGAACAAAGAAACGGAGAAACGAACAAAGAAACGGAGAAACGAAGAAAGAAACCGAGAAACGAACAAAGAAACGGAGAAGCGAACAAAGAAACGGAGAAACGAACAAAGAAACGGAGACACGGAGAAATAAATGGAGAAACGAAGAAATAAACGGAGAAACGAAGAAAGAAACGGAGAAACGAAGAAAGAAACGGAGAATCGGAGAAATAAATGGAGAAACGAAGAAATAAACGGAGAAACGAAGAAAGGAACGGAGAATTGGAGAAATAAATGGAGAAATGAAGAAATAAACGGAGAAACGAAGAAAGAAACGGAGAAACGAAGAACGAAACGAAGAATAGAAGAAAGAAACGGAGAAACGAAGAAAGAAACGGAGAATCGAAGAAAGAAACGGAGAAACGAAGAAAGAAACCGAGAAACGAACAAAGAAACGGAGAAACGAACAAAGAAACGGAGACACGGAGAAATAAATGGAGAAACGAAGAAATAAACGGAGAAACGAAGAAAGAAACGAAGGAACGAAGAAAGAAACGGAGAATCGGAGAAATAAATGGAGAAACGAAGAAATAAACGGAGAAACGAAGAAAGAAACGGAGGAACGAACAAAGAAACGGTGAAACGGAGAAACGGAAAAACGGAGAAATCGAAAACTGAGAAACCGAGAAACGGAGAAACGGAGAAACGGAGAAACGGAGAAACGGAGAAACGGAGAAACGGAGAAACGGAGAAACGGAGAAACGGAGAAACGGAGAAACGGAGAAACGGAGAAACGGAGAAACGGAGAAACGGAGAAACGGAGAAACGGAGAAACTGAGAAACGGAGAAACGGACAAACGGAGAAACGGAGAAACCGAGAAACGCAGTAACGGAGAAACCGAGAAACGGAGAAACGGAGACACGGAGAAACGGAGAAACGGAGAAACGGAGAAACGGAGAAACCGAGAAACCGAGAAACGGAGAAACCGAGAAACCGAGAAACGGAGAAACGAAGAAAGAAACGGAGAAACGGAGAAATAAATGGAGAAACGAAGAAATAAACTGAGAAACGAAGAAAGAAACGGAGGACCGAACAAAGAAACGGTGAAACGGAGAAACGGAAAAACGGAGAAATCGAAAACGGAGAAACGGAGAAACGGAGAAACTGAGAAACCGAGAAACGGAGAAACGGAGAAACGGAGAAACGGAGAAACGGAGAAACGGAGAAACGGAGAAACGGACAAACGGAGAAACGGAGAAACGGAGAAACCGAGAAACGCAGTAACGGAGAAACCGAGAAACGGAGAAACGGAGACACGGAGAAACGGAGAAACGGAGAAACGGAGAAACGGAGAAACGGAGAAACGGAGAAACGGAGAAACGGAGAAACGGAGAAACGGAGAAACGGAGAAACGGAGAAACGGAGAAACGGAGAAACGGAGAAACGGAGAAACGGAGAAACGGAGAAACGGAGAAACGGAGAAACGGAGAAACGGAGAAACGGAGAAACGGAGAAACGGAGAAACGGAGAAACGGAGAAACGGAGAAACGGAGAAACGGAGAAACGGAGAAACGGAGAAACGGAGAAACGGAGAAACGGAGAAACGGAGAAACGGAGAAACGGAGAAACGGAGAAACGGAGAAACGGAGAAACGGAGAAACGGAGAAACGGAGAAACGGAGAAACGGAGAAACGGAGAAACGGAGAAACGGAGAAACGGAGAAACGGAGAAACGGAGAAACGGAGAAACGGAGAAACGGAGAAACGGAGAAACGGAGAAACGGAGAAACGGAGAAACGGAGAAACGGAGAAACGGAGAAACGGAGTAACGGAGTAACGGAGAAACGGAGAAACGGAGAAACGGAGAAACGGAGAAACGGAGAAACGGAGAAACGGAGAAACGGAGAAACGGAGAAACGGAGAAACGGAGAAACGGAGAAACGGAGAAACGGAGAAACGGAGAAACGGAGAAACGGAGAAACGGAGAAACGGAGAAACGGAGAAACGGAGAAACGGAGAAACGGAGAAACGGAGAAACGGAGAAACGGAGAAACGGAGAAACGGAGAAACGGAGAAACGGAGAAACGGAGAAACGGAGAAACGGAGAAACGGAGAAACGGAGAAACGGAGAAACGGAGAAACGGAGAAACGGAGAAACGGAGAAACGGAGAAACGGAGAAACGGAGAAACGGAGAAACGGAGAAACGGAGAAACGGAGAAACGGAGAAACGGAGAAACGGAGAAACGGAGAAACGGAGAAACGGAGAAACGGAGAAACGGAGAAACGGAGAAACGGAGAAACGGAGAAACGGAGAAACGGAGAAACGGAGAAACGGAGAAACGGAGAAACGGAGAAACGGAGAAACGGAGAAACGGAGAAACGGAGAAACGGAGAAACGGAGAAACGGAGAAACGGAGAAACGGAGAAACGGAGAAACGGAGAAACGGAGAAACGGAGAAACGGAGAAACGGAGAAACGGAGAAACGGAGAAACGGAGAAACGGAGAAACGGAGAAACGGAGAAACGGAGAAACGGAGAAACGGAGAAACGGAGAAACGGAGAAACGGAGAAACGGAGAAACGGAGAAACGGAGAAACGGAGAAACGGAGAAACGGAGAAACGGAGAAACGGAGAAACGGAGGAACAGAGAAACGGAGAAACGGATCAGTTCCTATTTCTTTAAATTTAATTGGGGAGGTATTTTTATTCATTAGTTTAATTATTTTGTTGAAAATGTTAGTAATTTTATTTTTATTTATGTGTTTTTTAAATTTTTTACATTCAATATATATATATATTTATTTATATTTTTCATGGGAAAGGTAATTATTTTTACAAGTATATAAATAACTATTCAGTATTTAATTGTATAATAGTTTTAATACATTGAATCCCTTTAAATTTTATATTTTTAGATATAGTATTGTTTTATAATTAAGTTTAAATAGTTTATTAAAATTATTGATTTGTGGAATCAAAGGTATAAGTTTTATTTTAAATTATGAATTTTTTTTTATATAGTTTTATTTTAGTATTTATTAATAGTGTGAGTTTTATATTTTTAAGTTTATATTTTTATGTGACAAAGTTGATTTCATTATGGAGTGATTTTAATAAATTTAAATAGGATAAAATTAAATTTTTTAATTTATTTAGATTTTATGAGTTTAATATATTTAGGAGCAGTTTTATTAATTTCATTGATGATTGTAATTTATAGGGTTGGATATATAGAGGGTGATATATATATATATTGATCGGTATAAATATATGTTATTATTATTTATTATATCTATATGTATTATAATTATAAGGCCTAGAATTTTAAGTATTTTAGTTGGATGGGATGGTTTAGTATTAATTTCATTTTGTTTGGTAACTTATTGGTTTTATGTAATCGAGTAGGTGATGTGTGTTTATTAATTTTAATTGTTTTGGCTTCAGTTAGGGGTTCTTGGGGATATATATTGATTGATAGAATAGGAGGCTGTATGATTTTGATATTATTAATTTGTGGAATAACTAAAAGAACTCAAATACCGTTTTCTTCTTGATTACCTGCTGCGATAACTGCTCCTACCCCTGTTTCTTCTCTAGTTCATTCTTCAACTTTAGTTACTGCAGGAGTTTATTTACTAAATCGATATAGAAATATAATTATAATGTATAATATAAATTTTTTATTAACATTAATTTCTAGTTTAACCGTATTAATGGCGGGTTTAATAGCAAATTTTGAGTATGATTTAAAAAAAATTATTGCTTTTTCTACTTTGAGTCAATTAGGGTTTATTCTAATAATTTTGAGATTAGGGTACCGAGATTTGGCTTTTTTTCATTTAATTGTGCATGCTTTATTTAAATCTAATATATTTATATGTGCAGGGGATTTTATCCATTGAATAATAGGAAATCAAGATATGCGGAAATATGGCGGTTTAGTTAAAATTTTTCCTATAAAGAGGATAATTATGATTTTGTGTTTATTGAATTTGGTAGGGTTTCCTTTTTCGTCTGGATTTTATTCTAAAGATATATTTTTAGAATATTTTTGTATGGAAAAATATAATTTAATTATAATCTCTATTTAATTTAAATATATCTCTACCTTTTTGACTATTTCTTATACAATTCGTTTGATTAGTTGGGTTTTATTTAAAAAAGAAGTAAATTTTAGACCTTTAGTAAATTTGGGGAAAAATAGTTATATGGTAAGGTCTATAGTTATAATATTACTATTTATATTTTTTTATGGATGAATATTTATAAATATATTTATGTGAATGTATGTTACTCCTGTGGGGGGGATTGATATGTATACAGTGTTAAAATTATATCTAGTTGGTTATTTATTAAGAGAAATTTTTAATAAAGGATTAAAATTAAATATTAATTTAGTTAAATTATTAAAATTTATTATAAGAATATTTTGTTTAAATTATTTTTTTTTAAATTCTTATGGATATTTATTTAATATAGTGTATAAATATGAAGTTTGTGTTGAAAACGGGTGATTTGAATTAATTTATGGTTTAAATATTTATTGATTAGTAAGATTAAGAAAATTAATTGAAGGGGTAAAATTCAATATTATTAATATAATAGTGTGGTATATTTTATTTTTGATAGGGATATTTTTATTAAATTTGTATTGTTTAAATAGCTTAAACAGTATAATATTGAAAATATTAGGATAATGCATATTTTGTATTTTTAGACAGAAATAAAATAAAAGAATTTCTAATTCTTTTAAAATGATTAAAATCATTTTATTTCTAAATTATGAAAATATAGGTATAATTTTATTATTGATTTTTAATAGCAAATTAAATTTTATAATTTAACTAATACCGAAGTTTATATGGTTTATAAAAATATTATATTTTCAGTATAAAGATAAATCAATGATTTTATTATACTATATATATTAATAAATATCTCTCCAAATTGGTGTATAGAATATATATATATTTATTAAATCAAGCTATTAATTGGAAATTAATTATATTGTATTATACTACAATATATAGTACAATATGCAATTAATTGGAGATTTAATTCAATGAAATTATTAACAATAATTTACCTCTATTTTGGTTTCAATTAAAGTGTCATTTTAGAAATTTTATGTATCATTCTAGTCAGAGGGTCAATAGTGGAATTCAGATGATAGAAATAAAAGAATAAAAAGTGGTTATTTCATAATATTTATTAAGAGTAGTGATTATAGGAACAATTAATATAATTTCGATATCGAAAATTAAAAAGATTAAAGCAATTAAATAAAAATTAATGGAAAATGGTAGGCGATTTTCTGATAGTGGGTCAAATCCACATTCGAAAGGAGAAATTTTTTCGCGATTTTTAAAATTGGGTAATGAAAATAAGTGATTTGCGATAAAAATAATTATGGGAATAATTAGAATAATTATTATTTTAATGAAAATATGAATCGTTTTAAATATATTTAAACAATAAAAATTTAATTATAAGTTAAATATAATTATTTATTATATTTATTTTATATTAATATATTCATCAGTAAATTATTATATATAGAAATAATCATACAACATCTACAAAATGTCAGAATCAGATAGCAGCTGTAAAATTAAAATGACGAATTGAAGAAAAGTGATTATTATTTATTCGAATTAAAATAATTGATAATATAAAGCCCCCAATTAAAACATGTAATCCATGGAATCCTGTTGCTATGTAAAAAATTGATCCAAAAATCCCATCATTTATAGAAAAAGAAGATTGTTTATATTCATTAAATTGAAGACTTATAAAAATTATACTTAATAATCATGTGTATAAAAGATAAATTTTTCTATAAATTTTATTTTCTAACAAAAGAAAATTATGCCTTAAGGTTAATGTAAATCCGAAGGAAATTAAAATGATAGAATTTAATAATGGGATATCAAATGGATTTAGTATTTTAATTGATATAGGGGGTCAATTTATACCTAGTTCAATTCTTGGGGAAATTGAGTTATGAATATATGTCCAAAAAAAAGAAATAAAGAAAACTAGTTCAGAAATAATAAATAATAATATACTTATTTTTAATATAGAATGAATTGATTGAGAGTGAAATCCTTGAAATGTTCTGTCTCGAATGGTATCACGTCATCATAATGATAAGCAAGTAATTAATATAAATGGATTTGTTACTAATAGGGTAAAAGTTTTGAATTTGTGAATAAAATTAATCTTATAAATAAATTTATAATATTTATAGAAGTAATTAAAGGTCATGGTCTTGGGGTAACTATGTGGTAAGGATGCGTAAATATTTTCATAATTTGATTCATTAAAATATAGGGTTAATAAAATAATAAATACGTATATTTGAATTAAGGAGACTGAAATTTCTAAAATAAATAATATGTTTTGAATTAAAATTGTAAAAGGTATCCAAATTAGAAATTTTCTAACAGTTGAGCCTAATAAAGATAGTAGAAGATGCCCTGCTAGTACATTAGCTGTTAATCGAATAGTTAATGTTCAGGGTCGAATAATGTTTCTAATTGTTTCAATTAATACTATAAAATTTATTAATATTAAGGGGGTATTTCTTGGTACTAGATGAATAAATATTTTTTTAGCATTGATAGTCCACCCAAAAATTATAAATCTAATTCATATAAATAATGATATAGATAAATTAATTGATACATGTCTTGAAGGGGTAAAAATGTATGGGAATAATCCTAAAAAATTAAAAAATAGGATTATAAATATAAGTCTATTAAAGATTAGTAAATTTTTAGTAAAGTTTTTTTTTGTCAAGATTTTAAATTCTGAGTGTAAAAATTTTAAATATATGTTTCAAAATGTTTGATATCGTGAATTTAGAACTCAAAATTTTATTGGGATAAAAATGAATGGCAGTGTAAGTCTAAATCAATTTAATGATAAATTATTTCTTGTCGATGGGTCAAAAATAGAAAATAAGTTTGATATCATTTATCATATATTTGTTCAATTATTCAGGTAAAATTTTTTTATTGTCAATAATTTTATTTTATTAATGTTGATAAAATAAATGTTTGAAAGTATAATAATTAATAAGATTAGAATAGTTAAATATAAAGATGATCAGTGAAGGGGTATTATTTGAGGGATGAAATGTATATATATTTTCATAAGAAGTTAAGTTTTTAATTTGATTAAAAATCAAATTATATTTATTTTATTTTATGACAAAAATATTATTTTGTAATAATTTTAAAATGACAATTTAATGTTATAGATTTAACTAATTTTTAATAGGTTTATTTAATCATTAGAAGTAATTTATTACTATAATTTGATTTAAAATATCAATTCTTTTGTCAGACATCTAATGATTTGATTTAATTAAATATTATATGAGTAGGTTAAAATTTAATTTTGGTTGTTAATTCAATTAATAAAGTTTGAATAATTAGTTCTTTCCACAACAATTGGCATAAATCTGTGATTAGCTCCGCAGATTTCAGAACATTGTCCGAAAAATACTCCAGGTCGATTAGTAATTAAATTTATTTGGTTAATTCGCCCTGGTACTGAGTCTATTTTTAAGCCTAAAGACGGAACAGTTCAAGAGTGAATTACGTCGTTTGATGTTGTTAATATTCGAATTAGTGTATTAGATGGAATAATTATTCGATTATCTACGTCTAGGAGACGAAAAATGTAAATATTATTTAAATCTTTATCTATATAGGAGTCAAAATTTAAATTATTAAATTCTGGGTATTCATAGGATCAATATTATTGGTGCCCAATTGATTTGATTGTTAAGTATACGGGTATTCATAGTTCATCAATAAAATATAGGGTTTTTAAAGAAGGAAGTGCAATTACTCCTAAAATTATTATTGGGAGTAAAGTTCATACAATTTCAATATGATGATTTTTAAGTAAAAATCGATTGATAAATTTATTAGTAAAAATATCTAATATAATTATTAGAGTTAATGAAGAGATTATAATTATTATAGTTATTGTGAAGTTGTGAAAAAGATTTAAATTATCGGCATATGGCGAATTGGGGTCTTGGAAATTAATTATTTTTCAATGGGACATTTTCAATAAAAATATTAAATTTTATAAATGAATCTTAAATTCATGCACTAATCTGCCATATTAAGATTTGTTTTTAATAATTAGAGGAATAGAGAGGAATGAGTGGTCTTTTGGGGAAAAGTTTTGGGGTCATTCTAGTGATGATTGATTAAACTTAAATATAGCTAGACGTTTAGTTATAAATCTCTCCAATATAATAAACAAGAGTAAAATTATTCTTTTGAATGAAATTATTGAGCCAATAGATGATAATAAATTTTCACAGTAGTAGGAATCCGGGTAATCTGAATAACGTCGAGGTATTCCTATCGTTCCTAAAAAATGCTGAAGGAAAAAAGTTATATTTACCCCAATAAATATTATATAAAATTGAGTTTTAAGATAAA
Organism: Ptiloglossa arizonensis; assembly: GCF_051014685.1. Taxonomy (NCBI): domain Eukaryota; kingdom Metazoa; phylum Arthropoda; class Insecta; order Hymenoptera; family Colletidae; genus Ptiloglossa; species Ptiloglossa arizonensis. The sequence continues at coordinate 815,394 of NW_027478482.1, read as the reverse complement.
ATTGATTTAGGGTAAATCCTGTGAATAAAGGGAATCAATGAATTAATGAAGCAATAGTAGAAAATACTGCTCCTATTGACAGTACATAGTGGAAATGAGAGACAACATAGTATGTATCATGTAGTATAATATCAATAGATGAGTTTGATAATATAATTCCTGTTAATCCTCCTATTGTAAATAAAAAAATAAAGCCAAATTATCAAATAATAGAAGGATTAATAATAAGTTTTGACCCGTAGTACGTAGCTAGTCATCTAAATACTTTGATTCCTGTGGGAATTGCAATGATTATAGTTGCCGAAGTGAAATAAGCTCGTGTGTCTACATCTAAGCCTACTGTGAATATGTGATGTGCTCACACAATAAATCCTAGAAATCCAATTCCGAGTATTGCATAAACTATCCCTAGGTTCCCAAAAGTTTCCTTTTTCCCTCTTTCATTGAAAATGATATGGGAGATTAATCCAAACCCGGGTAAAATTAAAATATAGACTTCAGGATGCTCAAAAAATCAAAATAAATGTTGAAATAAAATTGGGTCCCCTCCCCCAGTAGGATCAAAGAAGGAAGTATTTAAATTTCAGTCTGTTAATAACATAGTAATACTACCTTGATCAAAAAGTTCTAGGACTGCCCCCCCCCCCCCCCCGTGTGTCGCTGTCAATCACCCGATTGTTTCTTTTTTTTTTTGTTAGGTTACCATATCTGTCATTAACACTTCCTTCCAATTTCAGCATCATAGCTTGATATTTGTAAAAGTTACGTTGTACTGAGCACATCTCCTTTGTTCGTGTCTTCGATTTTGAAAATGGCATCATTTGAGCATCAACGAGTTTGCATTAAATTTTGTGTAAAAAACGGATTTAACGGTCCGCAGACCTTGGATATGTTGGAGAAGTGTTTCGGCAACGATACTCTTTCGAGATCAAATGTTTTTCGATGGCACGAACGCTTCAGAAGTGGTCGTGAGTCGGTCGAGGATGACAAACGCAGTGGCAGGCCGACAACGTCGAAAACCGATGAAAACATCGATAAAATTCAAGAAATGTTGTCCGAAAATCGCAAATTGACCATCAGAGAGCTGGCAGAGGACTTGAACATTGCTTATGGATCCGTTCAAGACGTTTTGGTTAGTGATTTGGGCCTCAGACGTGTCGCTGCAAAACTGGTGCCGAAAGACCTCAATTTCATGCAAAAAAAGGACCGCGTTGAAATCGCGAAAGACATGATTTCCAAGGCCGAATCCGACCTAACATTTATTAAACGTATCATCACTGGAGATGAGACGTGGATTTATGAGTATGACACACAATCCAGACATCAAGCGAGTGAATGGCGTGCACCGGAAGAGCCGAGACCGAAAAAACCACGTCGTTTTCAGTCAAGAAAGAAGGCGATGCTCACGGTTTTCATGGATTACAATGGTGTTGTGCATCAAGAATTCTTGCCAGAAAAACAGACAGTCAACAAAGAATATTATTTGGGCGTTTTGAGACGTTTGCGCGAAGCAATTCGTCAAAAAAGGCCAGATTTGTGGGCAAACAACTCGTGGATTTTGCACCACGATAACGCACCGGCGCACAATGCTATCCTTATCCGCGAGTTTTTGACGAAAAACAACACGAACACTATCCAGCAGCCTTCAAATTCACCAGATCTGGCTCCCTGCGACTTTTTTCTGTTCAACCGAATTAAAAAACCGCTTCGCGGAACGCGTTACAGTACCCGAGAGGAGGTCATGACAAAATCGAAGACGGCTCTGATGGACATACCGAAAATTGAGTACCAGCGGTGTTTCGAGGATTGGAGCAAGCGCTGGCGCAAGTGCATTGCAGTCAATGGGGACTACTTTGAAGGGGACCATATCGATTTGGACGAATAAATTTGTATTTTTGATTTTATGAATAAAGTCCTAAAACTTTTTGATCAAGGTAGTAGCTCCGGCTAATACAGGTAGTGAGAGAAGAAGCAAAATTGTAGTAATTAATACTGACCAAGCAAATAAGGATATTTGATCGAATTTTAAAGCATTATTTTTTATTTTAAGAATTGTAACAATAAAATTAAATGATCCTATAATTGAAGAGATACCTGCAATATGCAAAGAAATAATTGTTAAGTCTATAGATGAAGATGGGTGATAAAGATTTGATGACAAAGGAGGGTAGATTGTTCATCCAGTTCCCGAGCCTGGGAATAATAGTGTTGTAAGAATTAAAAGTAATAATGAAGGGGGGATTAGTCACAATCTTATATTATTTATTCGGGGAAATGCTGTATCAGGGGATCCAATTATTAAGGGAATTATTCAGTTTCCGAATCCTCTGATTATAAATGGTAAAACTATAAAAAAAATTATTACAAAAGCATGTGATGTTACAATTGAGTTATAAATTTAGTCGATATTAATTCAAGTTCCTGGCCTATTTAATTCTATTCGAATTAGTATCCTTAAAGAAGAACCAATTATACCAGATCATATAGCTGATATGAAATATAATATCCCAAAATTTTTGTGATTTGTTGATTACATATATTAATTATGCTAAAAATTAATATAACCAGTAGATCATAAATATAAATATAAATATTAAAAAAGTTATAAATAGATAATAGTTTAGAAAATTAAGGTTAATTTAATTATATATATTTTATTTAATTGAAGGGAAAAAATATAAGAAGGATATATTTAAATAATTTCATGATGTAATTAATCTTATAAAAAGATATACAATTATTAAAAGTATAAATTTTATTCTTGAATTTATTAATGTTTCTAGGACGATTCATTTCAGTATAAAGAGTGCTATACGTGGGAAATTTGTGTACATAATAATTATTGAGTATAAAATAATTTTTCTTTTATTAGAGGTTAATATATTAAATTAGGAAGAAGAATTAATCTTTATTATTTTAAATATAAAAATTAAATTTGAAGAAATTATTGAATATAAAATGAAATATGTTAAAAATGTATCTTTGTTAATTATTAATAAAATAACTATAATAGATGTTTGTATAACAGATGAATATCCTATAATTATTTTGATTGATTTTTTATTTAAGCAAATGATAGGGGCAATAATTCCATTAATTAGGCAAATAAAATAAATTTCATTATTAAATTTTAATACGACTTCTATAATAATTATAGGGATTAATTTGATTAAAGTTATTATAAAGAATAGACTAATTCAATTTAATGAATAAATTAAAGAAATGAATCGAACATTTAAAGAGTACATCCCAATTTTTAAGATAAGTGAAACAAAAATTATTATTATAAATAAATAATTAGATTTATTTCCAATTCTGTGTAAATTATTATATATAGTAAATAGTATAAATAAAATTCTTCTGGAGGCTAAAGAGATTAAAAAATATATTAAAAATGTATTTAGAGTATTAGTGTCAAATTTAACTTTAGATCAAATGATTTATAATAGAAATTATAAATATTCTCCCATATCTCGCGAACGGATTGACGAACTTCAGAAATTCCTGTTGCATCTGAAAGTTGAAACTCGCCCGATTACAATGGTATGTGTAGTTTTCCCCTAAGCCATTATAGTTATTGGTTTCGAGTATCAGACTTGCGAAATTTTGATGGTTTCTCAACCATTCCTTCACTTCAAACTCCTATATCTCGCGAACGGACTGAGGAAATCGAGAAATTCCTGTTGCATCTGAAACTAGAAACTCGCCCGATTACAATGGTGTATGTACTTTTCCACTAGGCCATTCCAGTTATTGGTTTCGTGTATCAGACTTGCGAAAATTTTGATGGTTTCGCAACAATTCCTTAACTTCAAACTCCCACATCTCGCGAACGGATTGACGAACTCGAGAAATTCCGGTTGCATCTGAAAGTAGAAACTCGCCCGATTACAATGGTGTCTGTACATTTCCCCTAGGCCATTGCAGTTATTCGTTTCTAGCATCAGACTTGCGAAAATTTTGATGGTTTCTCAACCATTCCTTAACATCAAACTCCCATATCTCGCGAACGGATTGACGAACTCGACAATTTCCGGTTGCATCTGAAAGTAGAAACTCGCCCGATTACAGTGGTGTCTGTCCGTTTCCCCTAGGCCATTCCAGTTATTCGTTTCTAGCATCAGACTTGCGAAAATTTTGATTGTTTGTCAACCATTCCATAACTTCAAACTCCCATATCTCGCGAACGGATTGACGAACCCGAGAATTTCCTGTTGTATCTGACAGCAGAAACTCGCCCGATTACAACGGTATGTGTATTGTTGCCCTAGACCATAGTAGTTATTGGTTTCGAGGATCAGACTTGCGAAAATTTTGATGGTTTCTCGAACATTCCTTAACTTCAAACTCCCATATCTCGCGAACGGATTGACTACCTCGAGAAATTCCTGTTGCATGAGAAAGCAGAAACTCGCCCGATTACAATGGTTTGTGTACTTTTCCCCTAGGCCATTCCAGTTATTGGTTTCGAGTATCAGACTTGCGAAATTTTGATGGTCTCTCAACTATTCCTTCACTTCAAACTCCTATATCTCGCGAACGGACTGAGGAAATCGAGAAATTCCTGTCGCATCTGAAAGTAGAAACTCGCCCGATTACAATGGTGTGTGTACATTTCCCCTAGGCCATTCCAGTTATTGGTTTCGAGTATCGGACCTGCGAAAATTTTGATGGTTTCTCAACCATTCCTTAATTTCAAAGTCCCATATCTCGCGAACGGATTGACGAACTTGAGAAATTCCTGACGCATCTGAAAGCAGAAACTCGCCCGATTAGAACGGTATGTATATTTTTCCCCTAGGCCATTGTAGTTATTTGTTTCGGGTATCAGACTTGCGAAAATTTTGATGGTTTCTCAACCATTCCTTAACTTCAAACTCCCACATCTCGCGAACGGATTGACGAACTCGAGAAATTCCGGTTGCACCTGAAAGTAGAATCTCGCCCGATTATAATGGTGTCTTTACTTTTCCCCTAGGCGATTCCAGTTATTCGATTCTACCATCAGACTTGCGAAAATTTTGATGGTTTCTCAACCATTCCATAACTTCAAACTCCCATATCTCGCGAACGGATTGACGAATTCGGGAAATTAATTTTGCATCAGAAAGTAGAATCTCGCCCGATTACAATGGTATGTGTACTTTTCCCCTAGGCCATTCCAGTTATTCGTTCATAGCATCAGAATTGCGAAACTTTTGATTGTTTCTCAACCATCTCTTAAGTCCAAACTCCGATATTTCGCGAACGGATTGACGAATCTGAAAAATTTCTGTTGCATCTGAAAGTAGAAACTCTCCCGATTACAAGGGTATGCATATTTTCCCCCTTTTTTTTTTTTTTTTTTTATTAACGTGGGGGAAATCTTCGAAAGACCCCCCCGCCGCCTGGGGAGGGGCGGGGGGAGTGTGGGATTCCCCGCGCCCGGAAGGAAACCCATCGGGCGCTGGACCTACCCACTAAAACCCACCACGGTGGCCATCCTCGCACTATGCAGGGGGAGCACCTGGGACCGAAGACATCATAACATCAGGTGCTCCCCCGTGCAGGGCTCTCGCGCCCGTGTCCTCCCGTTCCAGGGAAGGGAGGGGGTACTTCACCCTCCCTTCCCTGTTTTCTCCTCGGCGCTCTGGCGCCCGACGTCGGAGCAGGGCCACACTGCTCCGACGTCCCACTCCCGGGGGCCGCCCGAGGGCGGCCGCGAGTCCCACACTCGCGACCGCCCACGGCCCCCATAGCCGCGCCGGAGGCACGGCCCTGGGACCGTGCCGTCGGCGCGGCCGCACCCCGGCTCGTACGCTCCCGAGGGCGGCTCTGGCCTCTCCGCCCTCGAGAGCGTCGCCGTCCCTTATTCCTCCCACCCCTCAGACGACGGGCGGTGGCACGAGCCTCAAGGGCTACGCACCCCCGCCCGCCGCTCTCAGGGTGGCCTCCCCAGCCCTTCCGGAGGCCCACCCGCCCCCGGCCTCGGACGAGGCCTCGCTCGCGGTCTCCCGCTCTCGCGAATGCGGCTCGCGGCCTCCTTCCGCGAGATTACCTCCTCGCAGAAGGAGGCCACGGCCCGCCACTTCGTCTCGCTGCCGAGCATGGCCTGTACCACGCCCGGCAGCGATAGGTCCGCCCCAATCACGGCCGTGAGGACACGGCGCTCCACCCCCCAGGCCGGACACACCTCGAGGGTGTGTTGCGCCGTGTCCTCGTCCGCTGGACAGTGCCAGCAGCGCGCCGCCTCTTCCACACCGATCCGGCACAGGTACTGACCGAAGCATCCGTGCCCGGACAGCACCTGCACCAACCGGTAGGTGAGTGAGCCGAAGCGCCTACCCAGCCACTCAAACAGGACCGGCCGGATAGCCCGGACAGTCCTCTGGCCGAACAACGGCTCGGCCAGCCGCTGCTGCCAAAGCTGCAGCATGGACTCCCGGGCCTGGCGCCTCAGGGCCTCCACCTCGCAGCCCGCCAGGACCACCCCATCCTCGCGGGCGCGCATGCGGCCCTCGTAGAAAGCCGCATGCGCGCCCGCGATCAAGTCCGCCGGGGGTAGCCCTGACAGGACGCTCGCCGCCTCATACGAAACGGTCCGGTACCCCCGGGCGATCCGCAGTGCAAGCCGCCTTTGAACCCGGCGCAGCAATACCTTGCTGCGCCGGGAGGCGGCCAGGTCGCCCGCCCAAACGGGGGCCCCGTATAGGGCCACCGAGTGGACCAATCCCGCGTAGAGGCGGCGAACCCGGTCACTCGGGCCCCGCAGGTTGGGGAGGATACGGCCCAAAGCGCCAACTATCCTCTCCAACCGCGGGGCCAGGGCCCGGAAATGGCCCTCGAAGCGCCAGTGGCTGTCGAGGTGAAGTCCCAGATATTTCATCTGAGACCTCACCTCGACGTCTGTCTCACCCACCCGGATCAGGGGGGGAGGCGGCTCTCCCCGGGGTCTATACATCCCGAGTACCTCGGTTTTGTGGAGAGCCACCTCCAAACCGATCCCCCTGATCCGGGAGACGACGCGCCGGACCCCGTCCTCGGCGGCCCGAACAGCCCCCCTCCAGTCCCCCCCGACGGCCAACAACAAGGTGTCGTCCGCGTAACATGTCAGACTGACGCCGTCGGGGAGGTCTTCGGCCCGCAGGACGGTGTCGTACCCGAGGTTCCACAGCAGGGGTCCTAACACCGACCCCTGCGGAACCCCGGAGTACACCGCTCTCCTCTCCGTCCCGCACCGGCCCGGATACTCGATCCACCTGTCGCGGAGGTAGTCCTCGACGACTGCCCTAAGGTAGGCGGGGACTCGATGTTCCTCAAGCCCCCGCCTAATCGCCGCCCAGGGTAGGGTGTTAAACGCATTGGCGATGTCCAAGGACACCGCCAATGCCACCCCACCCCGGGAGACCGCCGAGGCCGAGAGGGACCGGACGCGTCGAATCGCGTCGATCGTCGACCGGCCCTCCCGGAACCCGAACTGGCACTCCGCCAGCCCGGGCCCACCCCGCGACAGGTGCCCGACGATGCGGGCCGCCACGACTCTTTCTAGGAGCTTGCCCACATCGTCGAGCAGGCAAATCGGCCGGTACGCGGACGGAGAGTCCGCGGGCCTACCCTCTTTCCGGAGGAGGACCATTCGGGCCACCTTCCATGCGGAGGGGAATCGCCCGGCCTCCAGGCAGCGGTCGAATAGCTCCCGGAGGCCGTCACCCAGGACGTCCGCGGCCAAGACCAAGACTCGGCCGGGCACTCCCGAAGGACCCGGGGCAGTATCCTTCGCCCCGAGTCTTCGGATGGCCGCGGCTAGCTCCCCAGCCGAGACCCCCAGCTCCGCGGACCAGGTGGTCGGGTCCGCAGAGGGACGTGGCCCGCTCTCCCCCACGATCGGGAAGAGCGTGTCGACCACGTCCCTCAAGAGCTGGGGGTCGAGACCCTCGGTGATCGGGGGCGCCCATGGCCGGAGTTTATTCAGAACTATCCGGTATGGGCGCCCCCATGGATCCCGCTCGAGGGTCTCGAGGAGCTCCTTCCAGCTCTGGGCCTTGGCCCGTTTGATGGCGACCTGCAGAGCCCTCTTTCCCGCGCGATAGGACTCGTACAGTTCCGCCGCCCTAGCCCGCGCGCCGTCGTCGCCGTTCCGTCCGGCCCGACGACGCGCGCGGGTGTACTGGCGTCGGGCCCGGACGCATGCTGTCCGCAATTCCCCGATTTCGCCCGACCACCAGTACACCGCCCGACGAGGAGACCGCGGCCCGGCCCGGGGCATCGCCGCGTCGCAAATGCGCGCGACGGCGCTCCCGAGCCGAGCCACGGCCCCCTCCAGGTCGGGCAGCCTGGTCTCCCGTCGAGGCCAGGTTTCGGCCAGAGCGGCTGCCACCAGGACGTCCATGCATATTTTCCCCCTAGGCCATTGTAATTATTGGTTTCGAGTATCAGACTTGCAAAAATTTTGATGGTTTCTCAACCATTCCTTATCTTCAAACTCCCATATCTCGCGAACGGATTGGCGAACTCGAGAAATTCCGGTTGCATCTGAAAGTAGAAACTCTCCCGATTACAAGGGTATGTGTATTTTTCCCCTAGGCCATTGTAGTTATTGGTTTCGAGTATCAAACTTGCGAAAATTTTGATGGTTTCTCAACCATTCCCTAACTTCGAACTCCCATATCTCGCGAACGGATTGACGAACTCGAGAAATTCCTGTTGCATCTGAAAGCAGAAGCTCTCCCGATTACAACGGTATGTGTATTTTTCTCCTAGACTGTTATAGTTATTTGTTTCGGGTATCAGACTTGCGAAAATTTTGATGGTTTCTCAACCATCTTTTAATTCCAAACTCCGATATTTCGCGAACGGATTCACGAATCCGAAAAATTTCTGTTGCATCTGAAAGTAGAAACACTCCCGATTACAACGGTATATGTATTTTTCCCCTAGGCCATTGTAGTTATTGGTTTCGAGTATCAGACTTGCGAAAATTTTGATGGTTTCTCAACCATTCCTTAACTTCAAACTCCTATATCTCGCGAACGGACAGCGGACATCGAGAAATTTCTGTTGCATCTGAAAGTAGAAACTCTCCCGATTACAACGGTATGTGTACTTTTCCCCTAGGCTATTGTAGTTATTGGTTTCGAGTATCAGACTTGAGAAAATTTTGATGGGTTCTCAACCATTCCTTAACTTCAAACTTCCATATCTCGCGAACGGATTGACGAACTCGAGAATTTCCTGTTTCATCTGAAAGCAGAAACTCGCCCGATTACTACGGTATTTGTATTTTTCCCCTAGGCCATTGTAGTTATTGCTTTCGAGTATCAGACTTGCGAAAACTCTGATGGTTTCTCAACCATTCCTTAACTTCAAACACCCATATCTCGCGAACGTATTGACGAACTCGAGAAATTCCTATTGCATCTGAAAGTGGAAACTCGCCCGATTACAATGGTGTGTGTACTTTTCCCCTAGGCCATTCCAGTTATTGGTTTCGTGTATCAGAATTGCGAAATTTTTTATTGTTTCTCAACCATTCCTTAACTTCAAACGCCCATACCTCGCGAACGGATTGACGAACTCGAGAAATTCCTATTGCATCTGAAGGCAGAAACTCGCCCGATTACAATGGTGTGTGTACTTTTCCCCTAGGCCATTCCAGTTATTGGTTTCGTGTATCAGACTTGCGAAATATTTGATTGTTCTCAACCATTCCTAAACATCAAACTCCCATATCTCGCGAACCGGTTGAAGAACTCGAGAAAATCCTGTTGCATCTGAAAGTTGAAACTCGCCCGATTACAACGGTATGTGTATTTTTGCTCTAGACCATAGTAGTTATTGGTTTCTAGTATCAGACTTGCGAAAATTTTGATTGTTTGTCAACCATTCCATAACCGCAAACTCCCATATCTCGCGAACGGATTGACGCAGCCGAAAAATTTCTGTTGCATCTGGAAGTAGAAACTCGCCCGATTACAACGGTATGTATGTTTTTCCCCTAGGCCATTGTAATTATTGGTTTCGAGTATCAGACTTGCAAAAATTTTGATGGTTTCTCAACCATTCCTTATCTTCAAACTCCCACATCTCGCGATCGGATTGACGAACTCGAGAAATTCCGGTTGCACCTGAAAGTAGAATCTCGCCCGATTATAATGGTGTCTTTACTTTTCCCCTAGGCCATTCCAGTTATTCGATTCTAGCATCAGACTTGCGAAAATTTTGATGGTTTCTCAACCATTCCTTAACTTCAAACTCCGATATCTCGCGAACGGATTGACGAACTCGAGAATTTCCTGTTTCATCTGAAAGCAGAAACTCGCCCGATTACAACGGTATTTGTATTTTTCCCCTAGGCCATTGTAGTTATTGCTTTCGAGTATCAGACTTGCGAAAACTCTGATGGTTTCTCAACCATTCCTTAACTTCAAACACCCATATCTCGCGAACGTATTGACGAACTCGAGAAATTCCTATTGCATCTGAAAGTGGAAACTCGCCCGATTACAATGGTGTGTGTACTTTTCCCCTAGGCCATTCCAGTTATTGGTTTCGTGTATCAGAATTGCGAAATTTTTTATTGTTTCTCAACCATTCCTTAACTTCAAACGCCCATACCTCGCGAACGGATTGACGAACTCGAGAAATTCCTATTGCATCTGAAGGCAGAAACTCGCCCGATTACAATGGTGTGTGTACTTTTCCCCTAGGCCATTCCAGTTATTGGTTTCGTGTATCAGACTTGCGAAATATTTGATTGTTCTCAACCATTCCTAAACATCAAACTCCCATATCTCGCGAACCGGTTGAAGAACTCGAGAAAATCCTGTTGCATCTGAAAGTTGAAACTCGCCCGATTACAACGGTATGTGTATTTTTGCTCTAGACCATAGTAGTTATTGGTTTCTAGTATCAGACTTGCGAAAATTTTGATTGTTTGTCAACCATTCCATAACCGCAAACTCCCATATCTCGCGAACGGATTGACGCAGCCGAAAAATTTCTGTTGCATCTGGAAGTAGAAACTCGCCCGATTACAACGGTATGTATGTTTTTCCCCTAGGCCATTGTAATTATTGGTTTCGAGTATCAGACTTGCAAAAATTTTGATGGTTTCTCAACCATTCCTTATCTTCAAACTCCCACATCTCGCGATCGGATTGACGAACTCGAGAAATTCCGGTTGCACCTGAAAGTAGAATCTCGCCCGATTATAATGGTGTCTTTACTTTTCCCCTAGGCCATTCCAGTTATTCGATTCTAGCATCAGACTTGCGAAAATTTTGATGGTTTCTCAACCATTCCTTAACTTCAAACTCCGATATCTCGCGAACGGATTGACGAACTCGAGAATTTCCTGTTTCATCTGAAAGCAGAAACTCGCCCGATTACAACGGTATTTGTATTTTTCCCCTAGGCCATTGTAGTTATTGCTTTCGAGTATCAGACTTGCGAAAACTCTGATGGTTTCTCAACCATTCCTTAACTTCAAACACCCATATCTCGCGAACGTATTGACGAACTCGAGAAATTCCTATTGCATCTGAAAGTGGAAACTCGCCCGATTACAATGGTGTGTGTACTTTTCCCCTAGGCCATTCCAGTTATTGGTTTCGTGTATCAGAATTGCGAAATTTTTTATTGTTTCTCAACCATTCCTTAACTTCAAACGCCCATACCTCGCGAACCGGTTGAAGAACTCGAGAAAATCCTGTTGCATCTGAAAGTTGAAACTCGCCCGATTACAACGGTATGTGTATTTTTGCTCTAGACCATAGTAGTTATTGGTTTCTAGTATCAGACTTGCGAAAATTTTGATTGTTTGTCAACCATTCCATAACCGCAAACTCCCATATCTCGCGAACGGATTGACGCAGCCGAAAAATTTCTGTTGCATCTGGAAGTAGAAACTCGCCCGATTACAACGGTATGTATATTTTTCCCCTAGGCCATTGTAATTATTGGTTTCGAGTATCAGACTTGCAAAAATTTTGATGGTTTCTCAACCATTCCTTATCTTCAAACTCCCATATCTCGCGAACGGATTGGCGAACTCGAGAAATTCCGGTTGCATCAGAAAGTAGAAACTCGCCCGATTACAATGGTATGTGTACTTTTCCCCTAGGCCATTCCAGTTATTCGTTCATAGCATCAGAATTGCGAAACTTTTGATTGTTTCTCAACCATCTCTTAAGTCCAAACTCCGATATTTCGCGAACGGATTGACGAATCCGAAAAATTTCTGTTGCATCTGAAAGTAGAAACTCTCCCGCTTACAAAGGTATGTGTATTTTTCCCCTTGGCCATTGTAGTTATTTGTTTCGAGTATCAGAGTTGCAAAAATTTTGATGGTTTCTCAACCATTCCTTATCTTCAAACTCCCATATCTCGCGAACGGATTGGCGAACTCGAGAAATTCCGGTTGCATCAGAAAGTAGAAACTCGCCCGATTACAATGGTGTCTGTACTTTTTCCCTAGGCCATTCCAGTTATTCGTTTCTAGCATCAGACTTGCGAAAATGTTGATGGTTTCTCAACCATTCCTTAACTTCAAACACCCATATCTCGCGAACGTATTGACGAACTCGAGAAATTTCTGTTGCATCTAAAAGTAGAAACTCTCCCGCTTACAAAGGTATGTGTATTTTTTCCCTAGGCCATTGTAGTTATTGGTTTCGAGTATCAGACTTGAGAAAATTTTGATTGTTTGTCAACCATTCCTTATCTTCAAACTCCCATATCTCGCGAACGGATTGGCGAATTCGAGAAATTCCGGTTGCATCAGAAAGTAGAAACTCGCCCGATTACAATGGTGTCTGTACTTTTTCCCTAGGCCATTCCAGTTATTCGTTTCTAGCATCAGACTTGCGAAAATGTTGATGGTTTCTCAACCATTCCTTAACTTCAAACTCCCATATCTCGCGAACGGATTGACGAGCTCGAGAAATTCCTGTTGCATCTGACAGCAGGAACTCACCCAATTACAACGGTATGTGTATTTTTCCCCTAGGCCATTGTAGTTATTGGTTTCGAGTATCAGACTTGCCAAACTTTGATGGTTTCTCAACCATTCCTCCACTTCAAACTCCTATATTTCGCGAACGGACTGAGGAAATCGAGAAATTTCTGTTGCATCTGAAAGTAGAAACTCTCCCGATTACAACGGTATGTGTATCTTTCCCCTAGGCTATTGTAGTTATTGGTTTCGAGTATCAGACTTGAGAAAATTGTGATGGTTTCTCAACCATTCCTTAACTTCGAACTTCCATATCTCGCGAACGGATAGACGAACTCGAGAAATTCCTGTTGCATCTGAAAGTAGAAACCCGCCCTAATACAATGGCGTGTGTACTTTTCGCCTAGGCCATTCCAGTTATTGGTTTCGAGTACCAGAATTGCGAAGATTTTGATGGTTTCTCAACCATACCTTAACTTCAAACTCCCATATCTCGGGAACGGATTGACGAACTGGAGAAATTCCTGTTGCATCTGAAAGCAGAAACTCGCCCGATTACAATGGTTTGTGTACTTTTCCCCTAGGCCATTCCAGTTATTGGTTTAGAGTATCAGAATTGCCAAAATTTTGGTGGTTTCTTAACCATCTCTTAACTCCAAACTTCGATATTTCGCGAACGGATGGACGAACTCGAGAAATTCCTGTTGCATCTGAAAGTAGAAACTCGCCCCATTACAATGGTGTGTGTACTTTTCCCCTAGGCCATTGTAGTTATTGATTTCGAGTATCTGACCAGCGAAAATTTTGATGGTTGCTCAACCATCTCTTAACTCCAAAATCCGATATTTCGCGAACGGATTGACGAATCCGACAAATTTCTGTTGCGACTGAATGTAGAAGCTCTCCCGATTACAACGGTATGTTTATTTTTCCCCTAGGCCATTTTAGTTACTTTTTCGAGTATCAGACTTACGAAAATTTTGATGGTTTCTCAACCATTCCTTAACTTCAAACTCCCATATCTCGCGAACGGATAGACGAACTCGAGAAATTCCTGTTGCATCTGAAAGTAGAAACTCGCCCCAATACAATGGTGTTTGTACTTTTCGCCTAGGCCATTCCAGTTATTGGTTTCGAGTACCAGAAATGCGAAAATTTTGATGGTTTCTCAACCATTCCTTAACTTCAAATTCCCATATCTCGCGAACGGATAGACGAACTCGAGAAATTCCTGTTGCATCTGAAAGTAGAAACTCGCCCGATTACAATGGTGTGTTTACTTTTCCCCTAGGCCATTCCAGTTATTGGTTTCGAGTATCAGAATTGCGAAAATTTTGATTGTTTCTCAACCATCTCTTAACTCCAAACTCCGATATTTCGCGAACGGATTGACGAATTCGAAAAATTACTGTTGCGACTGAAAGTAGAAGCTCTCCCGATTACAACGGTATGTGTATTTTTCCCCTTGGCCATTGTAGGTATTTGTTTCGAGTATCAGAGTTGCAAAAATTTTGATGGTTTCTCAACCATTCCTTATATTCAAACCCCCATATCTCGCGAACGGATTGGCGAACTTGAGAAATTCCGGTTGCATCAGAAAGTAGAAACTCGCCCGATTACAATGGTGTGTGTACTTTTCCCCTAGGCCATTGTAGTTATTGGTTTCGAGTATCAGATTTTCGAAAATTTTGATTGTTTGTCAACCATTCCATATATTCAAACTCCCATATCTCGCGAACGGATTGACGAATCCGAAAAATTTCTGTTACATCTGAAAGTAGAAACTCGCCCGATTACAATGGTGTGTGTACTTTTCCCCTAAGCCATTGTAGTTATTGATTTCGAGTGTCTGACCAGCGAAAATTTTTATGGTTGCTCAACCATCTCTTAACACCAAAATCCGATATTTCGCGAACGGATTGACGAATCCGACAAATTTCTGATGCGACTGAAAGTAGAAGCTCTCCCGATTACAACGGTATGTGTATTTTTCCCCTTGGCCATTGTAGGTATTTGTTTCGAGTATCAGACTTGCGAAAATTTTGATTGTTTGTCAACCATTCCATTACTTCAAACTCCCATATCTCGCGAACGGATTGACGAACTCGAGAAATTCCTGTTGCAACTGAAAGTAGAACCTCGCCCGATTACAACGGTATGTGTATTCTTGCCCTAGGCCATAGTAGTTATTGGTTTCTAGTATCAGACTTGCGAAATTTTTGATTGTTTCTCAATCATTCCTTAACTTCAAACTCCCATATCTCGCGAACAGATTGACGAACTCGAGAAATTCCTATTGCATCTGAAGGCAGAAACTCGCCCGATTACAATGGTGTGTGTACTTTTCCCCTAGGCCATTGCAGTTATTGGTTTCGAGTATCAGACTTGCGAAAATTTTAATGGACTCTCAACCATTCCTTAAATTCAATCTCCCATATCTCGCGAACGGATTGACGAACTCGAGAAATTCCTGTTGCATCTGAAAGTAGAAACTCGCCCCAATACAATGGTGTTTGTACTTTTCCCGTAGGCCATTCCAGTTATTGGTTTCGGGTATCAGAATTGCGAAAATTTTGATGGTTTCTCAAACATCTCTTAACTTCAAACTACCATATCTCGCGATCGGTTTGACCAGCTCGCGAAATTCCTGTTGCATCTGACAGCAGAAACTCCCCCGATTACAACGGTATATGTATTTTTGCCCTAGGCCATAGTAGTTACTCGTTTCGAGTATCAGACTTGCGAAAATTTTGATGGATTCTCAACCATTCCTTAACTTCAAACTCCCATATCTCGCGAACGGATTGACGAACTCGAGAAATTCCTGTTGCATCTGAAAATAGAAACCCGCCCTAATACAATGGCGTGTGTACTTTTCCCCTAGGCCATTCCAGTTATTGGTTTCGAGTACCAGAATTCGAAAATTTTGATGGTTTCTCAACCATTCCTTAACTTCAAAATTCCATATCTCGCGAACGGATTGACGAACTTGAGAAATTCCTGTTGCGTCTGAAAGTAGAAACTCGCCCGATTACAATGGTGTGTTTAGTTTTCCCCTAGGCCATTGTAGTTATTGATTTCGAGTATCTGCCCAGCGAAAATTTTGATGGTTGCTCAACCATCTCTTAACTCCAAAATCCGATATTTCGCGAACGGATTGACGAATCCGACAAATTTCTGTTGCGTCTGAAAGTACAAGCTCTCCCGATTACAACGGTATGTGTATTTTTCCCCTAGGCCATTGTAGTTATTAGTTTCGAGTATCAGACTTACGAAAATTTTGATGGTTTCTCAACCATTCCTTAACTTCGAACTCCCATATCTCGCGAAAGGATAGACGAACTCGAGAAATTCCTGTTGCATCTGAAAGTAGAAACTCGCCCGATTACAATGTTGTGTGTACTTTTCGCCTCGGCCATTCCAGTTATTGGTTTCTAGCATCAGAATTGCGAAAATTTTGATGGTTTTTCAACCATCTCTTAACTTCAAACTCCCATATCTCGCGATCGGATTGACGAGCTCGCGAAATTCCTGTTGCATCTGACAGCAGAAACTCGCCCGATTACAATGGTGTGTGTACTTTTCCCCTAGGCCATTGCAGTTATTGGTTTCGAGTATCAGACTTGCGAAAATTTTAATGGACTCTCAACCATTCCTTAAATTCAATCTCCCATATCTCGCGATCGGATGGACGAGCTCGCGAAATTCCTGTTGCATCTGACAGCAGAAACTCGCCCGATTACAATGGTGTGTGTACTTTTCCCCTAGGCCATTGCAGTTATTGGTTTCGAGTATCAGACTTGCGAAAATTTTAATGGACTCTCAACCATTCCTTAAATTCAATCTCCCATATCTCGCGATCGGATGGACGAGCTCGCGAAATTCCTGTTGCATCTGACAGCAGAAACTCGCCCGATTACAATGGTTTGTGTACTTTTCCCCTAGGCCATTCCAGTTATTGGTTTCGAGTATCAGACTTGCGAAATTTTGATGGTTTCTCAACCATACCTTAACTTCAAACTCCCATATCTCGGGAACGGATTGACGAACTCGAGAAATTCCTGTTGCATCTGAAAGCAGAAACTCGCCCGATTACAATGGTTTGTGTACTTTTCCCCTAGGCCATTCCAGTTATTGGTTTAGAGTATCAGAATTGCGAAAATTTTGGTGGTTTCTTAACCATCTCTTAACTCCAAACTTCGATATTTCGCGAACGGATGGACGAATTCGAAAAATTTCTGTTGCGTCTGAAAGCAGAAACTCTCCCGATGAGAACGGTATGTGCATTTTTCCCCTAGGAGATTGTAGTTATTGGTTTCGAGTATCAGACTTGCGAAAATTTTGATGGATTCTCAACCATTCCTTAACTTCAAACTCCCATATCTCGCGAACGGATTGACGAACTCGAGAAATTACTGTTGCATCTGAAAGTAGAACTCGCCCCATTACAATGGTGTGTGTACTTTTCCCCTAGGCCATTGTAGTTATTGATTTCGAGTATCTGACCAGCGAAAATTTTGATGGTTGCTCAACCATCTCTTAACTCCAAAATCCGATATTTCGCGAACGGATTAACGAATCCGACAAATTTCTGTTGCGACTGAAAGTAGAAGCTCTCCCGATTACAACGGTATGTGTATTTTTCCCCTAGGCCATTGTAGTTACTTTTTCGAGTATCAGACTTACGAAAATTTTGATGGTTTCTCAACCATTCCTTAACTTCAAACTCCCATATCTCGCGAACGGATAGACGAACTCGAGAAATTCCTGTTGCATCTGAAAGTAGAAACTCGCCCCAATACAATGGTGTTTGTACTTTTCGCCTAGGCCATTCCAGTTATTGGTTTCGAGTACCAGAATTGCGAAAATTTTGATGATTTCTCAACCACTCCTTAACTTCAAACTCCCATACCTCGCGAACGGATAGACGAACTCGAGAAATTCCTGTTGCATCTGAAAGTAGAAGCTCTCCCGATTACAACGGTATGTGTATTTTTCCCCTTGGCCAATGTAGGTATTTGTTTCGAGTATCAGACTTGCAAAAATTTTGATGGTTTCTCAACCATTCCTTATATTCAAACCCCCATATCTCGCGAACGGATTGGCGAACTCGAGAAATTCCGGTTGCATCAGAAAGTAGAAACTCGCCCGATAACAATGGTGTGTGTACTTTTCCCCTAGGCCATTGTAGTTATTGGTTTCGAGTATCAGATTTTCGAAAATTTTGATTGTTTGTCAACCATTCCATATATTCAAACTCCCATATCTCGCGAACGGATTGATGAATCCGAAAAATTTCTGTTACATCTGAAAGTAGAAACTCGCCCAATTACAATGGTGTGTGTACTTTTCCCCTAGGCCATTCCAGTTATTCGTTTCGAGTATCAGACTTGCTAAAATTTTGATGGCTTCTCAACCATTCCATAACTTCAAACTCCCATATCTCGCGAACGGATTGACGAACTCGAGAAATTCCTGTTGCAACTGAAAGTAGAAACTCGCCCGATTACAACGGTATGTGTATTCTTGCCCTAGGCCATAGTAGTTATTGGTTTCTAGTATCAGACTTGCGAAATTTTTGATTGTTTCTCAATCATTCCTTAACTTCAAACTCCCATATCTCGCGAACGGATTGACGAACTCGAGAAATTCCTATTGCATCTGAAGGCAGAAACTCGCCCGAATACAATGGTGTGTGTACTTCTCCCCTAGGCCATTGCAGTTATTGGTTTCGAGTATCAGACTTGCGAAAATTTTAATGGACTCTCAACCATTCCTTAAATTCAATCTCCCATATCTCGCGAACCGGCTGAAGAACTCGAGAAATTCCTGTTGCATCTGAAAGTCGAAACTCGCCCGATTACAACGGTATGAGTATTTTTGGTCTAGACCATAGTAGTTATTGTTTTCGAGTATCAGACATGCGAAAACTTTGATGGTTTCTCAACCATTCCTTAACTTCAAACTCCCATATCTCGCGAACGGATTGACGAACTCGAGAAATTCCTGTTGCATCTGAAAGCAGAAACTCGCCCGTTAACAATGGAATGTGTATTTTTCCCCTAGGCCATTGTAGGTATTGCTTTCGAGTATCAGACTTGCGAAAATTTTGATGGTTTCTCAACCATTCCATAACTTCAAACTCCCATATATGCGAACGGATTGACGAACTCGAGAAATTCTTGTTGCATCTGAAAGCAGAAACTCGCCCGATTACAACGGTATGTGTATTTTTTGCCTAGACCATAGTAGTTATTGGTTTCGTGTATCAGATTCCGAAAATTTTGATGGTTTCTCAACCATTCCTTAACTTCAAACTCCCATATCTCGCGAACGGATTGACGAACTCGAGAAATTCCTGTTGCATCGGAAAGTAGAAACTTGCCCGATTACAACGGTGTGTGTACTTTTCCACAAGGCCACTCCAGTTATTGGTTTCGAGTATCAGACTTGCGAAAATTTTGATCGTTTCTCAAACATTCCTTAACTTCAAACTCCCATATCTCGCGAACGGATTGACGAACTCGAGAAATTCCTGTAGCATCAGAAAGTAGAAACTCGCCCGATTACAATGGTGTGTGTACTTTTCCCTTACGCCATTCCAGTTATTGGTTTCGAGTATCAGACTTGCGAAAATTGTTATGGTTTCTCAACCATTCCTTAACTTCAAGCTCCCATATCTCGCGAACGGATTGACGAACTCGAGAAATTCCTGTTGTATCTGAAAGTAGAAACTCGCCCGCTTACAATGGTGTGTGTGTTCTTTTCCCCTAGGACATAGTAGTTATTCGTTTCGAGTATCAGACTTGCGAAAATTTTGATCGTTTCTCAAGCATTCCTTAATTTCAAACTCGCATATCTCGCGAACGAATTGACGAACTCGAGAAATTCCTGTTGCATCTGAAAGCAGAAACTCGCCCGATTACAACGGTATGTGTATTTTTGCCCTACACCATAGTAGTTATTGGTTTCGAGTATCAGATTCCGAAAATTTTGATGGTTTCTCAACCATTCCTTGACTTCAAACTCCCATATCTCGCGAACGGATTGACGAACTCGAGAAATTCCTGTTGCATCAGAAAGTAGAAACTCGCCCGATTACAATGGTGTGTGTACTTTTCCCTTAGGCCATTCCAGTTATTGGTTTCGAGTATCAGACTTGCGCAATTTTTGATTGTTTCTCAACCATTCCTTAACTTCAAACTCCCATATCTCGCGAACGGATTGACGAACTCGAGAAATTCCTATTGCATCTGAAGGCAGAAACTCGCCCGATTACAATGGTGTGTGAACTTTTCCCCTAGGCCATTGCAGTTATTCGTTTCGAGTATCAGACTTGCGAAAATTTTAATGGACTCTCAACCATTCCTTAAATTCAATCTCCCATATCTCGCGAACCGGCTGAAGAACTCGAGAAATTCCTGTTGCATCTGAAAGTTGAAACTCGCCCGATTACAACGGTATGTGTATTTTTGGTCTAGACCATAGCAGTTATTGGTTTCGAGTATCAGACTTGCGAAAACTTTGATGGTTTCTCAACCATTCCTTAACTTCAAACTCCCATACCTCGCGAACGGATTGACGAACTCGAGAAATTCCTGTTGCATCTGAAAGCAGAACCTCGCCCGTTTACAGTGGAATGTGTATTTTTCCCCTAGGCCATTGTAGGTATTGCTTTCGAGTATCAGACTTGCGAAAATTTTGATGGTTTCTCAACTATTCCATAACTTTAAACTCCCATATATGCTAACGGATTGACGAACTCGAGAAATTCCTGTTGCATCTGAAAGCAGAAACTCGCCCGATTACAACGGTATGTGAATTTTTCCACTAGCCCATTGTAGTTATTGGTTTCGAGTATCAGACTTGCAAAAATTTTGATGGTTGCTTAACCATTCCTTAACTTGAAACTCCCATATCTCGCGAACGGATTGACGAACTCGAGAAATTCCTGTTGCATCTGAAAGTAGAAACTCGCCCGATTACAATGGTGTGTGTACTTTTCCCCTAGGCCATTCCTGTTATTGGTTTCGAGTATCAGACTTGCTAAAATTTTGATGGCTTCTCAACCATTCCATAACTTCAAACTCCCATATCTCGCGAACGGATTGACGAACTCGAGAAATTCCTGTTGCAACTGAAAGTAGAAACTCGCCCGATTACAACGGTATGTGCATTCTTGCCCTAGGCCATAGTAGTTATTGGTTTCTAGTATCAGACTTGCGAAATTTTTGATGGTTTCTCAATCATTCCTTAACTTCAAACTTCCATATCTCGCGAACGGATTGACGAACTCGAGAAATTCCTATTGCATCTGAAGGCAGAAACTCGCCCGATTACAATGGTGTGTGTACTTCTCCCCTAGGCCATTGCAGTTATTGGTTTCGAGTATCAGACTTGCGAAAATTTTAATGGACTCTCAACCATTCCTTAAATTCAATCTCCCATATCTCGCGAACCGGCTGAAGAACTCGAGAAATTCCTGTTGCATCTGAAAGTCGAAACTCGCCCGATTACAACGGTATGTGTATTTTTGGTCTAGACCATAGTAGTTATTGTTTTCGAGTATCAGACATGCGAAAACTTTGATGGTTTCTCAACCATTCCTTAACTTCAAACTCCCATATCTCGCGAACGGATTGACGAACTCGAGAAATTCCTGTTGCATCTGAAAGCAGAAACACGCCCGTTAACAATGGAATGTGTATTTTTCCCCTAGGCCATTGTAGGTATTGCTTTCGAGTATCAGACTTGCGAAAATTTTGATGGTTTCTCAACCATTCCATAACTTCAAACTCCCATATATGCGAACGGATTGACGAACTCGAGAAATTCTTGTTGCATCTGAAAGCAGAAACTCGCCCGATTACAACGGTATGTGTATTTTTGGCCTAGACCATAGTAGTTATTGGTTTCGTGTATCAGATTCCGAAAATTTTGATGGTTTCTCAACCATTCCTTAACTTCAAACTCCCATATCTCGCGAACGGATTGACGAACTCGAGAAATTCCTGTTGCATCGGAAAGTAGAAACTTGCCCGATTACAACGGTGTGTGTACTTTTCCACAAGGCCACTCCAGTTATTGGTTTCGAGTATCAGACTTGCGAAAATTTTGATCGTTTTCAAACATTCCTTAACTTCAAACTCCCATATCTCGCGAACGAATTGACGAACTCGAGAAATTCCTGTTGCATCAGAAAGTAGAAACTCGCCCGATTACAATGGTGTGTGTACTTTTCCCTTACGCCATTCCAGTTATTGGTTTCGAGTATCTGACTTGCGAAAATTGTTATGGTTTCTCAACCATTCCTTAACTTCAAGCTCCCATATCTCGCGAACGGATTGACGAACTCGAGTAATTCCTGTTAAATCTGAAAGCAGACACACGCCCGATTACAACGGTATGTGAATTTTTCCACTAGCACATTGTAGTTATTGGTTTCGAGTATCAGACTTGCAAAAATTTTGATGGTTTCTCAACCATTCCTTAACTTCAAACTCCCATATCTCGCGAGCGGATTGACGAATTCGAGAAATACCTGTTGCATCTGAAAGTAGAAACTCGCACGAATACAACGGTATGTGAATTTTTCCCCTAGGCCATTGTAGTTATTGGTTTCGAGTATCAGATTCCGAAAATTATGATGGTTCCTCAAACATTCCTTAACTTCAAACACCCATACCTCGGGAACGGATTGTCGAACTCGAGAAATTCCTGTTGCATCTGAAAGTAGAAACCTGACCGATTACAATGGTGCGTGTACTTTTCCCCAAGGCCATTCCAGTTATTGGTTTCGAGTATCAGATTCCGAAAATTATGATGGTTCCTCGACCATTCCTTAACTTCAAACACCCATATCTCGCGAACGGATTGACGAACTCGAGAAATTCCGGTTGCATCTGAAAGTAGAAGCTCGCCCAATTACAACGGTATGCGTATTTTCGCCCTAGACCATGGTAGTTATTGGTTTCGAGTAAAAGACATGCGAAAATTGTTATGGTTTCTCAACCATTCCTTAACTTCAAACTCCCATATCTCGCGAACGGATTGACGAACTCGAGAAATTCCTGTTGTATCTGAAAGTAGAAACAAGCCCGCTTACAATGGTGTGTGTTCTTTTCCCCTAGGACATTGTACTTATTCGTTTCGAGTATCAGACTTGCGAAAATTTTGATCGTTTCTCAAGCATTCCTTAATTTCAAACTCGCATATCTCGCGAACGAATTGACGAACTCGAGAAATTCCTGTTGCACCTGAAAGCAGAAACTCGCCCGATTACAACGGTATGTGTATTTTTGCCCTACACCATAGTTGTTATTGGTTTCGAGTATCAGATTCCGAAAATTATGATGGTTCCTCAACCATTCCTTAACTTCAATCTCCCATATCTCGCGAACGGATTGACGAACTCGAGAAATTCCTGTTGCATCAGAAAGTAGAAACTCGCCCGATTACAATGGTGTGTGTACTTTTCCCTTAGGCCATTCCAGTTATTGGTTTCGAGTATCAGACTTGCGAAAATTTTGATCCTTCCTCAACCATTCCTTAACTTCAAACTCCCATATCTCGCGAACGGATTGACGAACTCGAGAAATTCCTGTTGCATCTGAAAGTAGAAGCTCGCCCAATTACAACGGTATGCGTATTTTCGCCCTAGACCATGGTAGTTATTGGTTTCGAGTAAAAGACATGCGAAAATTGTTATGGTTTCTCAACCATTCTTTAACTTCAAACTCCCATATCTCGCGAACGGATTGACGAACGCGAGAAATTCCTATTTTATCTGAAGGCAGAAACTCGCCCGATTACAATGGTGTGTGTTCTTTTCCCCTAGGCCATTGCAGTTATTGGTTTCGAGTATCAGACTTGCGAAAATTTTAATGGACTCTCAACCATTCCTTAAATTCAATCTCCCATATCTCGCGAACCGGCTGAAGAAGTCGAGAAATTCCTGTTGCATCTGAAAGTTGAAACTCGCCCGATTACAACGGTATGTGTATTTTTGGTCTAGACCATAGCAGTTATTGGTTTCGAGTATCAGACTTGCGAAAACTTTGATGGTTTCTCAACCATTCCTTAACTTCAAACTCCCACATATGCGAACGGATTGACGAACTCGAGAAATTCCTGTTGCATCTGAAAGCAGAAACTCGCCCGATTACAACGGTATGTGAATTTTTCCACTAGCCCATTGTAGTTATTGGTTTCGAGTATCAGACTTGCAAGAATTTTGATGGTTTCTCAACCATTCCTTAACTTCAAACTCCCATATCTCGCGAACGGATTGACGAACTCGAGAAATTCCTGTTGCATCTGAAAGCAGAAACTCGCCCGATTACAACGGTCTGTGTATTTTTCCCCTAGGCCATTGTAGTTATTGGTTTCGAGTATCAGACTTGTGAAAATTTTGATGGTTCCTCAACCATTCCTCAATTTCAAACTCGCATATCTCGCGAACGGATTGACGAACTGGAGAAATTACTATTGCATCTGAAAGCAGAAACTCGCCCGATTACAACGGTATGTGTATTTTTGCCCTGGACCATAGTAGTTATTGGTTTCCAGTATCAGATTCCGAAAATTTTGATGGTTTCTCGACCATTCCTTAACATCAAACACCCATATCTCGCGAACGGATTGACGAACTCGAGAAATTCCTGTTGTATCTGAAAGTAGAAACAAGCCCGCTTACAATGGTATGTGTCCTTTTCCCCTAGGACATTGTACTTATTCGTTTCGAGTATCAGACTGGCGAAAATTTTGATCGTTTCTCAAGCATTCCTTAATTTCAAACTCGCATATCTCGCGAACGAATTGACGAACTCGAGAAATTCCTGTTGCATCTGAAAGCAGAAACTCGCCCGATTACAACGGTATGTGTATTTTTGCCCTACACCATAGTAGTTATTGGTTTCGAGTATCAGATTCCGAAAATTATGATTGTTCCTCAACCATTCCTTAACTTCAAACACCCATACCTCGCGAACGGATTGTCGAACTCGAGAAATTCCTGTTGCATCTGAAAGTAGAAACCTGACCGATTACAATGGTGCGTGTACTTTTCCCCAAGGCCATTCCAGTTATTGGTTTCGAGTATCAGACTTGCGAAAATCTTGATCGTTTCTCAACCATTCCTTAATTCCAAACTCGCATATCTCGCGAACGGATTGACGAACTCGAGAAATTCCTGTTGCATCTGAAAGCAGAAACTCGACCGATTACAACGGTATGTGTATTTTTGCCCTAGACCATAGTAGTTATTGGTTTCGAGTATCAGATTCCGAAAATTTTGATGGTTTCTCAACCATTCCTTAACTTCAAACTCCCATATCTCGCGAACGGATTGTCGAACTCGAGAAATTCCTGTTGCATCTGAAAGTAGAAACCTGACCGATTACAATGGTGCGTGTACTTTTCCCCAAGGCCATTCCAGTTATTGGTTTCGAGTATCAGACTTGCGAAAATCTTGATCGTTTCTCAACCATTCCTTAATTCCAAACTCGCATATCTCGCGAACGGATTGACGAACTCGAGAAATTCCTGTTGCATCTGAAAGCAGAAACTCGACCGATTACAACGGTATGTGTATTTTTGCCCTAGACCATAGTAGTTATTGGTTTCGAGTATCAGATTCCGAAAATTTTAATGGACTCTCAACCATTCCTTAAATTCAATCTCCCATATCTCGCGAACCGGCTGAAGAAGTCGAGAAATTCCTGTTGCATCTGAAAGTTGAAACTCGCCCGATTACAACGGTATGTGTATTTTTGGTCTAGACCATAGCAGTTATTGGTTTCGAGTATCAGACTTGCGAAAACTTTGATGGTTTCTCAACCATTCCTTAACTTCAAACTCCCACATATGCGAACGGATTGACGAACTCGAGAAATTCCTGTTGCATCTGAAAGCAGAAACTCGCCCGATTACAACGGTATGTGAATTTTTCCACTAGCCCATTGTAGTTATTGGTTTCGAGTATCAGACTTGCAAGAATTTTGATGGTTTCTCAACCATTCCTTAACTTCAAACTCCCATATCTCGCGAACGGATTGACGAACTCGAGAAATTCCTGTTGCATCTGAAAGCAGAAACTCGCCCGATTACAACGGTCTGTGTATTTTTCCCCTAGGCCATTGTAGTTATTGGTTTCGAGTATCAGACTTGTGAAAATTTTGATGGTTCCTCAACCATTCCTCAATTTCAAACTCGCATATCTCGCGAACGGATTGACGAACTGGAGAAATTACTATTGCATCTGAAAGCAGAAACTCGCCCGATTACAACGGTATGTGTATTTTTGCCCTGGACCATAGTAGTTATTGGTTTCCAGTATCAGATTCCGAAAATTTTGATGGTTTCTCGACCATTCCTTAACATCAAACACCCATATCTCGCGAACGGATTGACGAACTCGAGAAATTCCTGTTGTATCTGAAAGTAGAAACAAGCCCGCTTACAATGGTATGTGTCCTTTTCCCCTAGGACATTGTACTTATTCGTTTCGAGTATCAGACTGGCGAAAATTTTGATCGTTTCTCAAGCATTCCTTAATTTCAAACTCGCATATCTCGCGAACGAATTGACGAACTCGAGAAATTCCTGTTGCATCTGAAAGCAGAAACTCGCCCGATTACAACGGTATGTGTATTTTTGCCCTACACCATAGTAGTTATTGGTTTCGAGTATCAGATTCCGAAAATTATGATTGTTCCTCAACCATTCCTTAACTTCAAACACCCATACCTCGCGAACGGATTGTCGAACTCGAGAAATTCCTGTTGCATCTGAAAGTAGAAACCTGACCGATTACAATGGTGCGTGTACTTTTCCCCAAGGCCATTCCAGTTATTGGTTTCGAGTATCAGACTTGCGAAAATCTTGATCGTTTCTCAACCATTCCTTAATTCCAAACTCGCATATCTCGCGAACGGATTGACGAACTCGAGAAATTCCTGTTGCATCTGAAAGCAGAAACTCGACCGATTACAACGGTATGTGTATTTTTGCCCTAGACCATAGTAGTTATTGGTTTCGAGTATCAGATTCCGAAAATTTTGATGGTTTCTCAACCATTCCTTAACTTCAAACTCCCATATCTCGCGAACGGATTGACGAACTCGAGAAATTCCTGTTGCATCTGAAAGTAGAAGCTCGCCCGATTACAACGGTATGTGTATCTTTGCCCTAGACCATAGTAGTTATTGGTTTCGAGTATCAGATTCCGAAAATTTTGATGGTTTATCAACCATTCCTTAACTTCAAGCTCCCATATCTCGCGAACGGATTGACGAACTCGAGAAATTCCTCTTGCATCTGAAAGTAGAAACTTCCCGATTACAATGGTGTGTGTACTTTTCCCCTAGGACATTGTACTTATTCGTTTCGAGTATCAGACTGGCGAAGATTTTGATGGTTCCTCAACCATTCCTTAACTTCAAACTGCCATATTTCGCGAACGGATTGACGAACTCGAGAAATTCCTATTGCATCTGAAAGTAGAAACTCGCCCGATTACAATGGTGTGTGTACTTTTCCCCTATGCCATTCCAGTTATTGGTTTCGAGTACCAGACTTGCGAAAATTTTGATGGTTTCTCAACCATTCCTTAACTTCAAACTTCCATATCTCGCGAACGGATTGACGAACTCGAAAAATTCCTGTTGCATCTGAAAGCAGATACCTTGCCCGATTACAACGGTCTGTGTATCTTTCCCCTAGGCCATTGTAGTTATTGGTTTCGAGTATCAGACTAGCGAAAATTTTGATGGTTTCTCAATCATTCCTTAACTTCTAACTACCATATCTCGCGAACCGATAGACGAACTCGAGAAATTCCTGTTGCATCTGAAAGTAGAAACTCGCCCGATTACAATGGTGTGTGTACTTTTCCCTTAGGCGACCCCAGTTATTGGTTTCGTGTATCAGAATTGCGAAATTTTTGATTGTTTCTCAACCATTCCTTAACTTCTAACTCCCATATCTCGCGAACCGATAGACGAACTCGAGAAATTCCTGTTGCATCTGAAAGTAGAAACTCGCCCGATTACAATGGTGTGTGTACTTTTCCCTTAGGCCATTCCAGTTATTGGTTTCGAGTATCAGACTTGCGAAAATTTTGATCCTTCCTCAACCATTCCTTAACTTCAAACTCCCATATCTCGCGAACGGATTGACGAACTCGAGAAATTCCTGTTGCATCTGAAAGTAGAAGCTCGCCCAATTACAACGGTATGCGTATTTTCGCCCTAGACCATGGTAGTTATTGGTTTCGAGTAAAAGACATGCGAAAATTGTTATGGTTTCTCAACCATTCTTTAACTTCAAACTCCCATATCTCGCGAACGGATTGACGAACGCGAGAAATTCCTATTTTATCTGAAGGCAGAAACTCGCCCGATTACAATGGTGTGTGTTCTTTTCCCCTAGGCCATTGCAGTTATTGGTTTCGAGTATCAGACTTGCGAAAATTTTAATGGACTCTCAACCATTCCTTAAATTCAATCTCCCATATCTCGCGAACCGGCTGAAGAACTCGAGAAATTCCTGTTGCATCTGAAAGTTGAAACTCGCCCGATTACAACGGTATGTGTATTTTTGCCCTGGACCATAGTAGTTATTGGTTTCCAGTATCAGATTCCGAAAATTTTGATGGTTTCTCGGCCATTCCTTAACTTCAAACACCCATATCTCGCGAACGGATTGACGAACTCGAGAAATTCCTGTTGTATCTGAAAGTAGAAACAAGCCCGCTTACAATGGTGTGTGTTCTTTTCCCCTAGGACATTGTACTTATTCGTTTCGAGTATCAGACTTGCGAAAATTTTGATCGTTTCTCAAGCATTCCTTAATTTCAAACTCGCATATCTCGCGAACGAATTGACGAACTCGAGAAATTCCTGTTGCATCTGAAAGCAGAAACTCGCCTGATTACAACGGTATGTGTATTTTTGCCCTAAACCATAGTAGTTATTGGTTTCGAGTATCAGATTCCGAAAATTATGATGGTTCCTCAACCATTCCTTAACTTCAAACACCCATACCTCGCGAACGGATTGTCGAACTCGAGAAATTCCTGTTGCATCTGAAAGTAGAAACCTGACCGATTACAATGGTGCGTGTACTTTTCCCCAAGGCCATTCCAGTTATTGGTTTCGAGTATCAGACTTGCGAAAATCTTGATCGTTTCTCAACCATTCCTTAATTTCAAACTCGCATATCTCGCGAACGGATTGACGAACTCGAGAAATTCCTGTTGCATCTGAAAGCAGAAACTCGCCCGATTACAACGGTATGTGTATTTTTGCCCTAGACCATAGTAGTTATTGGTTTCGAGTATCAGATTCCGAAAATTTTGATGGTTTCTCAACCATTCCTTAACTTCAAACTCCCATATCTCGCGAACGGATTGACGAACTCGAGTAATTCCTGCTAAATCTGAAAGCAGACACTCGCCCGATTACAACGGTATGTGAATTTTTCCACTATCACATTGTAGTTATTCGTTTCGAGTTTCAGACTTGCAAAAATTTTGATGGTTTCTCAACCATTCCTTAACTTCAAACTCCCATATCTCGCGAGCGGATTGACGAACTCGAGAAATACCTGTTGCATCTGAAAGTAGAAACTCGCCCGATTACAACGGTATGTGAATTTTTCCCCTAGGCCATTGTAGTTATTGGTTTCGAGTATCAGACTTGCGAAAATTTTGATGGTTTCTCAACCATTCCTCAATTTCAAACTCGCATATCTCGCGAACGGATTGACGAACTCGAGAAATAACTGTTGCATCTGAAAGCAGAAACTCGCCCGATTACAACGGTATGTGTATTTTTGCCCTGGACCATAGTAGTTATTGGTTTCGAGTATCAGATTCCGAAAATTATGATGGTTCCTCAACCATTCCTTAACTTCAAACACCCATACCTCGCGAACGGATTGTCGAACTCGAGAAATTCCTGTTGCATCTGAAAGTAGAAACCTGACCGATTACAATGGTGCGTGTACTTTTCCCCAAGGCCATTCCAGTTATTGGTTTCGAGTATCAGACTTGCGAAAATCTTGATCGTTTCTCAACCATTCCTTAATTTCAAACTCGCATATCTCGCGAACGGATTGACGAACTCGAGAAATTCCTGTTGCATCTGAAAGCAGAAACTCGCCCGATTACAACGGTATGTGTATTTTTGCCCTAGACCATAGTAGTTATTGGTTTCGAGTATCAGATTCCGAAAATTTTGATGGTTTCGCAACCATTCCTTAACTTCAAACTCCCATATCTCGCGAACGGGTTGACGAACACGACAAATTCCTGTTGCATCTGAAAGTAGAAACTTGCCCGATTACAACGGTGTGTGTACTTTTCCCCAAGGCCATTCCAGTTATTTGTTTCGAGTATCAGACTTGCGGAAATTTTGATCCTTCCTCAACCATTCCTTAACTTCAAACTCCCATATCTCGCGAACGGATTGACGAACTCGAGTAATTCCTGCTAAATCTGAAAGCAGACACTCGCCCGATTACAACGGTATGTGAATTTTTCCACTAGCACATTGTAGTTATTGGTTTCGAGTTTCAGACTTGCAAAAATTTTGATGGTTTCTCAACCATTCCTTAACTTGAAACTCCCATATCTCGCGAACGGATTGACGAACTCGAGAAATTCCTGTTGCATCTGAAAGCAGAAACTCGCCCGATTACAACGGTCTGTGTATTTTTCCCCTAGGCCATTGTAGTTATTGGTTTCGAATATCAGACTTGCGAAAATTTTGATGGATCCTCAACCATTCCTCAATTTCAAACTCGCATATCTCGCGAACGGATTGACGAACTCGAGAAATTACTGTTGCATCTGAAAGCAGAAACTCGCCCGATTACAACGGTATGTGTATTTTTGCCCTACACCATAGTAGTTATTGGTTTCGAGTATCAGATTCCGAAAATTATGATGGTTCCTCAACCATTCCTTAACTTCAAACACCCATATCTCGCGAACGGATTGACGAACTCGAGAAATTCCTGTTGCATCTGAAAGTAGAAGCTCGCCCAATTACAACGGTATGCGTATTTTCGCCCTAGACCATGGTAGTTATTGGTTTCGAGTAAAAGACATGCGAAAATTGTTATGGTTTCTCAACCATTCCTTAACTTCAAGCTCCCATATCTCGCGAACGGATTGACGAACTCGAGAAATTCCTGTTGTATCTGAAAGTAGAAACAAGCCCGCTTTCAATGGTGTGTGTTCTTTTCCCCTAGGACATTGTACTTATTCGTTTCGAGTATCAGACTTGCGAAAATTTTGATCGTTCCTCAAGCATTTCTTAATTTCAAACTCGCATATCTCGCGAACGAATTGACGAACTCGAGAAATTCCTGTTGCATCTGAAAGCAGAAACTCGCCCGATTACAACGGTATGTGTATTTTTGCCCTACACCATAGTAGTTATTGGTTTCGAGTATCAGATTCCGAAAATTATGATGGTTCCTCAACCATTCCTTAACTTCAAACACCCATACCTCGCGAACGGATTGTCGAACTCGAGAAATTCCTGTTGCATCTGAAAGTAGAAACCTGACCGATTACAATGGTGCGTGTACATTTCCCCAAGGCCATTCCAGTTATTGGTTTCGAGTATCAGACTTGCGAAAATCTTGATCGTTTCTCAACCATTCCTTAATTTCAAACTCGCATATCTCGCGAACGGATTGACGAACTCGAGAAATTGCTGTTGCATCTGAAAGCAGAAACTCGCCCGATTACAACGGTATGTGTATTTTTGCCCTAGACCATAGTAGTTATTGGTTTCGAGTATCAGATTCCGAAAATTTTGATGGTTTCTCAACCATTCCTTAACTTCAAACTCCCATATCTCGCGAACGGATTAACGAACACGAGAAATTCCTGTTGCATCTGAAAGTAGAAACTTGCCCGATTACAACGGTGTGTGTACTTCTCCCCAAGGCCATTCCAGTTATTGGTTTCGAGTATCAGACTTGCGAAAATTTTGATCCTTCCTCAACCATTCCTTAACTTCAAACTCCCATATCTCGCGAACGAATTGACGAACTCGAGTAATTCCTGTTGCATCTGAAAGCAGAAACTCGCCCGATTACAACGGTATGTGTATTTTTGCCCTACACCATTGTAGTTATTGGTTTCCAGTATCAGATTCCGAAAATTTTGATGGTTTCTCGACCATTCCTTAACTTCAAACACCCATATCTCGCGAACGGATTGACGAACTCGAGAAATTCCGGTTGCATCTGAAAGTAGAAGCTCGCCCAATTACAACGGTATGCGTATTTTCGCCCTAGACCATGGTAGTTATTGGTTTCGAGTAAAAGACATGCGAAAATTGTTATGGTTTCTCAACCATTCCTTAACTTCAAACTCCCATATCTCGCGAACGGATTGACGAACTCGAGAAATTCCTGTTGTATCTGAAAGTAGAAAGAAGCCCGCTTACAATGGTGTGTGTTCTTTTCCCCTAGGACATTGCACTTATTCGTTTCGAGTATCAGACTTGCGAAAATTTTGATCGTTTCTCAAGCATTCCTTAATTTCAAACTCGCATATCTCGCGAACGAATTGACGAACTCGACAAATTCCTGTTGCATCTGAAAGCAGAAACTCGCCCGATTACAACGGTATGTGTATTTTTGCCCTAGACCATAGTAGTTATTGGTTTCAAGTATCAGATTCCGAAAATTTTGATGGTTTCTCAACCATTCCTTAACTTCAATCTCCCATATCTCGCGAACGGATTGACAAACTCGAGAAATTCCTGTTGCATCAGAAAGTAGAAACTCGCCCGATTACAATGGTGTGTGTACTTTTCCCTTAGGCCATTCCAGTTATTGGTTTCGAGTATCAGACTTGCGAAAATTTTGATCCTTCCTCAACCATTCCTTAACTTCAAACTCCCATATCTCGCGAACGGATTGACGAACTCGAGTAATTCCTGTTAAATCTGAAAGCAGACACTCGCCCGATTACAACGGTATGTGAATTTTTCCACTAGCACATTGTAGTTATTGGTTTCGAGTATCAGACTTGCAAAAATTATGATGGTTCCTCAACCATTCCTTAACTTCAAACACCCATATCTCGCGAACGGATTGACGAACTCGAGAAATTCCTGTTGCATCAGAAAGTAGAAACTCGCCCGATTACAATGGTGTGTGTACTTTTCCCTTAGGCCATTCCAGTTATTGGTTTCGAGTATCAGACTTGCGCAATTTTCGATTGTTTCTCAACCATTCCTTAACTTCAAACTCCCATATCTCGCGAACGGATTGACGAACTCGAGAAATTCCTATTGCATCTGAAGGCAGAAACTCGCCCGATTACAATGGTGTGTGTTCTTTTCCCCTAGGCCATTGCAGTTATTGGTTTCGAGTATCAGACTTGCGAAAATTTTAATGGACTCTCAACCATTCCTTAAATTCAATCTCCCATATCTCGCGAACCGGCTGAAGAACTCGAGAAATTCCTGTTGCATCTGAAAGTTGAAACTCGCCCGATTACAACGGTATGTGTATTTTTGGTCTAGACCATAGGAGTTATTGGTTTCGAGTATCAGACTTGCGAAAACTTTGATGGTTTCTCAACCATTCCTTAACTTCAAACTCCCACATATGCGAACGGATTGACGAACTCGAGAAATTCCTGTTGCATCTGAAAGCAGAAACTCGCCCGATTACAACGGTATGTGAATTTTTCCACTAGCCCATTGTAGTTATTGGTTTCGAGTATCAGACTTGCAAAAATTTTGATGGTTTCTCAACCATTCTTTAACTTCAAACTCCCATATCTCGCGAACGGATTGACGAACTCGAGAAATTCCTGTTGCATCTGAAAGCAGAAACTCGCCCGATTACAACGGTCTGTGTATTTTTCCCCTAGGCCATTGTAGTTATTGGTTTCGAGTATCAGACTTGTGAAAATTTTGATGGTTCCTCAACCATTCCTCAATTTCAAACTCGCATATCTCGCGAACGGATTGACGAACTGGAGAAATTACTATTGCATCTGAAAGCAGAAACTCGCCCGATTACAACGGTATGTGTATTTTGCCCTGGACCATAGTAGTTATTGGTTTCCAGTATCAGATTCCGAAAATTTTGATGGTTTCTCGACCATTCCTTAACATCAAACACCCATATCTCGCGAACGGATTGACGAACTCGAGAAATTCCTGTTGTATCTGAAAGTAGAAACAAGCCCGCTTACAATGGTATGTGTCCTTTTCCCCTAGGACATTGTACTTATTCGTTTCGAGTATCAGACTGGCGATAATTTTGATCGTTTCTCAAGCATTCCTTAATTTCAAACTCGCATATCTCGCGAACGAATTGATGAACTCGAGAAATTCCTGTTGCATCTGAAAGCAGAAACTCGCCCGATTACAACGTTATGTGTATTTTTGCCCTACACCATAGTAGTTATTGGTTTCGAGTATCAGATTCCGAAAATTATGATTGTTCCTCAACCATTCCTTAACTTCAAACACCCATACCTCGCGAACGGATTGTCGAACTCGAGAAATTCCTGTTGCATCTGAAAGTAGAAACCTGACCGATTACAATGGTGCGTGTACTTTTCCCCAAGGCCATTCCAGTTATTGGTTTCGAGTATCAGACTTGCGAAAATCTTGATCGTTTCTCAACCATTCCTTAATTCCAAACTCGCATATCTCGCGAACGGATTGACGAACTCGAGAAATTCCTGTTGCATCTGAAAGCAGAAACTCGACCGATTACAACGGTATGTGTATTTTTGCCCTAGACCATAGTAGTTATTGGTTTCGAGTATCAGATTCCGAAAATTTTGATGGTCTCTCAACCATTCCTTAACTTCAAACTCCCATATCTCGCGAACGGATTGACGAACTCGAGAAATTCCTGTTGCATCTGAAAGTAGAAGCTCGCCCGATTACAACGGTATGTGTATCTTTGCCCTAGACCATAGTAGTTATTGGTTTCGAGTATCAGATTCCGAAAATTTTGATGGTTTATCAACCATTCCTTAACTTCAAGCTCCCATATCTCGCGAACGGATTGACGAACTCGAGAAATTCCTCTTGCATCTGAAAGTAGAAACTTCCCGATTACAATGGTGTGTGTACTTTTCCCCTAGGCCATTCCAGTTATTGGTTTCGAGTATCAGACTTGCGAAAATTTTGATGGTTCCTCAACCATTCCTTAACTTCAAACTGCCATATTTCGCGAACGGATTGACGAACTCGAGAAATTCCTATTGCATCTGAAAGTAGAAACTCGCCCTATTACAATGGTGTGTGTACTTTTCCCCTATGCCATTCCAGTTATTGGTTTCGAGTACCAGACTTGCGAAAATTTTGATGGTTTCTCAACCATTCCTTAACTTCAAACTTCCATATCTCGCGAACGGATTGACGAACTCGAAAAATTCCTGTTGCATCTGAAAGCAGATACCTTGCCCGATTACAACGGTCTGTGTATATTTCCCCTAGGCCATTGTAGTTATTGGTTTCGAGTATCAGACTAGCGAAAATTTTGATGGTTTCTCAATCATTCCTTAACTTCTAACTACCATATCTCGCGAACCGATAGACGAACTCGAGAAATTCCTGTTGCATCTGAAAGTAGAAACTCGCCCGATTACAATGGTGTGTGTACTTTTCCCTTAGGCCACCCCAGTTATTGGTTTCGTGTATCAGAATTGCGAAATTTTTGATTGTTTCTCAACCATTCCTTAACTTCTAACTCCCATATCTCGCGAACCGATAGACGAACTCGAGAAATTCCTGTTGCATCTGAAAGTAGAAACTCGCCCGATTACAATGGTGTGTGTACTTTTCCCTTAGGCCATTCCAGTTATTGGTTTCGAGTATCAGACTTGCGCAATTTTTGATTGTTTCTCAACCATTCCTTAACTTGAAACTCCCATATCTCGCGAACGGATTGACGAACTCGAGAAATTCCTGTTGCATCTGAAAGCAGAAACTCGCCCGATTACAACGGTCTGTGTATTTTTCCCCTAGGCCATTGTAGTTATTGGTTTCGAATATCAGACTTGCGAAAATTTTGATGGTTCCTCAACCATTCCTCAATTTCAAACTCGCATATCTCGCGAACGGATTGACGAACTCGAGAAATTACTGTTGCATCTGAAAGCAGAAACTCGCCCGATTACAACGGTATGTGTATTTTTGCCCTACACCATAGTAGTTATTGGTTTCGAGTATCAGATTCCGAAAATTATGATGGTTCCTCAACCATTCTTTAACTTCAAACACCCATATCTCGCGAACGGATTGACGAACTCGAGAAATTCCTGTTGCATCTGAAAGTAGAAGCTCGCCCAATTACAACGGTATGCGTATTTTCGCCCTAGACCATGGTAGTTATTGGTTTCGAGTAAAAGACATGCGAAAATTGTTATGGTTTCTCAACCATTCCTTAACTTCAAGCTCCCATATCTCGCGAACGGATTGACGAACTCGAGAAATGCCTGTTGTATCTGAAAGTAGAAACAAGCCCGCTTACAATGGTGTGTGTTCTTTTACCCTA
This sequence comes from Ptiloglossa arizonensis, assembly GCF_051014685.1. Taxonomy (NCBI): domain Eukaryota; kingdom Metazoa; phylum Arthropoda; class Insecta; order Hymenoptera; family Colletidae; genus Ptiloglossa; species Ptiloglossa arizonensis. Next base: position 778,910 of record NW_027478482.1, on the reverse strand, counting down.
GGACATTGTACTTATTCGTTTCGAGTATCAGACTTGCGAAAATTTTGATCGTTTCTCAAGCATTTCTTAATTTCAAACTCGCATATCTCGCGAACGAATTGACGAACTCGAGAAATTCCTGTTGCATCTGAAAGCAGAAACTCGCCCGATTACAACGGTATGTGTATTTTTGCCCTACACCATTGTAGTTATTGGTTTCCAGTATCAGATTCCGAAAATTTTGATGGTTTCTCGACCATTCCTTAACTTCAAACACCCATATCTCGCGAACGGATTGACGAACTCGAGAAATTCCGGTTGCATCTGAAAGTAGAAGCTCGCCCAATTACAACGGTATGCGTATTTTCGCCCTAGACCATGGTAGTTATTGGTTTCGAGTAAAAGACATGCGAAAATTGTTATGGTTTCTCAACCATTCCTTAACTTCAAACTCCCATATCTCGCGAACGGATTGACGAACTCGAGAAATTCCTGTTGTATCTGAAAGTAGAAACAAGCCCGCTTACAATGGTATGCGTATTTTCGCCCTAGACCATGGTAGTTATTGCTTTCGAGTAAAAGACATGCGAAAATTGTTATGGTTTCTCAACCATTCCTTAACTTCAAACACCCATATCTCGCGAACGGATTGACGAACTCGAGAAATTCCTGTTGTATCTGAAAGTAGAAACAAGCCCGCTTACAATGGTGTGTGTTCTTTTCCCCAAGGCCATTCCAGTTATTGGTTTCGAGTATCAGACTTGCGAAAACCTTGATCGTTTCTCAACCATTCCTTAATTTCAAACTCGCATATCTCGCGAACGGATTGACGAACTCGAGAAATTCCTGTTGCATCTGAAAGCAGAAACTCGCCCGATTACAACGGTATGTGTATTTTTGCCCTACACCATAGTAGTTATTGGTTTCGAGTATCAGATTCCGAAAATTATGATGGTTCCTCAACCATTCCTTAACTTCAGACACCCATACCTCGCGAACGGATTGTCGAACTCGAGAAATTCCTGTTGCATCTGAAAGTAGAAACCTGACCGATTACAATGGTGCGTGTACATTTCCCCAAGGCCATTCCAGTTATTGGTTTCGAGTATCAGACTTGCGAAAATCTTGATCGTTTCTCAACCATTCCTTAATTTCAAACTCGCATATCTCGCGAACGGATTGACGAACTCGAGAAATTCCTGTTGCGTCTGAAAGCAGAAACTCGCCCGATTACAACGGTATGTGTATTTTTGCCCTAGACCATAGTAGTTATTGGTTTCGAGTATCAGATTCCGAAAATTTTGCTGGTTTCTCAACCATTCCTTAACTTCAATCTCCCATATCTCGCGAACGGATTGACGAACTCGAGAAATTCCTGTTGCATCAGAAAGTAGAAACTCGCCCGATTACAATGGTGTGTGTACTTTTCCCTTAGGCCATTCCAGTTATTGGTTTCGAGTATCAGACTTGCGAAAATTTTGATCCTTCCTCAACCATTCCTTAACTTCAAACTCCCATATCTCGCGAACGGATTGACGAACTCGAGTAATTCCTGTTAAATCTGAAAGCAGACACTCGCCCGATTACAACGGTATGTGAATTTTTCCACTAGCACATTGTAGTTATTGGTTTCGAGTATCAGACTTGCAAAAATTATGATGGTTCCTCAACCATTCCTTAACTTCAAACACCCATATCTCGCGAACGGATTGACGAACTCGAGAAATTCCTGTTGCATCAGAAAGTAGAAACTCGCCCGATTACAATGGTGTGTGTACTTTTCCCTTAGGCCATTCCAGTTATTGGTTTCGAGTATCAGACTTGCGCAATTTTCGATTGTTTCTCAACCATTCCTTAACTTCAAACTCCCATATCTCGCGAACGGATTGACGAACTCGAGAAATTCCTATTGCATCTGAAGGCAGAAACTCACCCGATTACAACGGTATGTGTATTTTTGGTCTAGACCATAGCAGTTATTGGTTTCGAGTATCAGACTTGCGAAAACTTTGATGGTTTCTCAACGATTCCTTAACTTCAAACTCCCACATATGCGAACGGATTGACGAACTCGAGAAATTCCTGTTGCATCTGAAAGCAGAAACTCGCCCGATTACAACGGTATGTGAATTTTTCCACTAGCCCATTGTAGTTATTGGTTTCGAGTATCAGACTTGCAAAAATTTTGATGGTTTCTCAACCATTCTTTAACTTCAAACTCCCATATCTCGCGAACGGATTGACGAACTCGAGAAATTCCTGTTGCATCTGAAAGCAGAAACTCGCCCGATTACAACGGTCTGTGTATTTTTCCCCTAGGCCATTGTAGTTATTGGTTTCGAGTATCAGACTTGTGAAAATTTTGATGGTTCCTCAACCATTCCTCAATTTCAAACTCGCATATCTCGCGAACGGATTGACGAACTGGAGAAATTACTATTGCATCTGAAAGCAGAAACTCGCCCGATTACAACGGTATGTGTATTTTGCCCTGGACCATAGTAGTTATTGGTTTCCAGTATCAGATTCCGAAAATTTTGATGGTTTCTCGACCATTCCTTAACATCAAACACCCATATCTCGCGAACGGATTGACGAACTCGAGAAATTCCTGTTGTATCTGAAAGTAGAAACAAGCCCGCTTACAATGGTATGTGTCCTTTTCCCCTAGGACATTGTACTTATTCGTTTCGAGTATCAGACTGGCGATAATTTTGATCGTTTCTCAAGCATTCCTTAATTTCAAACTCGCATATCTCGCGAACGAATTGATGAACTCGAGAAATTCCTGTTGCATCTGAAAGCAGAAACTCGCCCGATTACAACGTTATGTGTATTTTTGCCCTACACCATAGTAGTTATTGGTTTCGAGTATCAGATTCCGAAAATTATGATTGTTCCTCAACCATTCCTTAACTTCAAACACCCATACCTCGCGAACGGATTGTCGAACTCGAGAAATTCCTGTTGCATCTGAAAGTAGAAACCTGACCGATTACAATGGTGCGTGTACTTTTCCCCAAGGCCATTCCAGTTATTGGTTTCGAGTATCAGACTTGCGAAAATCTTGATCGTTTCTCAACCATTCCTTAATTCCAAACTCGCATATCTCGCGAACGGATTGACGAACTCGAGAAATTCCTGTTGCATCTGAAAGCAGAAACTCGACCGATTACAACGGTATGTGTATTTTTGCCCTAGACCATAGTAGTTATTGGTTTCGAGTATCAGATTCCGAAAATTTTGATGGTCTCTCAACCATTCCTTAACTTCAAACTCCCATATCTCGCGAACGGATTGACGAACTCGAGAAATTCCTGTTGCATCTGAAAGTAGAAGCTCGCCCGATTACAACGGTATGTGTATCTTTGCCCTAGACCATAGTAGTTATTGGTTTCGAGTATCAGATTCCGAAAATTTTGATGGTTTATCAACCATTCCTTAACTTCAAGCTCCCATATCTCGCGAACGGATTGACGAACTCGAGAAATTCCTCTTGCATCTGAAAGTAGAAACTTCCCGATTACAATGGTGTGTGTACTTTTCCCCTAGGCCATTCCAGTTATTGGTTTCGAGTATCAGACTTGCGAAAATTTTGATGGTTCCTCAACCATTCCTTAACTTCAAACTGCCATATTTCGCGAACGGATTGACGAACTCGAGAAATTCCTATTGCATCTGAAAGTAGAAACTCGCCCTATTACAATGGTGTGTGTACTTTTCCCCTATGCCATTCCAGTTATTGGTTTCGAGTACCAGACTTGCGAAAATTTTGATGGTTTCTCAACCATTCCTTAACTTCAAACTTCCATATCTCGCGAACGGATTGACGAACTCGAAAAATTCCTGTTGCATCTGAAAGCAGATACCTTGCCCGATTACAACGGTCTGTGTATATTTCCCCTAGGCCATTGTAGTTATTGGTTTCGAGTATCAGACTAGCGAAAATTTTGATGGTTTCTCAATCATTCCTTAACTTCTAACTACCATATCTCGCGAACCGATAGACGAACTCGAGAAATTCCTGTTGCATCTGAAAGTAGAAACTCGCCCGATTACAATGGTGTGTGTACTTTTCCCTTAGGCCACCCCAGTTATTGGTTTCGTGTATCAGAATTGCGAAATTTTTGATTGTTTCTCAACCATTCCTTAACTTCTAACTCCCATATCTCGCGAACCGATAGACGAACTCGAGAAATTCCTGTTGCATCTGAAAGTAGAAACTCGCCCGATTACAATGGTGTGTGTACTTTTCCCTTAGGCCATTCCAGTTATTGGTTTCGAGTATCAGACTTGCGCAATTTTTGATTGTTTCTCAACCATTCCTTAACTTGAAACTCCCATATCTCGCGAACGGATTGACGAACTCGAGAAATTCCTGTTGCATCTGAAAGCAGAAACTCGCCCGATTACAACGGTCTGTGTATTTTTCCCCTAGGCCATTGTAGTTATTGGTTTCGAATATCAGACTTGCGAAAATTTTGATGGTTCCTCAACCATTCCTCAATTTCAAACTCGCATATCTCGCGAACGGATTGACGAACTCGAGAAATTACTGTTGCATCTGAAAGCAGAAACTCGCCCGATTACAACGGTATGTGTATTTTTGCCCTACACCATAGTAGTTATTGGTTTCGAGTATCAGATTCCGAAAATTATGATGGTTCCTCAACCATTCTTTAACTTCAAACACCCATATCTCGCGAACGGATTGACGAACTCGAGAAATTCCTGTTGCATCTGAAAGTAGAAGCTCGCCCAATTACAACGGTATGCGTATTTTCGCCCTAGACCATGGTAGTTATTGGTTTCGAGTAAAAGACATGCGAAAATTGTTATGGTTTCTCAACCATTCCTTAACTTCAAGCTCCCATATCTCGCGAACGGATTGACGAACTCGAGAAATGCCTGTTGTATCTGAAAGTAGAAACAAGCCCGCTTACAATGGTGTGTGTTCTTTTACCCTAGGACATTGTACTTATTCGTTTCGAGTATCAGACTTGCGAAAATTTTGATCGTTTCTCAAGCATTTCTTAATTTCAAACTCGCATATCTCGCGAACGAATTGACGAACTCGAGAAATTCCTGTTGCATCTGAAAGCAGAAACTCGCCCGATTACAACGGTATGTGTATTTTTGCCCTACACCATTGTAGTTATTGGTTTCCAGTATCAGATTCCGAAAATTTTGATGGTTTCTCGACCATTCCTTAACTTCAAACACCCATATCTCGCGAACGGATTGACGAACTCGAGAAATTCCGGTTGCATCTGAAAGTAGAAGCTCGCCCAATTACAACGGTATGCGTATTTTCGCCCTAGACCATGGTAGTTATTGGTTTCGAGTAAAAGACATGCGAAAATTGTTATGGTTTCTCAACCATTCCTTAACTTCAAACTCCCATATCTCGCGAACGGATTGACGAACTCGAGAAATTCCTGTTGTATCTGAAAGTAGAAACAAGCCCGCTTACAATGGTATGCGTATTTTCGCCCTAGACCATGGTAGTTATTGCTTTCGAGTAAAAGACATGCGAAAATTGTTATGGTTTCTCAACCATTCCTTAACTTCAAACACCCATATCTCGCGAACGGATTGACGAACTCGAGAAATTCCTGTTGTATCTGAAAGTAGAAACAAGCCCGCTTACAATGGTGTGTGTTCTTTTCCCCAAGGCCATTCCAGTTATTGGTTTCGAGTATCAGACTTGCGAAAACCTTGATCGTTTCTCAACCATTCCTTAATTTCAAACTCGCATATCTCGCGAACGGATTGACGAACTCGAGAAATTCCTGTTGCATCTGAAAGCAGAAACTCGCCCGATTACAACGGTATGTGTATTTTTGCCCTACACCATAGTAGTTATTGGTTTCGAGTATCAGATTCCGAAAATTATGATGGTTCCTCAACCATTCCTTAACTTCAGACACCCATACCTCGCGAACGGATTGTCGAACTCGAGAAATTCCTGTTGCATCTGAAAGTAGAAACCTGACCGATTACAATGGTGCGTGTACATTTCCCCAAGGCCATTCCAGTTATTGGTTTCGAGTATCAGACTTGCGAAAATCTTGATCGTTTCTCAACCATTCCTTAATTTCAAACTCGCATATCTCGCGAACGGATTGACGAACTCGAGAAATTCCTGTTGCGTCTGAAAGCAGAAACTCGCCCGATTACAACGGTATGTGTATTTTTGCCCTAGACCATAGTAGTTATTGGTTTCGAGTATCAGATTCCGAAAATTTTGCTGGTTTCTCAACCATTCCTTAACTTCAATCTCCCATATCTCGCGAACGGATTGACGAACTCGAGAAATTCCTGTTGCATCAGAAAGTAGAAACTCGCCCGATTACAATGGTGTGTGTACTTTTCCCTTAGGCCATTCCAGTTATTGGTTTCGAGTATCAGACTTGCGAAAATTTTGATCCTTCCTCAACCATTCCTTAACTTCAAACTCCCATATCTCGCGAACGGATTGACGAACTCGAGTAATTCCTGTTAAATCTGAAAGCAGACACTCGCCCGATTACAACGGTATGTGAATTTTTCCACTAGCACATTGTAGTTATTGGTTTCGAGTATCAGACTTGCAAAAATTATGATGGTTCCTCAACCATTCCTTAACTTCAAACACCCATATCTCGCGAACGGATTGACGAACTCGAGAAATTCCTGTTGCATCAGAAAGTAGAAACTCGCCCGATTACAATGGTGTGTGTACTTTTCCCTTAGGCCATTCCAGTTATTGGTTTCGAGTATCAGACTTGCGCAATTTTCGATTGTTTCTCAACCATTCCTTAACTTCAAACTCCCATATCTCGCGAACGAATTGACGAACTCGAGAAATTCCTATTGCATCTGAAGGCAGAAACTCACCCGATTACAACGGTATGTGTATTTTTGGTCTAGACCATAGCAGTTATTGGTTTCGAGTATCAGACTTGCGAAAACTTTGATGGTTTCTCAACGATTCCTTAACTTCAAACTCCCACATATGCGAACGGATTGACGAACTCGAGAAATTCCTGTTGCATCTGAAAGCAGAAACTCGCCCGATTACAACGGTATGTGAATTTTTCCACTAGCCCATTGTAGTTATTGGTTTCGAGTATCAGACTTGTGAAAATTTTGATGGTTCCTCAACCATTCCTCAATTTCAAACTCGCATATCTCGCGAACGGATTGACGAACTGGAGAAATTACTATTGCATCTGAAAGCAGAAACTCGCCCGATTACAACGGTATGTGTATTTTTTCCTTGGACCATAGTAGTTATTGGTTTCCAGTATCAGATTCCGAAAATTTTGATGGTTTCTCGACCATTCCTTAACATCAAACACCCATATCTCGCGAACGGATTGACGAACTCGAGAAATTCCTGTTGTATCTGAAAGTAGAAACAAGCCCGCTTACAATGGTATGTGTCCTTTTCCCCTAGGACATTGTACTTATTCGTTTCGAGTATCAGGCTGGCGAAAATTTTGATCGTTTCTCAAGCATTCCTTAATTTCAAACTCGCATATCTCGCGAACGAATTGACGAACTCGAGAAATTCCTGTTGCATCTGAAAGCAGAAACTCGCCCGATTACAACGGTATGTGTATTTTTGCCCTACACCATAGTAGTTATTGGTTTCGAGTATCAGATTCCGAAAATTATGATTGTTCCTCAACCATTCCTTAACTTCAAACACCCATACCTCGCGAACGGATTGTCGAACTCGAGAAATTCCTGTTGCATCTGAAAGTAGAAACCTGACCGATTACAATGGTGCGTGTACTTTTCCCCAAGGCCATTCCAGTTATTGGTTTCGAGTATCAGACTTGCGAAAATCTTGATCGTTTCTCAACCATTCCTTAATTCCAAACTCGCATATCTCGCGAACGGATTGACGAACTCGAGAAATTCCTGTTGCATCTGAAAGCAGAAACTCGACCGATTACAACGGTATGTGTATTTTTGCCCTAGACCATAGTAGTTATTGGTTTCGAGTATCAGATTCCGAAAATTTTGATGGTCTCTCAACCATTCCTTAACTTCAAACTCCCATATCTCGCGAACGGATTGACGAACTCGAGAAATTCCTGTTGCATCTGAAAGTAGAAACTTCCCGATTACAATGGTGTGTGTACTTTTCCCCTAGGCCATTCCAGTTATTGGTTTCGAGTATCAGACTTGCGAAAATTTTGATGGTTCCTCAACCATTCCTTAACTTCAAACTGCCATATTTCGCGAACGGATTGACGAACTCGAGAAATTCCTATTGCATCTGAAAGTAGAAACTCGCCCGATTACAATGGTGTGTGTACTTTTCCCCTATGCCACTCCAGTTATTGGTTTCGAGTACCAGACTTGCGAAAATTTGGATGGTTTCTCAACCATTCCTTAACTTCAAACTTCCATATCTCGCGAACGGATTGACGAACTCGAAAAATTCCTGTTGCATCTGAAAGCAGATACCTTGCCCGATTACAACGGTCTGTGTATCTTTCCCCTAGGCCATTGTAGTTATTGGTTTCGAGTATCAGACTAGCGAAAATTTTGATGGTTTCTCAATCATTCCTTAACTTCTAACTACCATATCTCGCGAACCGATAGACGAACTCGAGAAATTCCTGTTGCATCTGAAAGTAGAAACTCGCCCGATTACAATGGTGTGTGTACTTTTCCCTTAGGCCACCCCAGTTATTGGTTTCGTGTATCAGAATTGCGAAATTTTTGATTGTTTCTCAACCATTCCTTAACTTCTAACTCCCATATCTCGCGAACCGATAGACGAACTCGAGAAATTCCTGTTGCATCTGAAAGTAGAAACTCGCCCGATTACAATGGTGTGTGTACTTTTCCCTTAGGCCATTCCAGTTATTGGTTTCGAGTATCAGACTTGCGCAATTTTTGATTGTTTCTCAACCATTCCTTAACTTCAAACTCCCATATCTCGCGAACGGATTGACGAACTCGAGAAATTCCTATTGCATCTGAAGGCAGAAACTCGCCCGTTTACAATGGTGTGTGTACTTTTCCCCTAGGCCATTGCAGTTATTGGTTTCGAGTATCAGACTTGCGAAAATTTTAATGGACTCTCAACCATTCCTTAAATTCAATCTCCCATATCCCGCGAACCGGCTGAAGAACTCGAGAAATTCCTGTTGCATCTGAAAGTTGAAACTCGCCCGATTACAACGGTATGTGTATTTTTGGTCTAGACCATAGCAGTTATTGGTTTCGAGTATCAGACTTGCGAAAACCTTGATGGTTTCTCAACCATTCCTTAACTTCAAACTCCCATATCTCGCGAACGGATTGACGAACTCGAGAAATTCCTGTTGCATCTGAAAGCAGAACCTCGCCCGTTTACAATGGAATGTGTATTTTTCCCCTAGGCCATTGTAAGTATTGCTTTCGAGTATCAGATTTGCGAAAATTTTGATGGTTTCTCAACTATTCCATAACTTCAAACTCCCATATATGCGAACGGATTGACGAACTCGAGAAATTCCTGTTGCATCTGAAAGCAGAAGCTCGCCCGATTACAACGGTATGTGAATTTTTCCCCTAGGCCATTGTAGTTATTGGTTTCGAGTATCAGACTTGCGAAAATCTTGATCGTTTCTCAACCATTCCTTAATTCCAAACTCGCATATCTCGCGAACGGATTGACTAACTCGAGAAATTCCTGTTGCATCTGAAAGCAGAAACTCGACCGATTACAACGGTATGTGTATTTTTGCCCTAGACCATAGTAGTTATTGGTTTCGAGTATCAGATTCCGAAAATTTTGATGGTCTCTCAACCATTCCTTAACTTCAAACTCCCATATCTCGCGAACGGATTGACGAACTCGAGAAATTCCTGTTGCATCTGAAAGTAGAAGCTCGCCCGATTACAACGGTATGTGTATCTTTGCCCTAGACCATAGTAGTTATTGGTTTCGAGTATCAGATTCCGAAAATTTTGATGGTTTATCAACCATTCCTTAACTTCAAGCTCCCATATCTCGCGAACGGATTGACGAACTCGAGAAATTCCTCTTGCATCTGAAAGTAGAAACTCGCCCGATTACAATGGTGTGTGTACTTTTCCCCTATGCCATTCCAGTTATTGGTTTCGAGTACCAGACTTGCGAAAATTTTGATGGTTTCTCAACCATTCCTTAACTTCAAACTTCCATATCTCGCGAACGGATTGACGAACTCGAAAAATTCCTGTTGCATCTGAAAGCAGATACCTTGCCCGATTACAACGGTCTGTGTATCTTTCCCCTAGGCCATTGTAGTTATTGGTTTCGAGTATCAGACTAGCGAAAATTTTGATGGTTTCTCAATCATTCCTTAACTTCTAACTACCATATCTCGCGAACCGATAGACGAACTCGAGAAATTCCTGTTGCATCTGAAAGTAGAAACTCGCCCGATTACAATGGTGTGTGTACTTTTCCCTTAGGCCACCCCAGTTATTGGTTTCGTGTATCAGAATTGCGAAATTTTTGATTGTTTCTCAACCATTCCTTAACTTCTAACTCCCATATCTCGCGAACCGATAGACGAACTCGAGAAATTCCTGTTGCATCTGAAAGTAGAAACTCGCCCGATTACAATGGTGTGTGTACTTTTCCCTTAGGCCATTCCAGTTATTGGTTTCGAGTATCAGACTTGCGCAATTTTTGATAGTTTCTCAACCATTCCTTAACTTCAAACTCCCATATCTCGCGAACGGATTGACGAACTCGAGAAATTCCTATTGCATCTGAAGGCAGAAACTCGCCCGATTACAATGGTGTGTGTACTTTTCCCCTAGGCCATTGCAGTTATTGGTTTCGAGTATCAGACTTGCGAAAATTTTAATGGACTCTCAACCATTCCTTAAATTCAATCTCCCATATCCCGCGAACCGGCTGAAGAACTCGAGAAATTCCTGTTGCATCTGAAAGTTGAAACTCGCCCGATTACAACGGTATGTGTATTTTTGGTCTAGACCATAGCAGTTATTGGTTTCGAGTATCAGACTTGCGAAAACCTTGATGGTTTCTCAACCATTCCTTAACTTCAAACTCCCATATCTCGCGAACGGATTGACGAACTCGAGAAATTCCTGTTGCATCTGAAAGCAGAACCTCGCCCGTTTACAATGGAATGTGTATTTTTCCCCTAGGCCATTGTAAGTATTGCTTTCGAGTATCAGACTTGCGAAAATTTTGATGGTTTATCAACCATTCCTTAACTTCAAGCTCCCATATCTCGCGAACGGATTGACGAACTCGAGAAATTCCTCTTGCATCTGAAAGTAGAAACTCGCCCGATTACAATGGTGTGTGTACTTTTCCCCTATGCCATTGCAGTTATTGGTTTCGAGTACCAGACTTGCGAAAATTTTGATGGTTTCTCAACCATTCCTTAACTTCAAACTTCCATATCTCGCGAACGGATTGACGAACTCGAAAAATTCCTGTTGCATCTGAAAGCAGATACCTTGCCCGATTACAACGGTCTGTGTATCTTTCCCCTAGGCCATTGTAGTTATTGGTTTCGAGTATCAGACTAGCGAAAATTTTGATGGTTTCTCAATCATTTCTTAACTTCTAACTACCATATCTCGCGAACCGATAGACGAACTCGAGAAATTCCTGTTGCATCTGAAAGTAGAAACTCGCCCGATTACAATGGTGTGTGTACTTTTCCCTTAGGCCACCCCAGTTATTGGTTTCGTGTATCAGAATTGCGAAATTTTTGATTGTTTCTCAACCATTCCTTAACTTCTAACTCCCATATCTCGCGAACCGATAGACGAACTCGAGAAATTCCTGTTGCATCTGAAAGTAGAAACTCGCCCGATTACAATGGTGTGTGTACTTTTCCCTTAGGCCATTCCAGTTATTGGTTTCGAGTATCAGACTTGCGCAATTTTTGATAGTTTCTCAACCATTCCTTAACTTCAAACTCCCATATCTCGCGAACGGATTGACGAACTCGAGAAATTCCTATTGCATCTGAAGGCAGAAACTCGCCCGATTACAATGGTGTGTGTACTTTTCCCCTAGGCCATTGCAGTTATTGGTTTCGAGTATCAGACTTGCGAAAATTTTAATGGACTCTCAACCATTCCTTAAATTCAATCTCCCATATCCCGCGAACCGGCTGAAGAACTCGAGAAATTCCTGTTGCATCTGAAAGTTGAAACTCGCCCGATTACAACGGTATGTGTATTTTTGGTCTAGACCATAGCAGTTATTGGTTTCGAGTATCAGACTTGCGAAAACCTTGATGGTTTCTCAACCATTCCTTAACTTCAAACTCCCATATCTCGCGAACGGATTGACGAACTCGAGAAATTCCTGTTGCATCTGAAAGCAGAACCTCGCCCGTTTACAATGGAATGTGTATTTTTCCCCTAGGCCATTGTAAGTATTGCTTTCGAGTATCAGACTTGCGAAAATTTTGATGGTTTCTCAACTATTCCATAACTTCAAACTCCCATATATGCGAACGGATTGACGAACTCGAGAAATTCCTGTTGCATCTGAAAGCAGAAGCTCGCCCGATTACAACGGTATGTGAATTTTTCCCCTAGGCCATTGTAGTTATTGGTTTCGAGTATCAGACTTGTGAAAATTTTGATGGTTCCTCAACCATTCCTCAATTGCAAACTCGCATATCTCGCGAACGGATTGACGAACTCGAGAAATTACTATTGCATCTGAAAGCAGAAACTCGCCCGATTACAACGGTATGTGTATTTTTGCCCTGGACCATAGTAGTTATTGGTTTCCAGTATCAGATTCCGAAAATTTTGATGGTTTCTCGGCCATTCCTTAACTTCAAACACCCATATCTCGCGAACGGATTGACGAACTCGAGAAATTCCTGTTGTATCTGAAAGTAGAAACAAGCCCGCTTACAATGGTGTGTGTTCTTTTCCCCTAGGACATTGTACTTATTCGTTTCGAGTATCAGACTTGCGAAAATTTTGATCGTTTCTCAAGCATTCCTTAATTTCAAACTCGCATATCTCGCGAACGAATTGACGAACTCGAGAAATTCCTGTTGCATCTGAAAGCAGAAACTCGCCCGATTACAACGGTATGTGTATTTTTGCCCTACACCATAGTAGTTATTGGTTTCGAGTATCAGATTCCGAAAATTATGATTGTTCCTCAACCATTCCTTAACTTCAAACACCCATACCTCGCGAACGGATTGTCGAACTCGAGAAATTCCTGTTGCATCTGAAAGTAGAAACCTGACCGATTACAATGGTGCGTGTACTTTTCCCCAAGGCCATTCCAGTTATTGGTTTCGAGTATCAGACTTGCGAAAATCTTGATCGTTTCTCAACCATTCCTTAATTCCAAACTCGCATATCTCGCGAACGGATTGACGAACTCGAGAAATTCCTGTTGCATCTGAAAGCAGAAACTCGACCGATTACAACGGTATGTGTATTTTTGCCCTAGACCATAGTAGTTATTGGTTTCGAGTATCAGATTCCGAAAATTTTGATGGTCTCTCAACCATTCCTTAACTTCAAACTCCCATATCTCGCGAACGGATTGACGAACTCGAGAAATTCCTGTTGCATCTGAAAGTAGAAACTTGCCCGATTACAACGGTGTGTGTACTTTTCCCCAAGGCCATTCCAGTTATTGGTTTCGAGTATCAGACTTGCGAAAATTTTGATCCTTCCTCAACCATTCCTTAACTTCAAACTCCCATATCTCGCGAACGGATTGACGAACTCGAGTAATTCCTGCTAAATCTGAAAGCAGACACTCGCCCGATTACAACGGTATGTGAATTTTTCCACTAGCACATTGTAGTTATTCGTTTCGAGTTTCAGACTTGCAAAAATTTTGATGGTTTCTCAACCATTCCTTAACTTCAAACTCCCATATCTCGCGAGCGGATTGACGAACTCGAGAAATACCTGTTGCATCTGAAAGTAGAAACTCGCCCGATTACAACGGTATGTGAATTTTTCCCCTAGGCCATTGTAGTTATTGGTTTCGAGTATCAGACTTGCGAAAGTTTTGATGGTTTCTCAACCATTCCTCAATTTCAAACTCGCATATCTCGCGAACGGATTGACGAACTCGAGAAATTACTGTTGCATCTGGAAGCAGAAACTCGCCCGATTACAACGGTATGTGTATTTTTGCCCTGGACCATAGTAGTTATTGGTTTCGAGTATCAGATTCCGAAAATTTTGATGGTTCCTCGACCATTCCTTAATTTCAAACTCCCATATCTCGCGAACGGATTGACGAACTCGATAAATTCCTGTTGCATCTGAAAGTAGAAGCTCGCCCAATTACAACGGTATGCGTATTTTCGCCCTAGACCATGGTAGTTATTGGTTTCGAGTATCAGATTCCGAAAATTTTGATGGTTTCTCAACCATTCCTTAACTTCAAACTCCCATGTCTCGCGAACGGATTGACGAACTCGAGAAATTCCTGTTGCATCTGAAAGTAGAAGCTCGCCCGATTACAACGGTATGTGAATTTTTCCCCTAGGCCATTGTAGTTATTGGTTTCGAGTATCGGACTTGCGAAAATTTTGATGGTTTCTCAACCATTCCTCAATTTCAAAATCGCATATCTCGCGAGCGGATTGACGAACTCGAGAAATTACTGTTGCATCTGAAAGCAGAAACTCGCCCGATTACAACGGTATGTGAATTTTTCCCCTAGGCCATTGTAGTTATTGGTTTCGAGTATCAGACTTGTGAAAATTTTGATGGTTCCTCAACCATTCCTCAATTTCAAACTCGCATATCTCGCGAACGGATTGACGAACTCGAGAAATTACTATTGCATCTGAAAGCAGAAACTCGCCCGATTACAACGGTATGTGTATTTTTGCCCTGGACCATAGTAGTTATTGGTTTCCAGTATCAGATTCAGAAAATATTGATGGTTTCTCGACCATTCCTTAACTTCAAACACCCATATCTCGCGAACGGATTGACGAACTCGAGAAATTGCTGTTGTATCTGAAAGTAGAAACAAGCCCGCTTACAATGGTGTGTGTTCTTTTCCCCTAGGACATTGTACTTATTCGTTTCGAGTATCAGACTTGCGAAAATTTTGATCGTTTCTCAAGCATTCCTTAATTTCAAACTCGCATATCTCGCGAACGAATTGACGAACTCGAGAAATTCCTGTTGCATCTGAAAGCAGAAACTCGCCTGATTACAACGGTATGTGTATTTTTGCCCTAAACCATAGTAGTTATTGGTTTCGAGTATCAGATTCCGAAAATTATGATGGTTCCTCAACCATTCCTTAACTTCAAACACCCATACCTCGCGAACGGATTGTCGAACTCGAGAAATTCCTGTTGCATCTGAAAGTAGAAACCTGACCGATTACAATGGTGCGTGTACTTTTCCCCAAGGCCATTCCAGTTATTGGTTTCGAGTATCAGACTTGCGAAAATCTTGATCGTTTCTCAACCATTCCTTAATTTCAAACTCGCATATCTCGCGAACGGATTGACGAACTCGAGAAATTCCTGTTGCATCTGAAAGCAGAAACTAGCCCGATTACAACGGTATGTGTATTTTTGCCCTAGACCATAGTAGTTATTGGTTTCGAGTATCAGATTCCGAAAATTTTGATGGTTCCTCGACCATTCCTTAATTTCAAACTCCCATATCTCGCGAACGGATTGACGAACTCGAGAAATTCCTGTTGCATCTGAAAGTAGAAGCTCGCCCAATTACAACGGTATGCGTATTTTCGCCCTAGACCATGGTAGTTATTGGTTTCGAGTATCAGATTCCGAAAATTTTGATTGTTTCTCAACCATTCCTTAACTTCAAACTCCCATATCTCGCGAACGGATTGACGAACTCGAGAAATTCCTGTTGCATCTGAAAGTAGAAGCTCGCCCGATTACAACGGTATGTGAATTTTTCCCCTAGGCCATTGTAGTTATTGGTTTCGAGTATCAGACTTGCGAAAATTTTGATGGTTTCTCAACCATTCCTCAATTTCAAACTCGCATATCTCGCGAACGGATTGACGAACTCGAGAAATTACTGTTGCATCTGAAAGCAGAAACTCGCCCGATTACAACGGTATGTGTATTTTTGCCCTGGACCATAGTAGTTATTGGTTTCGAGTATCAGATTCCGAAAATTTTGATGGTTCCTCAACCATTCCTTAACTTCAAACACCCATATCTCGCGAACGGATTGACGAACTCGAGAAATTCCTGTTGCACCAGAAAGTAGAAACTCGCCCGATTACAATGGTGTGTGTACTTTTCCCTTAGGCCATTCCAGTTATTGGTTTCGAGTATCAGACTTGCGCAATTTTTGATTGTTTCTCAACAATTCCTTAACTTCAAACTCCCATATCTCGCGAACGGATTGACGAACTCGAGAAATTCCTATTGCATCTGAAGGCAGAAACTCGCCCGATTACAATGGTGTGTGTACTTTTCCCCAAGGCCATTCCAGTTATTGGTTTCGAGTATCAGACTTGCGAAAATTTTGATCCATCCTCAACCATTCCTTAACTTCAAACTCCCATATCTCGCGAACGGATTGACGAACTCGAGTAATTCCTGTTAAATCTGAAAGCAGGCACTCGGCCGATTACAACGGTATGTGAATTTTTCCACTAGCACATTGTAGTTATTGCTTTCGAGTATCAGACTTGCAAAAATTTTGTTGGTTTCTCAACCATTCCTTAACTTCAAACTCCCATATCTCGCGAACGGATTGATGAACTCGAGAAATTCCTGTTGCATCTGAAAGTAGAAACTCCACCGATTAGAATGGTGTGTACTTTTCCCCTAGGCCATTCCAGTTATTGGTTTCGAGTATCAGACTTGCGAAAATTTTGATGGTTTCTCAAACATTCCATAACTTCAAACTCCCATATCTCGCGAACGGATTGACGAACTCGAGAATTTCCTGTTGCAACTGAAAGTAGAAACTCGCCCGATTAGAACGGTATGTGTATTTCTCCCCTAGGCCATTCCAGTTATTGGTTTCGAGTATCGGACTTGCGATAATTTTGATGGTTTCTCAACCATTCCTTAACTTCAAACTCCCATATCTCGCGAACGGATTGACGAACTCGAGAAATTCCTGTTGCATCTGAAAGTAGAAACTCCCCCGATTAGAATGGTGTGTGTACACTTCCCCTAGGCCATTCCAGTTATTGGTTTCGAGTATCAGACTTGCTAAAATTTTGATGGTTTCTCAACCATTCCATAAATTCAAACTCCCATATCTCGCGATCGGATTGACGAACTCGAGAAATTCCTATTGCATCTGAAAGTAGAAACTCGCCCGATTACAATGGTGTGTGTACTTTTCCCCTAGGCCATTCCAGTTATTGGTTTCGAGTACCAGACTTGCGAAAATTTTGATGGTTTCTCAACCATTCCTTAACTTCAAACTCCCATATCTCGCGAACGGATTGACGAACTCGAGAATTTCCTGTTGCATCTGAAAGTAGAAACTCCACCGATTAGAATGGTGTTTACTTTTCCCCTAGGCCATTCCAGTTATTGGCTTCGAGTATCAGACTTGCGAAAATTTTGATGGTTTCTCAAACTTTCCATAACTTCAAACTCCCATGTCTCGCGAACGGATTGACGAACTCGAGATATTCCTGTTGCAACTGAAAGTAGAAACTCGCCCGATTAGAACGGTATGTGTATTTCTCCCCTAGGCCATTCCAGTTATCGGTTTCAAGTATCAGAGCAGCGAAAGTTTTGGTGGTTTCACATCAGTTCCATGACTTCAAACTCCCATATCTCGCGAACGGAACGACGAACTCGAGAAATTCCTGTTGCATCTGAAAGTAGAAACTCCCCCGATTAGAATGGTGTGTGTACTTTTCCCCTAGGCGATTCCAGTTATTGGTTTCGAGTATCGGACTTGCGATAATTTTGATGGATTCTCAACCATTCCTTTACTTCAAACTCCCATATCTCGCGAACGGATTGACGAACTCGAGAAATTCCTGTTGCATCTGAAAGTAGAAACTCGCCCGGTTACAACGGTATGTGTATCTTTCCCCAAGGCCATTGTGGTTATTAATTTCGAGTATCAGACTAGCGAAAATTTTGATGGTTTTTCAATCATTCCTTAACTTCTAACTCCCATATCTCGCGAACGGATTGACGAACTCGAGAAATTCCTGTTGCATCTGAAAGTAGAAACTCCACCGATTAGAATGGTGTGTACTTTTCCCCTAGGCCATTCCAGTTATTGGTTTCGAGTATCAGACTTGCGAAAATTTTGATGTTTTCTCAAACATTCCATAACTTCAAACTCCCATATCTCGCGAACGGATTGACGAACTCGAAAAACTCCTGTTGCATCTGAAAGCAGATACTCGCCCGTTTACAACGGTCTATGTATTTTTCCCCTAGGCCATTGTAGTTATTAATTTCGAGTATCAGACTAGCGAAAATTTTGATGGTTTCTCAATCATTCCTTAACTTCTAACTCCCATATCTCGCGAACGGACAGACGAACTCGAGAAATTCCTGTTGCATCTGAAAGTAGAAACTCGCCCGATTACAATGGTGTGTGTACTTTTCCCCTAGGCCATTCCAGTTATTGGTTTCGAGTATCACATTTGCGAAAATTTTGATGGATTCTCAACCATTCCTTAACTTCAAACTCGCATATCTTAGGAACGGATTGACGAACTCGCGAAATTCCTGTTGTTTCTGAAAGTAGAAACTCGCCCGATTACAAGGGTATGTGTATTTTCCCCCTAGGCCACTGTAGCTAATGGTTTCGAGTATCAGCCTTGCGAAAATTTTGATGGCTTCTCAACCATTCCTTAACTTCAAACTCCCATATCTCGCGAATGGATTGACGTACTCGAGAAATTCCTGTTGCATCTGAAAGTAGAAACTCGCCCGATTACAATGGTGTATGTGCTTTACCCCTAGGCCATTCCAGTTATAGGTTTCGAGTACCAGACTTGCGAATATTTTGATGGTTTCTCAACCATTCCTTAACTTCAAAGTCCCATATCTCGCGAACGGATTGACGAACTCGAAAAATTCCTGTTGCATCTGAAAGCAGATACTCGCCCGATTACAACGGTCTGTGTATTGTTCCCCTAGGCCATTGTAGTTATTGGTTTCGAGTATCAGACTAGCGAAAATTTTGATGGTTTCTGTATCATTCCTTATCTTCTAACTCCCATATCTCGCGAACGGATAGACGAACTCGGGATATTCCTGTTGCATCTGAATGTAGAAACTCGCCCGATTGCAACGGTATGTGTTCTTTACCCCTAGGCCATTCCAGTTATTAGTTTCTAGCATCAGAATTGCGAAAATTTTGAGGGTTTCTCAACCGTCTCTTAACTCCAAACTCCGATATTTCGCGAACGGATTGACAAACTCGAGAAATTCCTGTTGCATCTGAAAGTAGAAACTCGCCCGATTACGATGGTGTGTGTGCTTTTCCCCCTAGGCCATTCCAGTTATAGGTTTCGAGTATCAGACCAGCGTAAATTTTGATGGTTTCTCAAACATTCCGCAAATTCAAACTCCCATATCTCGCGAACGGAATGACGAACTCGAGAAATACCTGTTGCATCTGAAAGTAGAAACTCGCCCGATTACAATGGTGTGTGTACTTTTCCCCTAGGCCATTCCAGTTATTGGTTTCGAGTATCAGACCAGCGAATATTTTGATGGTTTCTCAACCATTCCTTAACTTCAAACTGCCTTATCTCGCGAACGGATTGACGAACTCGAGAAATTCCTGTTGCATCTGAAAGTAGAAACTTGCCCGATTGCAACGGTATGTGTATTTTTCCCCTAGGCCACTGTAGTTATTGGTTTCGAGTATCAGACTTGCGAAAATTTTGATGGTTTCTCAACCACTCCTTAACTTCAAACTCCCATATCTCGCGAACGGATTGACGAACTCGAGAACTTCCGGTTGCATCTGGAAGTGGAAACTCGCCCGCTTACAACGGTATGTGTATTTTTCCCCTAGGCCATTGTTGTTACTGGTTTCGAGTATCAGAATTGCGAAAATTTTGATGGTTTCTCAACCATTCCTTAACTTCAAACTGTCTTATCTCGCGAACGGATTGACGAACTCGAGAAATTCCTGTTGCATCTGAAAGTAGAAACCCGCCCGATTACAACGGTATGTGTATTTTTCCCCTAGGCCGTTGTAGTTATTGGTTTCGAGTATCAGAATTGCGAAAATTTTTATGGTTTCTCAACCATTCCCTAACTCCAAACACCACTCTCTCTCGAACGGATTGACGAACTCGAGAATTTCCTATTGCATCTGAGAGCAGAAACTCTCCCGATTACAACGGTATGTGTATTTTTGCCCTAGGCCATTGTAGTTATTGGTTTCGAGTACCACACTTTCGAAAATTTTGATGGTTTCTCAACGATTCCTTAACTTCAAACTCCCATATCTCGCGAACGGATTGACGAACTCGAGAAATTCCTGTTGCATCTGAAAGTAGAAACTCGCCCGATTACTATGGTGTGTGTAATTTTCCCCTAGGCCATTCCAGTTTTTCGTTTCTAGCATCAGAATTGCAAAAATTTTGATGGTTTCTCAACCACTCCTTAACTTCAGACTCCCATATCTCGCGAACGGATTGACGAACTCGAGAACTTCCGGTTGCATCTGGAAGTGGAAACTCGCCCGCTTACAACGGTATGTGTATTTTTCCCCTAGGCCATTGTAGTTATTGGTTTCGAGTATCAGACTTGCGAAAATTTTGATGGTTTCTCAACCACTCCTTAACTCCAAACTCCCATATCTCGCGAACGGAATGACGAACTCGAGAAATACCTGTTGCATCTGAAAGTAGAAACTCGCCCGATTACAAAGGTGTGTGTACTTTCCCCTAGGCCATTCCAGGTATAGGTTTCGAGTATCAGACCAGCGAAAATTATGATGGTTTCTCAAACATTCCGTAACTTCAAACTCCCATATCTCGCGAACGGAATGACGAACTCGAGAAATTCCTGTTGCATCTGAAAGTAGAAACTTGCCCGATTACAATTGTGTGTGTACTTTTCCCCTAGGCCATTTCAGTTATTGGTTTCGAGTATCAGACCAGCGAATATTTTGATGGTTTCTCAACCATTCCTTAATTTCAAACTCCCATATCTCGCGAACGGATTGACGAACTCGAGAAATTCCTGTTGCATCTGAAAGTAGAAACTCGCCCGATTACTATGGTGTGTGTACTTTTCCCCTAGGCCATTCTAGTTTTTCGTTTCTAGCATCAGAATTGCGAAAATTTTGATGGTTTCTCAACCACTCCTTAATTTCAAACTCCCATACCTCGCGAACGGATTGGCGAACTCGAGAAATTCCTGTTGCATCTGAAAGTGGAAACTCGCCCGATTACAATGGTGTGTGTACTTTTCCCCTAGGCCCTTGTAGTTATTGGTTTCGAGTACCACACTTTCGAAAATTTTGATGGTTTCTCAACCATTCCTTAACTTCAAACTCCCATATCTCGCGAACGGATTGACGAACTCGAGAAATTCCTGTTGCATCTAAAAGTAGAAACTCGCCCGATTACTATGGTGTGTGTAATTTTCCCCTAGGCCATTCTAGTTTTTCGTTTCTAGCATCAGAATTGCGAAAATTTTGATGGATTCTCAACCACTCCTTAACTTCAGACTCCCACTCTCTCTCGAACGGATTGACGAACTCGAGAATTTCCTATTGCATCTGAGAGCAGAAACTCTCCCGATTACAACGGTATGTGTATTTTTGCCCTAGGCCATTGTAGTTATTGGTTTCGAGTACCACACTTTCGAAAATTTTGATGGTTTCTCAACGATTCCTTAACTTCAAACTCCCATATCTCGCGAACGGATTGACGAACTCGAGAAATTCCTGTTGCATCTGAAAGTAGAAACTCGCCCGATTACTATGGTGTGTGTAATTTTCCCCTAGGCCATTCCAGTTTTTCGTTTCTAGCATCAGAATTGCAAAAATTTTGATGGTTTCTCAACCACTCCTTAACTTCAGACTCCCATATCTCGCGAACGGATTGACGAACTCGAGAACTTCCGGTTGCATCTGGAAGTGGAAACTCGCCCGCTTACAACGGTATGTGTATTTTTCCCCTAGGCCATTGTTGTTACTGGTTTCGAGTATCAGACTTGCGGAAATTTTGATGGTTTCTCAACCATTCCTTAACTTCAAACTCCCATATCTCGCGAACGGATTGACGAACTCGAGAAATTCCTGTTGCATCTGAAAGTAGAAACTCGCCCGATTACAATGGTGTGTTTACTTTTCCCCTAGGCCATTCCAGTTATTGGTTTCGAGTATCAGACCAGCGAATATTTTGATGGTTTCTCAACCATTCCTTAACTTCAAACTGCCTTATCTCGCGAACGGATTGACGAACTCGAGAAATTCCTGTTGCATCTGAAAGTAGAAACTTGCCCGATTGCAACGGAATGTGTATTTTTCCCCTAGGCCACTGTAGCTATTGGTTTCGAGTATCAGACTTGCGAAAATTTTTATGGTTTCTCAACCATTCCTTAACTCCAAACACCCATATCTCGCGAACGGAATGACGATCTCGAGAATTTCCTATTGCATCTGAAAGCAGAAACTCGCCCGATTACAACCGTATGTGTATTTTTGCCCTAGGCCATAGTAGTCATTGGTCTCGAATATCAGACTTGCGAATATTTTGATGGTTTCTCAACCATTCCTTAACTTCAAACTGTCTTATCTCGCGAACGGATTGACGAACTCGAGAAATTCCTGTTGCATCTGAAAGTAGAAACCCGCCCGATTACAACGGTATGTGTATTTTTCCCCTAGGCCGTTGTAGTTATTGGTTTCGAGTATCAGAATTGCGAAAATTTTTATGGTTTCTCAACCATTCCCTAACTCCAAACACCACTCTCTCTCGAACGGATTGACGAACTCGAGAATTTCCTATTGCATCTGAGAGCAGAAACTCTCCCGATTACAACGGTATGTGTATTTTTGCCCTAGGCCGTTGTAGTTATTGGTTTCGAGTACCACACTTTCGAAAATTTTGATGGTTTCTCAACGATTCCTTAACTTCAAACTCCCATATCTCGCGAACGGATTGACGAACTCGAGAAATTCCTGTTGCATCTGAAAGTAGAAACTCGCCCGATTACTATGGTGTGTGTAATTTTCCCCTAGGCCATTCCAGTTTTTCGTTTCTAGCATCAGAATTGCAAAAATTTTGATGGTTTCTCAACCACTCCTTAACTTCAGACTCCCATATCTCGCGAACGGATTGACGAACTCGAGAACTTCCGGTTGCATCTGGAAGTGGAAACTCGCCCGCTTACAACGGTATGTGTATTTTTCCCCTAGGCCATTGTAGTTATTGGTTTCGAGTATCAGACTTGCGAAAATTTTGATGGTTTCTCAACCACTCCTTAACTCCACACTCCCATATCTCGCGAACGGAATGACGAACTCGAGAAATACCTGTTGCATCTGAAAGTAGAAACTCGCCCGATTACAAAGGTGTGTGTACTTTTCCCCTAGGCCATTCCAGTTATAGGTTTCGAGTATCAGACCAGCGAAAATTTTGATGGTTTCTCAAACATTCCGTAACTTCAAACTCCCATATCTCGCGAACGGAATGACGAACTCGAGAAATTCCTGTTGCATCTGAAAGTAGAAACTTGCCCGATTACAATGGTGTGTGTACTTTTCCCCTAGGCCATTTCAGTTATTGGTTTCGAGTATCAGACCTGCGAATATTTTGATGGTTTCTCAACCATTCCTTAATTTCAAACTCCCATATCTCGCGAACGGATTGACGAACTCGAGAAATTCCTGTTGCATCTGAAAGTAGAAACTCGCCCGATTACTATGGTGTGTGTACTTTTCCCCTAGGCCATTCTAGTTTTTCGTTTCTAGCATCAGAATTGCGAAAATTTTGATGGTTTCTCAACCACTCCTTAACTTCAAACTCCCATATCTCGCGAACGGATTGACGAACTCGAGAAATTCCTGTTGCATCTGAAAGTAGAAATAAGCCCGATTACAATGGTGTGTGTACTTTTCCCCTAGGCCATTCCAGTTATTGGTTTCGAGTATCAGACCTGCGAATATTTTGATGGTTTCTCAACCATTCCTTAACTTCAAACTGCCTTATCTCGCGAACGGATTGACGAACTCGAGAAATTCCTGTTGCATCTGAAAGTAGAAACTTGCCCGATTGCAACGGAATGTATTTTTCCCCTAGGCCACTGTAGCTATTGGTTTCGAGTATCAGACTTGCGAAAATTTTTATGGTTTCTCAACCATTCCCTAACTCCAAACACCACTATCTCTCGAACGGATTGACGAGCTCGAGAATTTCGTATTGCATCTGAAAGCAGAAACTCGCCCGATTACAACGGTATGTGTATTTTTGCCCTAGGCCATAGTAGTCATTGGTCTCGAATATCAGACTTGCGAATATTTTGATGGTTTCTCAACCATTCCTTAACTTCAAACTGTCTTATCTCGCGAACGGATTGACGAAATCGAGAAATTCCTGTTGCATCTGAAAGTAGAAACCCGCCCGATTACAACGGTATGTGTATTTTTCCCCTAGGCCGTTGTTGCTATTGGTTTCGAGTATCAGAATTGCGAAAATTGTTATGGTTTCTCAACCATTCCCTAACTCCAAACACCACTATCTCTCGAACGGATTGACGAGCTCGAGAATTTCCTATTGCATCTGAGAGCAGAAACTCTCCCGATTACAACGGTATGTGTATTTTTGCCCTAGGCCATTGTAGTTATTGGTTTCGAGTACCACACTTTCGAAAATTTTGATGGTTTCTCAACCATTCCTTAACTTCGAACTCCCATATCTCGCGAACGGATTGACGAACTCGAGAAATTCCTGTTGCATCTGAAAGTAGAAACTCGCCCGATTACTATGGTGTGTGTAATTTTACCCTAGGCCATTCCAGTTTTTCGTTTCTAACATCAGAATTGCAAAAATTTTGATGGTTTCTCAACCACTCCTTAACTTCAGACTCCCATATCTCGCGAACGGATCGACGAACTCGAGAACTTCCGGTTGCATCTGGAAGTGGAAACTCGCCCGCTTACAACGGTATGTGTATTTTTCCCCTAGGCCTTTGTAGTTATTGGTTTCGAGTATCAGACTTGCGAAAATTTTGATGGTTTCTCAACCACTCCTTAACTACAAACTCCCATATCTCGCGAACGGAATGACGAACTCAAGAAATTCCTGTTGCATCTGAAAGTAGAAACTCGCCCGATTACAAAGGTGTGTGTACTTTCCCCCTAGGCCATTCCAGTTATATTTTTCGAGTATCAGACCAGCGAAAATTTTGATGGTTTCTCAAGCATTCCGTAAATTCAAACTCCCATATCTCGCGAACGGATTGACGAACTCGAGAAGTTCCTTTTGCATCTGAAAGTAGAAACACGCCCGATTACAATGGTATATGTATTTTTCCCCTAGGCCCTAGTAGTTATTGGTTTCGAGAACCACACTTTCGAAAATTTTGATGGTTTCTCAACCACTCCTTAATTTCAAACTCCCATATCTCGCGAACGGATTGACGAACTCGAGAAATTCCTGTTGCATCTGAAAGTAGAAACACGCCCGATTACAAAGGTATGTGTATTTTTGCCTAGGCCATAGTAGTCATTGGTCTCGAATATCAGACTTGCGAAAATTTTGATGGTTTCTCAACCATTCCTTATATTCAAACTCCCATATCTCGCGAACGGATTGATGAACTCGAGAAATTCCTGTTGCACCTGAAAGTAGAAACTCGCCCGATTACAAAGCTATGTGTATTTTTCCCCTAGGCCTCTCTAGTTATTGGTTTCGAGTATCAGACTTGCGAAAATTTTGATGGTTTCTCAACGATTCCTTAAATTCAAACTCCCATACCTCGCGAACGGATTGGCGAACTCGAGAAATTCCTGTTGCATCTGAAAGTGGAAACTAGCCCGATTACAAAGGTGTGTGTACTTTTCCCCTAGGCCATTCCATTTATTGGCTTTTAGTATCAGACCAGCGAAAATTTTGATGGTTCCTCAACCATTCCTTAACTTCAGACTCCCATATCTCGCGAACGGAATAACGAACTCGAGAAATTCCTGTTGCATCTGAAAGTAGAAACTCGCCCGATTACAAAGCTATGTGTATTTTTCCCCTAGGCCTCTGTAGTTATTGGTTTCGAGTATCAGACTTGCGAAAATTTTGATGGTTTCTCAACGATTCCTTAACTTCAAACTCCCATATCTCGCGAACGGATTGACGAACTCGAGAAATTCCTGTTGCATCTAAAAGTAGAAACTCGCCCGATTACTATGGTGTGTGTAATTTTCCCCTAGGCCATTCCAGTTTTTCGTTTCTAGCATCAGAATTGCGAAAATTTTGATGGATTCTCAACCACTCCTTAACTTCAGACTCCCACTCTCTCTCGAACGGATTGACGAACTCGAGAATTTCCTATTGCATCTGAGAGCAGAAACTCTCCCGATTACAACGGTATGTGTATTTTTGCCCTAGGCCATTGTAGTTATTGGTTTCGAGTACCACACTTTCGAAAATTTTGATGGTTTCTCAACGATTCCTTAACTTCAAACTCCCATATCTCGCGAACGGATTGACGAACTCGAGAATTTCCTGTTGCATCTGAAAGTAGAAACTCGCCCGATTACAAAGGTGTGTGTACTTTTCCCCTAGGCCATTCCATTTATTGGTTTTTAGTATCAGACCAGCGAAAATTTTGGTGGTTCCTCAACCATTCCTTAAATTCAGACTCCCATATCTCGCGAACGGAATGACGAACTCGAGAAATTCCTGTTGCATCTGAAAGTAGAAACTCGCCCGATTACAAAGCTATGTGTATTTTTCCCCTAGGCCTCTGTAGTTATTGGTTTCGAGTATCAGACTTGCGAAAATTTTGATGGTTTCTCAACGATTCCTTAACTTCAAACTCCCATATCTCGCGAACGGATTGACGAACTCGAGAAATTCCTGTTGCATCTAAAAGTAGAAACTCGCCCGATTACTATGGTGTGTGTAATTTTCCCCTAGGCCATTCCAGTTTTTCGTTTCTAGCATCAGAATTGCGAAAATTTTGATGGATTCTCAACCACTCCTTAACTTCAGACTCCCACTCTCTCTCGAACGGATTGACGAACTCGAGAATTTCCTATTGCATCTGAGAGCAGAAACTCTCCCGATTACAACGGTATGTGTATTTTTGCCCTAGGCCATTGTAGTTATTGGTTTCGAGTACCACACTTTCGAAAATTTTGATGGTTTCTCAACGATTCCTTAACTTCAAACTCCCATATCTCGCGAACGGATTGACGAACTCGAGAAATTCCTGTTGCATCTGAAAGTAGAAACTCGCCCGATTACTATGGTGTGTGTAATTTTCCCCTAGGTCATTCCAGTTTTTCGTTTCTAGCATCAGAATTGCAAAAATTTTGATGGTTTCTCAACCACTCCTTAACTTCAGACTCCCATATCTCGCGAACGGATTGACGAACTCGAGAACTTCCGGTTGCATCTGGAAGTGGAAACTCGCCCGCTTACAACGGTATGTGTATTTTTCCCCTAGGCCATTGTTGTTACTGGTTTCGAGTATCAGACTTGCGAAAATTTTGATGGTTTCTCAACCATTCCTTAACTTCAAACTCCCATATCTCGCGAACGGATTGACGAACTCGAGAAATTCCTGTTGCATCTGAAAGTAGAAACTCGCCCGATTACAATGGTGTGTGTACTTTTCCCCTAGGCCATTCCAGTTATTGGTTTCGAGTATCAGACCAGCGAATATTTTGATGGTTTCTCAACCATTCCTTAACTTCAAACTGCCTTATCTCGCGAACGGATTGACGAACTCGAGAAATTCCTGTTGCATCTGAAAGTAGAAACTTGCCCGATTGCAACGGAATGTGTATTTTTCCCCTAGGCCACTGTAGCTATTGGTTTCGAGTATCAGACTTGCGAAAATTTTTATGGTTTCTCAACCATTCCTTAACTCCAGACACCCATATCTCGCGAACGGAATGACGATCTCGAGAATTTCCTATTGCATCTGAAAGCAGAAACTCGCCCGATTACAACGGTATGTGTATTTTTGCCCTAGGCCATAGTAGTCATTGGTCTCGAATATCAGACTTGCGAATATTTTGATGGTTTCTCAACCATTCCTTAACTTCAAACTGTCTTATCTCGCGAACGGATTGACGAACTCGAGAAATTCCTGTTGCATCTGAAAGTAGAAACCCGCCCGATTACAACGGTATGTGTATTTTTCCCCTAGGCCGTTGTAGTTATTGGTTTCGAGTATCAGAATTGCGAAAATTTTTATGGTTTCTCAACCATTCCCTAACTCCAAACACCACTCTCTCTCGAACGGATTGACGAACTCGAGAATTTCCTATTGCATCTGAGAGCAGAAACTCTCCCGATTACAACGGTATGTGTATTTTTGCCCTAGGCCATTGTAGTTATTGGTTTCGAGTACCACACTTTCGAAAATTTTGATGGTTTCTCAACGATTCCTTAACTTCAAACTCCCATATCTCGCGAACGGATTGACGAACTCGAGAAATTCCTGTTGCATCTGAAAGTAGAAACTCGCCCGATTACTATGGTGTGTGTAATTTTCCCCTAGGCCATTCCAGTTTTTCGTTTCTAGCATCAGAATTGCAAAAATTTTGATGGTTTCTCAACCACTCCTTAACTTCAGACTCCCATATCTCGCGAACGGATTGACGAACTCGAGAACTTCCGGTTGCATCTGGAAGTGGAAACTCGCCCGCTTACAACGGTATGTGTATTTTTCCCCTAGGCCATTGTAGTTATTGGTTTCGTGTACCAGACTTGCGAAAATTTTGATGGTTTCTCAACCACTCCTTAACTCCAAACTCCCATATCTCGCGAACGGAATGACGAACTCGAGAAATTCCTGTTGCATCTGAAAGTAGAAACTCGCCCGATTACAAAGGTGTGTGTACTTTTCCCCTAGGCCATTCCAGTTATAGGTTTCGAGTATCAGACCAGCGAAAATTTTGATGGTTTCTCAAGCATTCCGTAAATTCAAACTCCCATATCTCGCGAACGGAATGACGAACTCGAGAAATACCTGTTGCATCTGAAAGTAGAAACTCGCCCGATTACAATGGTGTGTGTACTTTTCCCCTAGGCCATTCCAGTTATTGGTTTCGAGTATCAGACCAGCGAATATTTTGATGGTTTCTCAACCATTCCTTAACTTCAAACTGCCTTATCTCGCGAACGGATTGACGAACTCGAGAAATTCCTGTTGCATCTGAAAGTAGAAACTTGCCCGATTGCAACGGTATGTGTATTTTTCCCCTAGGCCACTGTAGTTATTGGTTTCGAGTATCAGACTTGCGAAAATTTTGATGGTTTCTCAACCACTCCTTAACTTCAAACTCCCATATCTCGCGAACGGATTGACGAACTCGAGAACTTCCGGTTGCATCTGGAAGTGGAAACTCGCCCGCTTACAACGGTATGTGTATTTTTCCCCTAGGCCATTGTTGCTATTGGTTTCGAGTATCAGACTTGCGAAAATTTTGATGGTTTCTCAACCATTCCTTAACTTCAAACTCCCATATCTCGCGAACGGATTGACGAACTCGAGAAATTCCTGTTGCATCTGAAAGTAGAAACTCGCCCGATTACAATGGTGTGTGTACTTTTCCCCTAGGCCATTCCAGTTATTGGTTTCGAGTATCAGACCAGCGAATATTTTGATGGTTTCTCAACCATTCCTTAACTTCAAACTGCCTTATCTCGCGAACGGATTGACGAACTCGAGAAATTCCTGTTGCATCTGAAAGTAGAAACTTGCCCGATTGCAACGGAATGTATTTTTCCCCTAGCCCACTGTAGCTATTGGTTTCGAGTATCAGACTTGCGAAAATTTTTATGGTTTCTCAACCATTCCTTAACTCCAAACACCCATATCTCGCGAACGGAATGACGATCTCGAGAATTTCGTATTGCATCTGAAAGCAGAAACTCGCCCGATTACAACGGTATGTGTATTTTTGCCCTAGGCCATAGTAGTCATTGGTCTCGAATATCAGACTTGCGAATATTTTGATGGTTTCTCAACCATTCCTTAACTTCAAACTGTCTTATCTCGCGAACGGATTGACGAACTCGAGAAATTCCTGTTGCATCTGAAAGTAGAAACCCGCCCGATTACAACGGTATGTGTATTTTTCCCCTAGGCCGTTGTTGCTATTGGTTTCGAGTATCAGAATTGCGAAAATTTTTATGGTTTCTCAACCATTCCCTAACTCCAAACACCACTATCTCTCGAACGGATTGACGAGCTCGAGAATTTCCTATTGCATCTGAGAGCAGAAACTCTCCCGATTACAACGGTATGTGTATTTTTGCCCTAGGCCATTGTAGTTATTGGTTTCGAGTACCACACTTTCGAAAATTTTGATGGTTTCTCAACCATTCCTTAACTTCAAACTCCCATATCTCGCGAACGGATTGACGAACTCGAGAAATTCCTGTTGCATCTGAAAGTAGAAACTCGCCCGATTACTATGGTGTGTGTAATTTTACCCTAGGCCATTCCAGTTTTTCGTTTCTAGCATCAGAATTGCAAAAATTTTGATGGTTTCTCAACCACTCCTTAATTTCAAACTCCCATATCTCGCGAACGGATTGACGAACTCGAGAAATTCCTGTTGCATCTGAAAGTAGAAACACGCCCGATTACAAAGGTATGTGTATTTTTGCCTAGGCCATAGTAGTCATTGGTCTCGAATATCAGACTTGCGAAAATTTTGATGGTTTCTCAACCATTCCTTATATTCAAACTCCCATATCTCGCGAACGGATTGATGAACTCGAGAAATTCCTGTTGCACCTGAAAGTAGAAACTCGCCCGATTACAAAGCTATGTGTATTTTTCCCCTAGGCCTCTCTAGTTATTGGTTTCGAGTATCAGACTTGCGAAAATTGTGATGGTTTCTCAACGATTCCTTAAATTCAAACTCCCATACCTCGCGAACGGATTGGCGAACTCGAGAAATTCCTGTTGCATCTGAAAGTGGAAACTAGCCCGATTACAACGGTATGTGTATTTTTCCCCTAGGCCATTGTAGTTATTGGTTTCGAGTATAAGACTTACGAAAATTTTGATGGTTTCTCAACCATTCCTTATCTTCAAACTCCCATATCTCGCGAACGGATTGACGAACTCGAGAATTTCCTGTTGCATCTGAAAGTAGAAACTCGCCCGATTACAAAGGTGTGTGTACTTTTCCCCTAGGCCATTCCATTTATTGGTTTTTAGTATCAGACCAGCGAAAATTTTGATGGTTTCTCAACCATTCCTTATATTCAAACTCCCATATCTCGCGAACGGATTGGCGAACTCGAGAATTTCCTGTTGCATCTGAAAGTAGAAACTCGCCCGATTACAAAGGTGTGTGTACTTTTCCCCTAGGCCATTCCATTTATTGGTTTTTAGTATCAGACCAGCGAAAATTTTGATGGTTCCTCAACCATTCCTTAACTTCAGACTCCCATATCTCGCGAACGGAATGACGAACTCGAGAACTGCCGGTTGCATCTGGAAGAAGAAACTCGCAGGATTACAACGGTATGTGTATACTTCCCCTAGGCCATTGTAGTTATTGGTTTCGAGTATCAGACTTGCGAAAATTTTTATGGTTATTCAACCATTCCTTAACTTCAAACTCCCATATCTCGCGAACGGAATGACGAACTCGAGAAATTCCTGTTGCATCTGAAAGTAGAAACTCGCCCGATTACAAAGGTGTGTACTTTTCCCCTAGGCCATTCCAGTTATAGGTTTCGAGTATCAGACCAGCGAAAATTTTGATGGTTCCTCAACCATTCCTTAACTTCAGACTCCCATATCTCGCGAACGGAATGACGAACTCGAGAAATTCCTGTTGCATCTGAAAGTAGAAACTCGCCCGATTACAAAGCTATGTGTATTTTTCCCCTAGGCCTCTGTAGTTATTGGTTTCGAGTATCAGACTTGCGAAAATTTTGATGGTTTCTCGACGATTCCTTAACTTCAAACTCCCATACCTCGCGAACGGATTGGCGAACTCGAGAAATTCCTGTTGCATCTGAAAGTGGAAACTAGCCCGATTACAATGGTGTGTGTACTTTTCCCCTAGGCCATTCCAGTTATTGGTTTCGAGTATCAGACTTGCGAAAATTTTGATGTTTTCTCAACCATTCCTTAACTTCAAACTCCCATATCTCTCGAACGGATTGACAAACTCGAGAATTTCCTATTGCGTCTGAAAGCAGAAACTCGCCCGATTACAATGGTGTGTGTACTTTTCCCCTAGGCCATTCCAGTTATTGGTTTCGAGTATCAGACCAGCGAATATTTTGATGGTTTCTCAACCATTCCTTAACTTCAAACTGCCTTATCTCGCGAACGGATTGACGAACTCGAGAAATTCCTGTTGCATCTGAAAGTAGAAACTTGCCCGATTGCAACGGTATGTGTATTTTTCCCCTAGGCCACTGTAGTTATTGGTTTCGAGTATCAGACTTGCGAAAATTTTGATGGTTTCTCAACCACTCCTTAACTTCAAACTCCCATATCTCGCGAACGGATTGACGAACTCGAGAACTTCCGGTTGCATCTGGAAGTGGAAACTCGCCCGCTTACAACGGTATGTGTATTTTTCCCCTAGGCCATTGTTGCTATTGGTTTCGAGTATCAGACTTGCGAAAATTTTGATGGTTTCTCAACCATTCCTTAACTTCAAACTCCCATATCTCGCGAACGGATTGACGAACTCGAGAAATTCCTGTTGCATCTGAAAGTAGAAACTCGCCCGATTACAATGGTGTGTGTACTTTTCCCCTAGGCCATTCCAGTTATTGG
This sequence comes from Ptiloglossa arizonensis, assembly GCF_051014685.1. Classification (NCBI taxonomy): domain Eukaryota; kingdom Metazoa; phylum Arthropoda; class Insecta; order Hymenoptera; family Colletidae; genus Ptiloglossa; species Ptiloglossa arizonensis. The sequence continues at coordinate 746,010 of NW_027478482.1, read as the reverse complement.
TTTCGAGTATCAGACCAGCGAATATTTTGATGGTTTCTCAACCATTCCTTAACTTCAAACTGCCTTATCTCGCGAACGGATTGACGAACTCGAGAAATTCCTGTTGCATCTGAAAGTAGAAACTTGCCCGATTGCAACGGAATGTATTTTTCCCCTAGCCCACTGTAGCTATTGGTTTCGAGTATCAGACTTGCGAAAATTTTTATGGTTTCTCAACCATTCCTTAACTCCAAACACCCATATCTCGCGAACGGAATGACGATCTCGAGAATTTCGTATTGCATCTGAAAGCAGAAACTCGCCCGATTACAACGGTATGTGTATTTTTGCCCTAGGCCATAGTAGTCATTGGTCTCGAATATCAGACTTGCGAATATTTTGATGGTTTCTCAACCATTCCTTAACTTCAAACTGTCTTATCTCGCGAACGGATTGACGAACTCGAGAAATTCCTGTTGCATCTGAAAGTAGAAACCCGCCCGATTACAACGGTATGTGTATTTTTCCCCTAGGCCGTTGTTGCTATTGGTTTCGAGTATCAGAATTGCGAAAATTTTTATGGTTTCTCAACCATTCCCTAACTCCAAACACCACTATCTCTCGAACGGATTGACGAGCTCGAGAATTTCCTATTGCATCTGAGAGCAGAAACTCTCCCGATTACAACGGTATGTGTATTTTTGCCCTAGGCCATTGTAGTTATTGGTTTCGAGTACCACACTTTCGAAAATTTTGATGGTTTCTCAACCATTCCTTAACTTCAAACTCCCATATCTCGCGAACGGATTGACGAACTCGAGAAATTCCTGTTGCATCTGAAAGTAGAAACTCGCCCGATTACTATGGTGTGTGTAATTTTACCCTAGGCCATTCCAGTTTTTCGTTTCTAGCATCAGAATTGCAAAAATTTTGATGGTTTCTCAACCACTCCTTAATTTCAAACTCCCATATCTCGCGAACGGATTGACGAACTCGAGAAATTCCTGTTGCATCTGAAAGTAGAAACACGCCCGATTACAAAGGTATGTGTATTTTTGCCTAGGCCATAGTAGTCATTGGTCTCGAATATCAGACTTGCGAAAATTTTGATGGTTTCTCAACCATTCCTTATATTCAAACTCCCATATCTCGCGAACGGATTGATGAACTCGAGAAATTCCTGTTGCACCTGAAAGTAGAAACTCGCCCGATTACAAAGCTATGTGTATTTTTCCCCTAGGCCTCTCTAGTTATTGGTTTCGAGTATCAGACTTGCGAAAATTGTGATGGTTTCTCAACGATTCCTTAAATTCAAACTCCCATACCTCGCGAACGGATTGGCGAACTCGAGAAATTCCTGTTGCATCTGAAAGTGGAAACTAGCCCGATTACAACGGTATGTGTATTTTTCCCCTAGGCCATTGTAGTTATTGGTTTCGAGTATAAGACTTACGAAAATTTTGATGGTTTCTCAACCATTCCTTATCTTCAAACTCCCATATCTCGCGAACGGATTGACGAACTCGAGAATTTCCTGTTGCATCTGAAAGTAGAAACTCGCCCGATTACAAAGGTGTGTGTACTTTTCCCCTAGGCCATTCCATTTATTGGTTTTTAGTATCAGACCAGCGAAAATTTTGATGGTTTCTCAACCATTCCTTATATTCAAACTCCCATATCTCGCGAACGGATTGGCGAACTCGAGAATTTCCTGTTGCATCTGAAAGTAGAAACTCGCCCGATTACAAAGGTGTGTGTACTTTTCCCCTAGGCCATTCCATTTATTGGTTTTTAGTATCAGACCAGCGAAAATTTTGATGGTTCCTCAACCATTCCTTAACTTCAGACTCCCATATCTCGCGAACGGAATGACGAACTCGAGAACTGCCGGTTGCATCTGGAAGAAGAAACTCGCAGGATTACAACGGTATGTGTATACTTCCCCTAGGCCATTGTAGTTATTGGTTTCGAGTATCAGACTTGCGAAAATTTTTATGGTTATTCAACCATTCCTTAACTTCAAACTCCCATATCTCGCGAACGGAATGACGAACTCGAGAAATTCCTGTTGCATCTGAAAGTAGAAACTCGCCCGATTACAAAGGTGTGTACTTTTCCCCTAGGCCATTCCAGTTATAGGTTTCGAGTATCAGACCAGCGAAAATTTTGATGGTTCCTCAACCATTCCTTAACTTCAGACTCCCATATCTCGCGAACGGAATGACGAACTCGAGAAATTCCTGTTGCATCTGAAAGTAGAAACTCGCCCGATTACAAAGCTATGTGTATTTTTCCCCTAGGCCTCTGTAGTTATTGGTTTCGAGTATCAGACTTGCGAAAATTTTGATGGTTTCTCGACGATTCCTTAACTTCAAACTCCCATACCTCGCGAACGGATTGGCGAACTCGAGAAATTCCTGTTGCATCTGAAAGTGGAAACTAGCCCGATTACAATGGTGTGTGTACTTTTCCCCTAGGCCATTCCAGTTATTGGTTTCGAGTATCAGACTTGCGAAAATTTTGATGTTTTCTCAACCATTCCTTAACTTCAAACTCCCATATCTCTCGAACGGATTGACAAACTCGAGAATTTCCTATTGCGTCTGAAAGCAGAAACTCGCCCGATTACAATGGTATGTGTATTTTTCCCCTAGGCCTTTGTAGTTATTGGTTTCGCGTATCAGACTTACGAAAATTTTGATGGTTTCTCAAGCATTCCTTAACTTCAAACTCCCATACCTCGCGAACGGATTGGCGAACTCGAGAAATTCCTGTTGCATCTGAAAGTGGAAACTCGCCCGATTACAATGGTGTGTGTACTTTTCCCCTAGGCCATTCCAGTTGTTGGTTTCGAGTATCAGACTTGCGAAAATTTTGATGTTTTCTCAACCACTCCTTAATTTCAAACTCCCATATCTCGCGAACGGCTTGACGAACTCGAGAAATTCCTGTTGCATCTGAAGGTAGAAACTCGCCCGATTGCAACGGTATGTGTATTTTTCCCCTAGGCCATAGTAGTCATTGGTCTCGAATATCAGACTTGCGAAAATTTTGATGGTTTCTCAACCATTCCTTAACTTCAAACTCCCATATCTCGCGAACGGATTGACGAACTCGAGAACTTCCTGTTGCATCTGAAAGTAGAAACTCGCCCGATTACAAAGCTATGTGTACTTTTCCCCTAGGCCTCTGTAGTTACTGGTTTCGAGTATCAGACTTACGAAAATTTTGATGGTTTCTCAACCATTCCTTAACTTCAAACTCCCATATCTCTCGAACGGATTGACGAACTCGAGAATTTCCTATTGCATCTGAAAGCAGAAACTCGCCCGATTACAACGGTATGTGTATTTTTCTCCTAGGCCATTCCAGTTATTGGTTTCGAGTTTCAGACCAGCGAATATTTTGTTGGTTTCTCAATCATTCCTTAACTTCAAACTGTCTTATCTGGCGAACCGATTGACGAAGTCGAGAAATTCCTGTTGCATCTGAAAGTAGAAACTCGCCCGATTGCAACGGTATGTGTATTTTTCCCCTAGGCCATTGTAGTTATTGGTTTCGCGTATCAGACTTGCGAAAGTTTTGATAGTTTCTCAAGCATTCCTTAATTTCAAACTCCCTTACCTCGCGAACGGATTGGCGAACTCGAGAAATTCCTGTTGCATCTGAAAGTGGAAACTCGCCCGATTACAATGGTGTGTGTACTTTTCCCCTAGGCCATTCCAGTTATTGGTTTCGAGTATCAGACCAGCGAATATTTTGATGGTTTCTCAACCATTCCTAAACTTCAAACTCCCATATCTCGCGAACGGATTGACGAACTCGAGAACTGCCGGTTGCATCTGGAAGAAGAAACTCGCAGGATTACAACGGTATGTGTATACTTCCCCTAGGCCATTGTAGTTATTGGTTTCGAGTATCAGACTTGCGAAAATTTTGATGGTTTCTCAACGATTCCTTAACTTCAAACTCCCATACCTCGCGAACGGATTGACGAACTCGAGAAATTCCTGTTGCATCTGAAGGTAGAAACTCGCCCGATTGCAACGGTATGTGTATTTTTCCCCTAGGCCATTGTAGTTATTGGTTTCGGGTATCAGACTTACGAAAATTTTGATGGTGTCTCAACCATTCCTTAACTTCAAAATCCCATATCTCCCGAACGGATTGACGAACTCGAGAATTTCCTATTGCATCTGAAAGCAGAAACTCGCCCGATTACAACGGTATGTGTATTTTTGCCCTAGGCCATAGTAGTCATTGGTCTCGAATATCAGACTTGCGAAAATTTTGATGGTTTCTCAACCATTCCTTAACTTCAAACTCCCATATCTCGCGAACGGATTGACGAACTCGAGAACTTCCGGTTGCATCTGGAAGTAGAAACTCGCCTGATTACAACGGTATGTGTATTTTTCCCCTAGGCCATTGTAGTTATTGGTTTCGCCTATCAGACTTGCTATTATTTGGGTGGTTTCTCAAGCATTCCTTAACTTCAAACCCCCATATCTCGCGAACGGATTGACGAACTCGAGAAATTCCTGTTGCATCTGAAACAGAAACTCGTCCGATTACAATGGTATGTGTATTTTTGCCCTAGGCATTTGTAGTTATTTGTTTCGAGTATCAGACTTGCGAAAATTTTGAAGGTTTCTCAACCACTCCTTATCTTCAAACTCCCATATCTCGCGAACGGAATGACGAACTCGACAAGTTCCTGTTGCATCTGAAAGTAGAATCTCGCCCGATTACAAAGCTATGTGTACTTTTCCCCTAGGCCTCTGTAGTTATTGGTTTCGAGTATCAGACTTGCGAAAATTTTGATGGTTTCTCAACCATTCCTTAACTTCAAACTCCCATACCTCGCGAACGGATTGGCGAACTCGAGAAATTCCTGTTGCATCTGAAAGTGGAAACACGCCCGATTACAGTGGTGTGTGTACTTTTCCCCTAGGCCATTCCAGTTATTGGTTTCGAGTATCAGACTTGCGAAAATTTTGATGGTTTCTCAACCATTCCTTAACTTCAAACTCCCATATCTCGCGAACGGATTGACGAACTCGAGAATTTCCTGTTGCGTCTGAATGTAGAAACTCGCCCGATTACAACGGTATGTGTATTTTTCCCCTAGGCCATTGAAGTTATTGGTTTCGAGTATCAGACTTACGATAATTTTGATGGTTTCTCAACCACTCCTTAACTTCAGACTCCCATATCTCTCGAACGGATTGACGAACTCGAGAACTTCCGGTTGCATCTGAAAGCAGAAACTCGCCCGATTACAAAGGTGTGTGTACTTTTCCCCTAGGCCATTCCAGTTATAGGTTTCGTGTATCAGACCAGGGAAAATTTTGATTGTTTCTCAAACATTCCGTAACTTCAAACTCCCATATCTCGCGAACGGAATGACGAGCTCGAGAAATTCCTGTTGCATCTGAAAGTAGAAACCCGCCCGATTACAATAGTGTGTGTACTTTTCCCCTAGGCCATTCCAGTTATTGGTTTCGAGTATCAGACCAGCGAATATTTTGTTGGTTTCTCAATCATTCCTTAACTTCAAACTGTCTTATCTCGCGAACCGATTGACGAAGTCGAGAAATTCCTGTTGCATCTGAAAGTAGAAACTCTCCCGATTGCAACGGTATGTGTATTTTTCCCCTAGGCCATTGAAGTTATTGGTTTCGAGTATCAGACTTACGATAATTTTGATGGTTTCTCAACCACTCCTTAACTTCAGACTCCCATATCTCTCGAACGGATTGACGAACTCGAGAACTTCCGGTTGCATCTGAAAGCAGAAACTCGCCCGATTACAAAGGTGTGTGTACTTTTCCCCTAGGCCATTCCAGTTATAGGTTTCGAGTATCAGACCAGGGAAAATTTTGATGGTTTCTCAAACATTCCGTAACTTCAAACTCCCACATCTCGCGAATGGAATGACGAGCTCGAGAAATTCCTGTTGCATCTGAAAGTAGAAACTCGCCCGATTACAATAGTGTGTGTACTTTTCCCCTAGGCCATTCCAGTTATTGGTTTCGAGTATCAGACTTACGATAATTTTGATGGTTTCTCAACCACTCCTTAACTTCAGACTCCCATATCTCGCGAACGGATTGACGAACTCGAGAACTTCCGGTTGCATCTGGAAGTGGAAACTCGCCCGCTTACAACGGTATGTGTATTTTTCCCCTAGGCCATTGTAGTTATTGGTTTCGAGTATCAGACTTGCGAAAATTTTGATGGTTTCTCAATCACTCCTTAACTTCAAACTCCGATATCTTTCGAACGGATTGACGAACTCGAGAATTTCCTATTGCATCTGAAAGCAGAAACTCGCCCGATTACAATGGTGTGTGTACTTTTCCCCTAGGCCATTCCATTTATAGGTTTCGAGTATCAGACCAGGGAAAATTTTGATGGTTTCTCAAACATTCCGTAACTTCAAACTCCCATATCTCGCGAACGGAATGACGAGCTCGAGAAATTCCTGTTGCATCTGAAAGTAGAAACTCGCCCGATTACAATAGTGTGTGTACTTTTCCCCTAGGCCATTCCAGTTATTGGTTTCGAGTATCAGACTTACGATAATTTTGATCGTTTCTCAACCACTCCTTAACTTCAGACTCCCAAATCTCGCGAACGGATTGACGAACTCGAGAACTTCCGGTTGCATCTGGAAGTGGAAACTCGCCCGCTTACAACGGTATGTGTATTTTTCCCCTAGGCCATTGTAGTTATTGGTTTCGAGTATCAGACCAGCGAAAATTTTGATGGTTTCTCAAACATTCCGTAACTTCAAACTCCCATATCTCGCGAACGGAATGACGAACTCGAGAAATTCCTGTTGCATCTGAAAGTAGAAACTCGCCCGATTACAATGGTGTGTGTACTTTTCCCCTAGTCCATACCAGTTATTGGTTTCGAGTATCAGACTTGCGAAAATTTTGATGGTTTCTCAACCACTCCTTAACTTCAAACTCCCATATCTCTCGAACGGATTGCCGAACTCGAGAATTTCCTATTGCATCTGAAAGCAGAAACTCGCCCGATTACAACGCTATGTGTATTTTTCCCCTAGGCTGTTCCAGTTATAGGTTTCGAGTATCAGACCAGCGAAAATTTTGATGGTTTCTCAAACATTCCGTAACTTCAAACTCCCATATCTCGCGAACGGAATGACGAACTCGGAAATTCCTGTTGGATCTGAAAGTAGAAACTCGCCCGATTACAATAGTGTGTGTACTTTTCCCCTAGGCCATTCCAGTTATTGGTTTCGAGTATCAGACTTACGATAATTTTGATTGTTTCTCAACCACTCCTTAACTTCGAACTCCCATATCTCGCGAACGGATTGACGAACTCGAGAAATTCCTGTTGCATCTGAAAGTAGAAACTCGCCCGATTACAATGGTGTGTGTACTTTTGCCCTAGGCCATTCCAGTTATTGGTTTCTAGCATCAGAATTGCGAAAATTTTGATGGTTTCTCAACCACTCCTTAACTTCGAACTCCCATATCTCGCGAACGGATTGACGAACTCGAGAAATTCCTGTTGCATCTGAAAGTAGAAACTCGCGCGGTTACAATAGTGTGTGTACTTTTCCCCTAGGCCATTCCAGTTATTGGTTTCGAGTATCAGACTTACGATAATTTTGATGGTTTCTCAACCACTCCTTAACTTCAGACTCCCATATCTCGCGAACGGATTGACGAACTCGAGAACTTCCGGTTGCATCTGGAAGAGGAAACTCGCCCGCTTACAACGGTATGTGTATTTTTCCCCTAGGCCATTGTAGTTATTGGTTTCGAGTATCAGACTTGCGAAAATTTTGATGGTTTCTGAACCACTCCTTAACTTCAAACTCCCATATCTCTCGAACGGATTGACGAACTCGAGAATTTCCTATTGCATCTGAAAGCAGAAACACGCCCGATTACAATGGTATGTGTATTTTTCCCCTAGGCCCTAGCAGTTATTGGTTTCGAGTATCAGACTTGCGAAAATTTTGATGGTTTCTCAACCATTCCTTAACTTCAAACTCCCATATCTCTCGAACGGATTGCCGAACTCGAGAATTTCCTATTGCATCTGAAAGCAGAAACTCGCCCGATTACAACGGTATGTGTACTTTTCCCCTAGGCTGTTCCAGTTATAGGTTTCGAGTATCAGACCAGCGAAAATTTTGATGGTTTCTCAAACATTCCGTAACTTCAAACTCCCATATCTCGCGAACGGAATGACGAACTCGGAAATTCCTGTTGGATCTGAAAGTAGAAACTCGCCCGATTACAATAGTGTGTGTACTTTTCCCCTAGGCCATTCCAGTTATTGTTTTCGAGTGTCAGACTTACGATAATTTTGATGGTTTCTCTACCACTCCTTAACTTCGAACTCCCATATCTCGCGAACGGATTGACGAACTCGAGAAATTCCTGTTGCATCTGAAAGTAGAAACTCGCCCGATTACAATGGTGTGTGTACTTTTGCCCTAGGCCATTCCAGTTATTGGTTTCTAGCATCAGAATTGCGAAAATTTTGATGGTTTCTCAACCACTCCTTAACTTCGAACTCCCATATCTCGCGAACGGATTGACGAACTCGAGAAATTCCTGTTGCATCTGAAAGTAGAAACTCGCCCGATTACAATAGTGTGTGTACTTTTCCCCTAGGCCATTCCAGTTATTGGTTTCGAGTACCATACTTTCGAAAATTTTGATTGTTACTGAACCATTCCTTAACTTCAAACTCCCATATCTCGCGAACGGATTGACGAACTCGAGAAATTCCTGTTGCATCTGAAAGTAGAAACTCGCCCGATTAATATGGTGTGTGTACTTTTCCCCTAGGCCATCCCAGTTTTTCGTTTCTAGCATCAGAATTGCGAAAATTTTGATGGTTTCTCAACCACTCCTTAACTTCCAACTCCCATATCTCGCGAACGGATTGACGAACTCGAGAACTTCCGGTTGCATCTGGAAGTAGAAACTCGCCCGATTACAACGGTATGTGTATTTTTCCCCTAGGCCATTGTAGTTATTGGTTTCGAGTATCAGACTTGCGAAAATTTTGATGCTTTCTCAACCGCTCCTTAACTTCAAACTCCCATATCTCGCGAACGGATTGACGAACTCGAGAAATTCCTGTTGCATCTGAAAGTAGGAACACGCTCGATTACAAAGGTATGTGTATTTTTCCCCTAGGCCATTGTAGTTATTGGTTTCGAGTATCAGACTTACGAAAATTTTGATGGTTTCTCAACCATTCCTTAACTTCAAACTCCCATATCTCGCTAACGGATTGACGAACTCGAGAAATTCCTGTTGCATCTGAAGGTAGAAACTCGCCCGATTGCAACGGTATGTGTATTTTTCCCCTAGGCCATTGTAGTTATTGGTTTCGAGTATCAGACTTGCGAAAATTTTGATGGTTTCTCAACCACTCCTTAACTTCAAACTCCCATATCTCTCGAACGGATTGACGAACTCGAGAATTTCCTATTGCATCTGAAAGCAGAAACTCGCCCGATTACATAGGTGTGTGTACATTTCCCCTAGGCCATTCCAGTTATAGGTTTCGAGTATCAGACCAGGGAAAATTTTGATGGTTTCTCAAACATTCCGTAACTTCAAACTCCCATATCTCGCGAACGGAATGACGAACTCGAGAAATTCCTGTTACATCTGAAAGTAGAAACTCGACCGATTGCAACGGTATGCGTATTTTTCCCCTAGGCCATTGAAGTTATTGGTTTCGAGTATCGGAATTACGAAAATTTTGATGGTTTCTCAACCACTCCTTAACTCCAAACTCCCATATCTCGCGAACGGAATGACGAACTCGAGAAATTCCTGTTGCATCTGAAAGTAGAAACTCGCCCGATTACAATGGTGTGTGTACTTTTGCCCTAGGCCATTCCAGTTATTGGTTTCGAGTATCAGACCAGCGAATATTTTGATGGTTTCTCAACCATTCCTTAACTTCAAACTGTCTTATCTCGCGAACGGATTGACGAACTCGAGAAATTCCTGTTGCATCTGAAAGTGGAAACTCGCCCGATTACAATGGTGTGTGTACTTTTCCCCTAGTCCATTCCAGTTATTGGTTTCGAGTATCAGACTTGCGAAAATTTTGATGGTTTCTCAACCATTCCTTAACATCAAACTCCCATATCTCTCGAACGGATTGCCGAACTCGAGAATTTCCTATTGCATCTGAAAGCAGAAACTCGCCCGATTACAACGGTATGTGTATTTTACCCCTAGGCTATTCCAGTTATAGGTTTCGAGTATCAGACCAGCGAAAATTTTGATGGTTTCTCAAATATTCCGTAACTTCAAACTCCCACATCTCGCGAACGGAATGACGAACTCGAGAAATTCCTGTTGCATCTGAAAGTAGAAACTCGCCCGATTACAATGGTGTGTGTACTTTTCTCCTAGGCCATTCCAGTTATAGGTTTCGAGTATCAGACCAACCAAAAATTTGATGGTTTCTCAAACATTCCGTAACTTCAAACTGTCTTATCTCGCGAACGGATTGACGAACTCGAGAAATTCCTGTTGCATCTGAATGTGGAAACTCGCCCGATTACTATGGTGTGTGTACTTTTCCCCTAGGCCATTCCAGTTATTGGTTTCGAGTATCAGACTTGCGAAAATTTTGATGGTTTCTCAACCATTCCTTAACTTCAAACTCCCATATCTCTCGAACGGATTGACGAACTCGAGAATTTCCTATTGCATCTGAAAGCAGAAACTCGCCCGATTACATAGGTGTGTGTACATTTCCCCTAGGCCATTCCAGTTATAGGTTTCGAGTATCAGACCAGGGAAAATTTTGATGGTTTCTCAAACATTCCGTAACTTCAAACTCCCATATCTCGCGAACGGAATGACGAACTCGAGAAATTCCTGTTGCATCTGAAAGTAGAAACTCGCCCGATTACAATGGTGTGTGTACCTTTCCCCTAGTCCATTCCAGTTATTGGTTTCGAGTATCAGACTTGCGAAAGTTTTGATGGTTTCTCAACCATTCCTTAACTTCAAACTCCCATATCTCTCGAACGGATTGCCGAACTCGAGAATTTCCTATTGCATCTGAAAGCAGAAACTCGCCCGATTACAACGGTATGTGTATTTTTCCCCTAGGCTGTTCCAGTTATAGGTTTCGAGTATCAGACCAGCGAAAATTTTGATGGTTTCTCAAACATTGCGTAACTTCAAACTCCCACATCTCGCGAACGGAATGACGAACTCGAGAAATTCCTGTTGCATCTGAAAGTAGAAACTCGCCCGATTACAACGGTGTGTGTACTTTTCCCCTAGGCCATTCCAGTTATAGGTTTCGAGTATCAGACCAGCGAAAAATTTAATGGTTTCTCAAACATTCCGTAACTTCAAACTCCCATATCTCGCGAACGGAATGACGAACTCGGAAATTCCTGTTGGATCTGAAAGTAGAATCTCGCCCGATTACAATGGTGTGTGTACTTTTCCCCTAGGCCATTCCAGTTATTGGTTTCGAGTATCAGACCAGCGAATATTTTGATGGTTTCTCAACCATTCCTTAACTTCAAACTGTCTTATCTCGCGAACGGATTGACGAACTCGAGAAATTCCTGTTGCATCTGAAAGTAGAAACTCGCCCGATTACAATGGTGTATGTACTTTTGCCCTAGGCCATTCCAGTTATTGGTTTCTAGCATCAGAATTGCGAAAATTTTGATGGTTTCTCAACCACTCCTTAACTTCGAACTCCCATATCTCGCGAACGGATTGACGAACTCGAGAAATTCCTGTTGCATCTGAAAGTAGAAACTCGCCCGATTACAATAGTGTGTGTACTTTTCCCCTAGGCCATTCCAGTTATTGGTTTCGAGTATCAGACTTACGATAATTTTGATGGTTTCTCAACCACTCCTTAACTTCAGACTCCCATATCTCGCGAACGGATTGACGAACTCGAGAACTTCCGGTTGCATCTGGAAGAGGAAACTCGCCCGCTTACAACGGTATGTGTATTTTTCCCCTAGGCCATTCCAGTTATAGGTTTCGAGTATCAGACCAGCGAAAATTTTGATGGTTTCTCAAACATTCCGTAACTTCAAACTCCCATATCTCGCGAACGGAATGACGAACTCCCGAAATTCCTGTTGCATCTGAAAGTAGAAACTCGCCCGATTACAATGGTGTGTGTACTTTTCCCCTAGGCCATTCCAGTTATTGGTTTCGAGTATCAGACCAGCGAATATTTTGATGGTTTCTCAACCATTCCTTAACTTCAAACTGTCTTATCTCGCGAACGGATTGACGAACTCGAGAAATTCCTGTTGCATCTGAAATTAGAAACTCGCGCGATTGCAACGGTATGTGTGTTTTTCCCCTAGGCCATTGTAGTTATTGGTTTCGAGTATCAGACTTACGAAAATTTTGATGGTTTCTCAACCATTCCTTAACTTCAAACTCCCATATCTCGCGAACGGATTGACGAACTCGAGAAGTTCCTGTTGCATGTGAAAGTAGAAACACGCCCGATTACTATGGTATGTGTATTTTTCACCTAGGCCCTAGCAGTTATTGGTTTCGAGTACCACACTTTCGAAAATTTTGATTGTTTCTCAACCATTCCTTAACTTCAAACTCCCATATCTCGCGAACGGATTGACGAACTCGAGAAATTCCTGTTGCATCTGAAAGTAGAAACTCGCCCGATTACTATGGTGTGTGTACTTTTCCCCTAGGCCATCCCAGTTTTTCGTTTCTGCCATCAGAATTGCGAAAATTTTGATGGTTTCTCAACCACTCCTTAACTTCCAACTCCCATATCTCGCGAACGGATTGACGAACTCGAGAAATTCCTGTTGCATCTGAAAGTAGAAACACGCCCGATTACAAAGGTATGTGTATTTTTGCCTAGGCCATAGTAGTCATTGGTCTCGAATATCCGACTTGCGAAAATTTTGATGGTTTCTCAACCATTCCTTAACTTCAAACTCCCATATCTCCCGAACGGACTGATGAACTCGAGAAATTCCTGTTGCGTCTGAAAGTAGAAACTCGCCCGATTACAAAGCTATGTGTATTTTTCCCCTAGGCCTCTCTAGTTATTGGTTTCGAGTATCAGACTTGCGGAAATTTTGACGGTTTCTCAACGATTCCTTAACTTCAAACTCCCATACCTCGCGAACGGATTGACGAACTCGAGAAATTCCTGTTGCATCTGAAACAGAAACTCGTCCGATTACAATGGTATGTGTATTTTTGCCCTAGGCCTTTGTTGTTATTTGTTTCGAGTATCAGACATGCGAAAATTTTGTTGGTTTCTCAACCATTCCTTATCTTCAAACTCCCATATCTCGCGAACGGAATGACGATCTCGAGAAATTCCTGTTGCATCTGAAAGCAGAAACTCGCCCGATTACAATGGTGTGTGTACTTTTCCCCTAGGCCATTGTAGTTATTGGTTTCGCGTATCAGACTTGCGAAAATTTTGATGGTTTCTCAAGCATTCCTTAACTTCAAACTTCCATACCTCGCGAACGGATTGGCGAACTCGAGAAATTCCTGTTCCATCTGGAAGTGAAAACTCGCCCGATTACAATGGTGTGTGTATTTTTCCCCTAGGCCATTCCAGTTGTTGGTTTCGAGTATCAGACTTGCGAAAATTTTGATGGTTTCTAAACCACTCCTTAACTTCAAACTCCCATATCTCGCGAACGGATTGACGAACTCGAGAAATTCCTGTTGCATCTGAAAGTAGGAACACGCCCGATTCCAAAGGTATGTGTACTTTTCCCCTAGGCCATCCCAGTTTTTCGTTTCTGCCATCAGAATTGCTAAAATTTTGATGGTTTCTCAACCACTCCTTAACTTCCAACTCCCATATCTCGCGAACGGATTGACGAACTCGAGAAATTCCTGTTGCATCTGAAAGTAGAAACTCGCCCGATTACATAGGTGTGTGTATTTTTCCCCTAGGCCATTGTAGTTATTGGTTTCGCGTATCAGACTTGCTATTATGTTGATGGTTTCTCAAGCATTCCTTAACTTCAAACCCCCATATCTCGCGAACGGATTGACGAACTCGAGAAATTCCTGTTGCATCTGAAACAGAAACTCGTCCGATTACAATGGTATGTGTATTTTTGCCCTAGGCCTTTGTAGTTATTTGTTTCGAGTATCAGACATGCGAAAATTTTATTGGTTTCTCAACCATTCCTTATCTTCAAACTCCCATATCTCGCGAACGGAATGACCATCTCGAGAAATTCCTGTTGCATCTGAAAGTAGAAACTCGCCCGATTACAAAGCTATGTGTATTTTTTCCCTAGGCCTCTCTAGTTATTGGTTTCGAGTATCAGACTTGCGAAAATTTTGATGGTTTCTCAATGATTCCTCAACTTCAATCTCCCATTCCTCGCGAAAGGATTGACGAACTCGAGAAATTCCTGTTGCATCTGAAGGTAGAAACTCGCCCGATTGCAACGGTATGTGTATTTTTCCCCTAGGCCATTGTAGTTATTGGTTTCGGGTATCAGACTTACGAAAATTTTGATGGTTTCTCAACCATTCCTTAACTTCAAAATCCCATATCTCTCGAACGGATTGACGAACTCGAGAATTTCCTATTGCATCTGAAAGCAGAAACTCGCCCGATTACAACGGTATGTGTATTTTTGCCCTAGGCCTCTCTAGTTATTGGTCTCGAATATCAGACTTGCGAAAAATTTGATGGTTTCTCAACCATTCCTTAACTTCAAACTCCCATATCTCGCGAACGGATTGACGAACTCGAGAACTTCCTGTTGCATCTGAACGTAGAAACTCGCCCGATTACAAAGCTATGTGTACTTTTCCCCTAGGCCTCTGTAGTTATTGGTTTCGAGTATCAGACTTGCGAAAATTTTGATGGTTTCTCAACGATTCCTTAACTTCAAACTCCCATATCTCTCGAACGGATTGACGAACTCGAGAATTTCCTATTGCATCCGAAAGCAGAAACTCGCCCGATCACAATGGTATGTGTATTTTTGCCCTACGGCATACTAGTCATTGGTCTCGAATATTAGACTTGCGAAAATTTTGATGGTTTCTCAACCACTCCTTAATTTCAAACTCCCATATCTCGCGAACGGATTGACGAACTCGAGAACTTTCGGTTGCATCTGGAATTGGAAACTCGCCCGATTACAACGGTATGTGTATTTTTCCCCTAGGCCATTGTGGTTATTGGTTTCGAGTATCAGAATTACGAAAATTTTTGTGGTTTCTCAACCATTCCTCATCTTCAAACTCCCATATCTCGCGAACGGATTGACGAACTCGTGAATTTCCTGTTGCATCTGAAAGTAGAAACTCGCCCGATTACAAAGGTGTGTGTACTTTTCCCCTAGGCCATTCCAGTTATAGGTTTCGAGTATCAGACCAGGGAAAATTTTGATGGTTTCTCAAACATTCCGTAACTTCAAACTCCCATATCTCGCGAACGGAATGACGAACTCGAGAAATTCCTGTTGCATCTGAAAGTAGAAACTCGCCCGATTACAATAGTGTGTGTACTTTTCCCGTAGGTCATTCCAGTTATTGGTTTCGAGTATCAGACCAGCGAATATTTTGTTGGTTTCTCAATCATTCCTTAACTTCAAACTGTCTTATCTCGCGAACCGATTGACGAAGTCGAGAAATTCCTGTTGCATCTGAAAGTAGAAACTCGCCCGATTGCAACGGTATGTGTACTTTTCCCCTAGGCCATTGCAGTTATTGGTTTCGAGTATCAGACTTGCGAAAATTTTGATGGTTTCTCAACCACTCCTTAACTTCAGACTCCCATATCTCGCGAACGGAATGACGAACTCGAGATATTCCTGTTGCATCTGAAAGTAGAAACTCACCCGATTACAAAGGTGTGTGTATTTTTCCCCTAGGCCATTGTAGTTATTGGTTTCGCGTATCAGACTTGCTATTATTTTGATGGTTTCTCAAGCATTCCTTAACTTCAAACCCCCATATCTCGCGAACGGATTGACGAACTCGAGAAATTCCTGTTGCATCTGAAACAGAAACTCGCCCGATTACAATGGTGTGTGTACTTTTCCCCTAGGCCATTGTAGTTATTGGTTTCGCGTATCACACTTGCGAAAATTTTGATGGTTTCTCAAGCATTCCTTAACTTCAAACTTCCATACCTCGGGAACGGATTGGCGAACTCGAGAAATTCCTGTTGCATCTGGAAGTGAAAACTCGCCTGATTACAATGGTGTGTGTATTTTTCCCCTAGGCCATTCCAGTTGTTGGTTTCGAGTATCAGACTTGCGAAAATTTTGATGGTTTCTAAACCACTCCTTAACTTCAAACTTCCATATCTCGCGAACGGATTGACGAACTCGAGAAATTCCTGTTGCATCTGAAAGTAGAAACACGCCCGATTACAACGGTATGTGTATTTTTCCCCTAGGCCATTGTAGTTATTGGTTTCGAGTATCAGACTTACGAAAATTTTGATGGTTTCTCAACCGCTCCTTAACTTCAAACTCCCATATCTCGCGAACGGATTGACGAACTCGAGAAATTCCTGTTGCATCTGAAAGTAGGAACACGCCCGATTACAGAGGTATGTGTATTTTTTCCCTAGGCCATTGTAGTTATTGGTTTCGAGTATCAGACTTACGAAAATTTTGATGGTTTCTAAACCACTCCTTAACTTCAAACTTCCGTATCTCGCGAACGGATTGACGAACTCGAGAAATTCCTGTTGCATCTGAAAGTAGAAACACGCCCGATTACAACGGTATGTGTATTTTTCCCCTAGGCCATTGTAGTTATTGGTTTCGAGTATCAGACTTGCGAAAATTTTGATGGTTTCTCAACCGCTCCTTAACTTCAAACTCCCATATCTCGCGAACGGATTGACGAACTCGAGAAATTCCTGTTGCATCTGAAAGTAGGAACACGCCCGATTACAGAGGTATGTGTATTTTTCCCCTAGGCCATTGTAGTTATTGGTTTCGAGTATCAGACTTACGAAAATTTTGATGGTTTCTAAACCACTCCTTAACTTCAAACTTCCGTATCTCGCGAACGGATTGACGAACTCGAGAAATTCCTGTTGCATCTGAAAGTAGAAACACGCCCGATTACAACGGTATGTGTATTTTTCCCCTAGGCCATTGTAGTTATTGGTTTCGAGTATCAGACTTGCGAAAATTTTGATGGTTTCTCAACCGCTCCTTAACTTCAAACTCCCATATCTCGCGAACGGATTGACGAACTCGAGAAATTCCTGTTGCATCTGAAAGAAGGAACACGCCCGATTACAGAGGTATGTGTATTTTTCCCCTAGGCCATCGTAGTTATTGGTTTCGAGTATCAGACTTACGAAAATTTTGATGGTTTCTCAACCATTCCTTAACTTCAAACTCCCATATCTCGCGAACGGACTGATGAATTCGAGAAATTCCTGTTGCATCTGAAAGTAGAAACTCGCCCGATTACAAAGCTATGTGTATTTTTCCCCTAGGCCTCTCTAGTTATTGGTTTCGAGTATCAGACTTGCGAAAATTTTGATGGTTTCTCAACCATTCCTTAACTTCAAACTCCCATATCTCGCGAACGGATTGACGAACTCGAGAACTTCCGGTTGCATCTGAAAGTGGAAACTCGCCCGATTACAATGGTGTGTGTACTTTTCCCCTAGGCCATTCCAGTTATTTGTTTCGAGTATCAGACTTGCGAAAATTTTGTTGGTTTCTCAACCATTCCTTATCTTCAAACTCCCATATCTCGTGAACGGATTGACGAACTCGAGAATTTCCTATTGCATCTGAAAGCAGAAACTCGCCCGATTACAACGGTATGTGTATTTTTGCCCTAGGCCTCTCTAGTTATTGGTCTCGAATATCAGACTTGCGAAAATTTTGATGGTTTCTCAACCATTCCTTAACTTCAAACTCCCATATCTCGCGAACGGATTGACGAACTCGAGAACTTCCTGTTGCATCTGAAAGTAGTAACTCGCCCGATTACAAAGCTATGTGTACTTTTCCCCTAGGCCTCTGTAGTTATTGGTTTCGAGTATCAGACTTGCGAAAATTTTGATGGTTTCTCCACCATTCCTTAACTTAAAACTCCCATATCTCTCGAACGGATTGACGAACTCGAGAATTTCCTATTGCATCCGAAAGCAGAAGCTCGCCCGATCACAATGGTATGTGTATTTTTGCCCTAGGCCATAGTAGTCATTGGTCTCGAATATTAGACTTGCGAAAATTTTGATGGTTTCTCAACCACTCCTTAATTTCAAACTCCCATATCTCGCGAACGGATTGGCGAACTCGAGAAATTCCTGTTGCTTCTGGAAGTGAAAACTCGCCCGATTACAATGGTGTGTGTATTTTTCCCCTAGGCCATTCCAGTTGTTGGTTTCGAGTATCAGACTTGCGAAAATTTTGATGGTTTCTAAACCACTCCTTAACTTCAAACTTCCATATCTCGCGAACGGATTGACGAACTCGAGAAATTCCTGTTGCATCTGCAAGTAGAAACACGCCCGATTACAACGGTATGTGTATTTTTCCCCTAGGCCATTGTAGTTATTGGTTTCGAGTATCAGACTTGCGAAAATTTTGATGGTTTCTCAACCGCTCCTTAACTTCAAACTCCCATATCTCGCGAACGGATTGACGAACTCGAGAAATTCCTGTTGCATCTGAAAGTAGGAACACGCCCGATTACAGAGGTATGTGTATTTTCCCCCTAGGCCATTGTAGTTATTGGTTTCGAGTATCAGACTTACGAAAATTTTGATGGTTTCTCAACCATTCCTTAACTTCAAACTCCCATATCTCGCGAACGGACTGATGAACTCGAGAAATTCCTGTTGCATCTGAAAGTAGAAACTCGCCCGATTACAACGGTATGTGTATTTTTCCCCTAGGCCTCTCTAGTTATTGGTCTCGAATATCAGACTTGCGAAAAATTTGATGGTTTCTCAACCATTCCTTAACTTCAAACTCCCATACCTCGCGAACGGATTGACGAACTCGAGAAATTCCTGTTGCATCTGAAGGTAGAAACTCGCCCGATTGCAACGGTATGTGTATTTTTCCCCTAGGCCATTGTAGTTATTGGTTTCGGGTATCAGACTTACGAAAATTTTGATAGTTTCTCAACCATTCCTTAACTTCAAAATCCCATATCTCTCGAACGGATTGACGAACTCGAGAATTTCCTATTGCATCTGAAAGCAGAAACACGCCCGATTACAGACGTATGTGTATTTTTCCCCTAGGCCATTGTAGTTATTGGTTTCGAGTATCAGACTTGCGAAAATTTTGATGGTTTCTCAACGATTCCTTAACTTCAAACTCCCATACCTCGCGAACGGATTGGCGAACTCGAGAAATTCCTGTTGCATCTGAAAGTGGAAACTCGCCCGATTACAATGGTGTGTGTACTTTTCCCCTAGGCCATTCCAGTTATTTGTTTCGAGTATCAGACTTGCGAAAATTTTGTTGGTTTCTCAACAATTCCTTATCTTCAAACTCCCATATCTCGCGAACGGATTGACGATCTCGAGAATTTCCTGTTGCATCTGAAAGTAGAATCTCGCCCGATTACAAAGGTGTGTGTGCTTTTCCCCTAGGCCATTCCAGTTATAGGTTTCGAGTAACAGACCAGGGAAAATTTTGATGGTTTCTCAAACATTCCGTAACTTCAAACCCCCATATCTCGCGAACGGAATGACGAACTCGAGAAATTCCTGTTGCATCTGAAAGTAGAAACTCGCCCGATTACAATAGTGTGTGTACTTTTCCCCTAGGCCATTCCAGTTATTGGTCTCGAGTATCAGACCAGGGAAAATTTTGATGGCTTCTCAAACATTCCGTAACTTCAGACTCCCATATCTCGCGAACGGAATGACGAACTCGAGAAATTCCTGTTGCATCTGAAAGTAGAAACTCGCCCGATTGCAACGGTATGGGTATTTTTCCCCTAGGCCGTTGAAGTTATTGGTTTCGAGTATCAGACTTACGAAAATTTTGATGGTTTCTCAACCACTCCTTAACTTCAGACTCCCATATATCGCGAACGGATTGACGAACTCGAGATCTTCCGGTTGCATCTGGAAGTGGAAACTCGCCCGCTTACAACGGTATGTGTATTTTTCCCCGAGGCCATTGTAGTTATTGGTTTCGAGTATCAGACTTGCGAAAATTTTGAAGGTTTCTCAACCACTCCTTATCTTCAAACTCCCATATCTCGCGAACGGAATGACGAACTCGACAAGTTCCTGTTGCATCTCAAAGTGGAAACTCGCCCGATTACAATAGTGTGTGTACTTTTCCCCTAGGCCATTCCAGTTATTGGTTTCGAGTATCAGACCAGCGAATATTTTGTTGGTTTCTCAATCATTCCTTAACTTCAAACTGTCTTATCTCGCGAACCGATTGACGAAGTCGAGAAATTCCTGTTGCATCTGAAAGTAGAAACTCGCCCGATTGCAACGGTATGGGTATTTTTCCCCTAGGCCATTGAAGTTATTGGTTTCGAGTATCAGACTTACGAAAATTTTGATGGTTTCTCAACCACTCCTTAACTTCAGACTCCCATATATCGCGAACGGATTGACGAACTCGAGAACTTCCGGTGGCATCTGGAAATGGAAACTCGCCCGCTTATAACGGTATGTGTATTTTTCCCCTAGGCCATTGTAGTTATTGGTTTCGAGTATCAGACTTGCGAAAATTTTGATGGTTTCTCAACCACTCCTTAACTTCAGACTCCCATATCTCGCGAACGGATTGACGAACTCGAGAATTTCCTATTGCATCTGAAATCAGAAACTCGCCCGATTACAAAGGTGTGTGTACTTTTCCCCTAGGCCATTCCAGTTATAGGTTTCGAGTATCAGACCAGGGAAAATTTTGATGGCTTCTCAAACATTCCGTAACTTCAAACTCCCATATCTCGCGAACGGAATGACGAACTCGAGAAATTCCTGTTGCATCTGAAAGTAGAAACTCGCCCGATTGCAACGGTATGGGTATTTTTCCCCTAGGCCATTGAAGTTATTGGTTTCGAGTAAAAGACTTACGAAAATTTTGATGGTTTCTCAACCACTCCTTAACTTCAGACTCCCATATATCGCGAACGGATTGACGAACTCGAGAACTTCCGGTTGCATCTGGAAGTGGAAACTCGCCCGCTTACAACGGTATGTGTATTTTTCCCCTAGGCCATTGTAGTTATTGGTTTCGAGTATCAGACTTGCGAAAATTTTGAAGGTTTCTCAACCACTCCTTATCTTCAAACTCCCATATCTCGCGAACGGAATGACGAACACGACAAGTTCCTGTTGCATCTGAAAGTGGAAACTCGCCCGATTACAATGGGGTGTGTACTTTTCCCCTAGGCAATTCCAGTTATAGGTTTCGAGTATCAGACCAGCGAATATTTTGATGGTTTCTCAACCATTCCTTAACTTCAAACTGTCTTATCTCGCGAACAGATTGACGAACTCGAGAAATTCCTGTTGCATCTGAAAGTGGAAACTCGCCCGATTACAATGGTGTGTGTACTTTTCCCCTAGGCCATTCCAGTTATAGGTTTCGAGTATCAGACCAGGGAAAATTTTGATGGCTTCTCAAACATTCCGTAACTTCAAACTCCCATACCTCGCGAACGGAATGACGAACTCGAGAAGTTCCTGTTGGAACTGAAAGTAGAAACTCGCCCGATTACAATGGTGTGTGTACCTTTCCCCTAGGCCATTCCAGTTATTGGTTTCGAGTATCAGACCAGCGAATATTTTGATAGTTTCTCAACCATTCCTTAACTTCAAACTGTTTTATCTCGCGAACGGATTGACGAAATCTAGAAATTCCTGTTGCATCTGAAAGTGGAAACTCGCCCGATTACAATGGTGTGTGTACTTTTCCCCTAGGCCATTCCAGTTATTGGTTTCGAGTACCACACTTTCGAAAATTTTGATGGTTTCTCAAGCATTCCTTAACTTCAAACTCCCATATCTCGCGAACGGATTGACGAACTCGAGAACTTCCGGTTGCATCTGGAAGTAGAAACTCGCCTGATTACAACGGTATGTGTATTTTTCCCCTAGGCCATTGTAGTTATTGGTTTCGCGTATCAGACTTGCTATTATTTGGATGGTTTCTCAAGCATTCCTTAACTTCAAACCCCCATATCTCGCGAACGGATTGACGAACTCGAGAAATTCCTGTTGCATCTGAAACAGAAACTCGTCCGATTACAATGGTATGTGTATTTTTGCCCTAGGCATTTGTAGTTATTTGTTTCGAGTATCAGACTTGCGAAAATTTTGAAGGTTTCTCAACCACTCCTTATCTTCAAACTCCCATATCTCGCGAACGGAATGACGAACTCGACAAGTTCCTGTTGCATCTGAAAGTGGAAACTCGCCCGATTACAATAGTGTGTGTACTTTTCCCCTAGGCCATTCCAGTTATTGGTTTCGAGTATCAGACCAGCGAATATTTTGTTGGTTTCTCAATCATTCCTTAACTTCAAACTGTCTTATCTCGCGAACCGATTGACGAAGTCGAGAAATTCCTGTTGCATCTGAAAGTAGAAACTCGCCCGATTGCAACGGTATGGGTATTTTTCCCCTAGGCCATTGAAGTTATTGGTTTCGAGTATCAGACTTACGAAAATTTTGATGGTTTCTCAACCACTCCTTAACTTCAGACTCCCATATATCGCGAACGGATTGACGAACTCGAGAACTTCCGGTGGCATCTGGAAATGGAAAGTCGCCCGCTTATAACGGTATGTGTATTTTTCCCCTAGGCCATTGTAGTTATTGGTTTCGAGTATCAGACTTGCGAAAATTTAGATGGTTTCTCAACCACTCCTTAACTTCAGACTCCCATATCTCGCGAACGGATTGATGAACTCGAGAATTTCCTATTGCATCTGAACGCAGAAACTCGCCCGATTACAAAGGTGTGTGTACTTTTCCCCTAGGCCATTCCAGTTATAGGTTTCGAGTATCAGACCAGGGAAAATTTTGATGGCTTCTCAAACATTCCGTAACTTCAAACTCCCATATCTCGCGAACGGAATGACGAACTCGAGAAATTCCTGTTGCATCTGAAAGTAGAAACTCGCCCGATTGCAACGGTATGGGTATTTTTCCCCTAGGCCATTGAAGTTATTGGTTTCGAGTATCAGACTTACGAAAATTTTGATGGTTTCTCAACCACTCCTTAACTTCAGACTCCCATATATCGCGAACGGATTGACGAACTCGAGAACTTCCGGTGGCATCTGGAAGTGGAAACTCGCCCGCTTATAACGGTATGTGTATTTTTCCCCTAGGCCATTGTAGTTATTGGTTTCGAGTATCAGACTTGCGAAAATTTTGATGGTTTCTCAACCACTCCTTAAATTCAGACTCCCATATCTCGCGAACGGATTGACGAACTCGAGAATTTCCTATTGCATCTGAAAGCAGAAACTCGCCCGATTACAAAGGTGTGTGTACTTTTCCCCTAGGCCATTCCAGTTATAGGTTTCGAGTATCAGACCAGGGAAAAATTTGATGGCTTCTCAAACATTCCGTAACTTCAAACTCCCATATCTCGCGAACGGAATGACGAACTCGAGAAATTCTTGTTGCATCTGAAAGTAGAAATTCGCCCGATTGCAACGGTATGGGTATTTTTCCCCTAGGCCATTGAAGTTATTGGTTTCGAGTATCAGACTTACGAAAATTTTGATGGTTTCTCAACCACTCCTTAACTTCAGACTCCCATATATCGCGAACGGATTGACGAACTCGAGAACTTCCGGTTGCATCTGGAAGTGGAAACTCGCCCGCTTACAACGGTATGTGTATTTTTCTCCTAGGCCATTGTAGTTATTGGTTTCGAGTATCAGACTTGCGAAAATTTTGAAGGTTTCTCAACCACTCCTTATCTTCAAACTCCCATATCTCGCGAACGGAATGACGAACTCGACAAGTTCCTGTTGCATCTGAAAGTGGAAACTCGCCCGATTACAATAGTGTGTGTACTTTTCCCCTAGGCCATTCCAGTTATTGGTTTCGAGTATCAGACCAGCAAATATTTTGTTGGTTTCTCAATCATTCCTTAACTTCAAACTGTCTTATCACGCGAACCGATTGACGAAGTCGAGGAATTCCTGTTGCATCTGAAAGTAGAAACTCGCCCGATTGCAACGGTATGGGTATTTTTCCCCTAGGCCATTGAAGTTATTGGTTTCGAGTATCAGACTTACGAAAATTTTGATGGTTTCTCCACCACTCCTTAACTTCAGACTCCCATATATCGCGAACGGATTGACGAACTCGAGAACTTCCGGTTGCATCTGGAAGTGGAAACTCGCCCGCTTACAACGGTATGTGTATTTTTCCCCTAGGCCATTGTAGTTATTGGTTTCGAGTATCAGACTTGCGAAAATTTTGAAGGTTTCTCAACCACTCCTTATCTTCAAAGTCCCATATCTCGCGAACGGAATGACGAACTCGACAAGTTCCTGTTGCATCTGAAAGTGGAAACTCGCCCGATTACAATGGGGTGTGTACTTTTCCCCTAGGCCATTCCAGTTATAGGTTTCGAGTATCAGACCAGCGAATATTTTGATGGTTTCTCAACCATTCCTTAACTTCAAACTGTCTTATCTCGCGAACGGATTGACGAACTCGAGAAATTCCTGTTGCATCTGAAAGTAGAAACTCGCCCGATTGCAACGGTATGGGTATTTTTCCCCTAGGCCATTGAAGTTATTGGTTTCGAGTATCAGACTTACGAAAATTTTGATGGTTTCTCAACCACTCCTTAACTTCAGACTCCCATATATCGCGAACGGATTGACGAACTCGAGAACTTCCGGTTGCATCTGGAAGTGGAAACTCGCCCGCTTACAACGGTATGTGTATTTTTCTCCTAGGCCATTGTAGTTATTGGTTTCGAGTATCAGACTTGCGAAAATTTTGATGGTTTCTCAACCACTCCTTAACTTCAGACTCCCATATCTCGCGAACGGATTGACGAACTCGAGAATTTCCTACTGCATCTGAAAGCAGAAACTCGCCCGATTACAAAGGTGTGTGTACTTTTCCCCTAGGCCATTCCAGTTATAGGTTTCGAGTATCAGACCAGGGAAAATTTTGATGGCTTCTCAAACATTCCGTAACTTCAAACTCCCATATCTCGCGAACGGAATGACGAACTCGAGAAATTCCTGTTGCATCTGAAAGTAGAAACTCGCCCGATTGCAACGGTATGGGTATTTTTCCCCTAGGCCATTGAAGTTATTGGTTTCGAGTATCAGACTTACGAAAATTTTGATGGTTTCTCCACCACTCCTTAACTTCAGACTCCCATATATCGCGAACGGATTGACGAACTCGAGAACTTCCGGTTGCATCTGGAAGTGGAAACTCGCCCGCTTACAACGGTATGTGTATTTTTCCCCTAGGCCATTGTAGTTATTGGTTTCGAGTATCAGACTTGCGAAAATTTTGAAGGTTTCGCAACCACTCCTTATCTTCAAAGTCCCATATCTCGCGAACGGAATGACGAACTCGACAAGTTCCTGTTGCATCTGAAAGTGGACACTCGCCCGATTACAATGGGGTGTGTACTTTTCCCCTAGGCCATTCCAGTTATAGGTTTCGAGTATCAGACCAGCGAATATTTTGATGGTTTCTCAACCATTCCTTAACTTCAAACTGTCTTATCTCGCGAACGGATTGACGAACTCGAGAAATTCCTGTTGCATCTGAAAGTAGAAACTCGCCCATTGCAACGGTATGGGTATTTTTCCCCTAGGCCATTGAAGTTATTGGTTTCGAGTATCAGACTTACGAAAATTTTGATGGTTTCTCAACCACTCCTTAACTTCAGACTCCCATATATCGCGAACGGATTGACGAACTCGAGAACTTCCGGTTGCATCTGGAAGTGGAAACTCGCCCGCTTACAACGGTATGTGTATTTTTCCCCTAGGCCATTGTAGTTATTGGTTTCGAGTATCAGACTTGCGAAAATTTTGAAGGTTTCTCAACCACTCCTTATCTTCAAACTCCCATATCTCGCGAACGGAATGACGAACTCGACAAGTTCCTGTTGCATCTGAAAGTGGAAACTCGCCCGATTACAACGGTATGGGTATTTTTCCCCTAGGCCATTGAAGTTATTGGTTTCGAGTATCAGACTTACGAAAATTTTGATGGTTTCTCAACCATTCCTTAACTTCAAACTGTCTTATCTCGCGAACGGATTGACGAACTCGAGAAATTCCTGTTGCATCTGGAAGTGGAAACTCGCCCGCTTACAACGGTATGTGTATTTTTCCCCTAGGCCATTGTAGTTATTGGTTTCGAGTATCAGACTTGCGGATATTTTGAAGGTTTCTCAACCACTCCTTATCTTCAAACTCCCATATCTCGCGAACGGAATGACGAACTCGAGAAATTCCTGTTGCATCTGAAAGTAGAAACTCGCTCGATTACAATGGTGTGTGTGCTTTTCCCCTAGGCCATTCCAGTTATAGGTTTCGCGTATCAGACCAGCGAAAATTTTGATGGTTTCTCAAACATTCCGTAACTTCAAACTCCCATATCTCGCGAAAGGAATGACGAACTCGAGAAGTTCCTGTTGGATCTGAAAGTAGAAACTCGCCCGATTACAATGGTGTGTGTACCTTTCCCCTAGGCCATTCCAGTTATTGGTTTCGAGTATCAGACCAGCGAATATTTTGATGGTTTCTCAACCATTCCCTAACTTCAAACTGTTTTATCTCGCGAACGGATTGACGAACTCTAGAAATTCCTGTTGCATCTGAAAGTGGAAACTCGCCCGATTACAATGGTGTGTGTACTTTTCCCCTAGGCCATTCCAGTTATTGGTTTCGAGTACCACACTTTCGAAAATTTTGATGGTTTCTCAAGCATTCCTTAACTTCAAACTCCCATATCTCGCGAACGGATTGACGAACTCGAGAACTTCCGGTTGCATCTGGAAGTAGAAACTCGCCTGATTACAACGGTATGTGTATTTTTCCCCTAGGCCATTGTAGTTATTGGTTTCGAGTATCAGACTTGCGAAAATTTTGAAGGTTTCTCAACCACTCCTTATCTTCAAACTCCCATATCTCGCGAACGGAATGACGAACTCGACAAGTTCCTGTTGCATCTGAAAGTGGAAACTCGCCCGATTACAACGGTATGGGTATTTTTCCCCTAGGCCATTGAAGTTATTGGTTTCGAGTATCAGACTTACGAAAATTTTGATGGTTTCTCAACCATTCCTTAACTTCAAACTGTCTTATCTCGCGAACGGATTGACGAACTCGAGAAATTCCTGTTGCATCTGGAAGTGGAAACTCGCCCGCTTACAACGGTATGTGTATTTTTCCCCTAGGCCATTGTAGTTATTGGTTTCGAGTATCAGACTTGCGGATATTTTGAAGGTTTCTCAACCACTCCTTATCTTCAAACTCCCATATCTCGCGAACGGAATGACGAACTCGAGAAATTCCTGTTGCATCTGAAAGTAGAAACTCGCTCGATTACAATGGTGTGTGTGCTTTTCCCCTAGGCCATTCCAGTTATAGGTTTCGCGTATCAGACCAGCGAAAATTTTGATGGTTTCTCAAACATTCCGTAACTTCAAACTCCCATATCTCGCGAAAGGAATGACGAACTCGAGAAGTTCCTGTTGGATCTGAAAGTAGAAACTCGCCCGATTACAATGGTGTGTGTACCTTTCCCCTAGGCCATTCCAGTTATTGGTTTCGAGTATCAGACCAGCGAATATTTTGATGGTTTCTCAACCATTCCCTAACTTCAAACTGTTTTATCTCGCGAACGGATTGACGAACTCTAGAAATTCCTGTTGCATCTGAAAGTGGAAACTCGCCCGATTACAATGGTGTGTGTACTTTTCCCCTAGGCCATTCCAGTTATTGGTTTCGAGTACCACACTTTCGAAAATTTTGATGGTTTCTCAAGCATTCCTTAACTTCAAACTCCCATATCTCGCGAACGGATTGACGAACTCGAGAACTTCCGGTTGCATCTGGAAGTAGAAACTCGCCTGATTACAACGGTATGTGTATTTTTCCCCTAGGCCATTGTAGTTATTGGTTTCGAGTATCAGACTTGCGAAAATTTTGATGGTTTCTCAACCACTCCTTAACTTCAAACTCCCATATCTCGCGAACCGATTGACGAACTCGAGAAATTCCTGTTGCATCTGAAAGTAGGAACACGCCCGATTACAAAGGTATGTGTATTTTTCCCCTAGGCCATTGTAGTTATTGGTTTCGAGTATCAGACTTGCTATTATTTGGATGGTTTCTCAAGCATTCCTTAACTTCAAACCCCCATATCTCGCGAACGGATTGACGAACTCGAGAAATTCCTGTTGCATCTGAAACAGAAACTCGTCCGATTACAATGGTATGTGTATTTTTGCCCTAGGCATTTGTAGTTATTTGTTTCGAGTATCAGACTTGCCAAAATTTTGTTGGTTTCTCAACCATTCCTTATCTTCAAACTCCCATACCTCGAGAACGGATTGACGAACTCGAGAAATTCCTGTTGCATCTGAAAGTAGAAACTCGCCCGATTACAATGGTGTGTGTACTTTTCCCCTAGGCCATTCCAGTTATTTGTTTCGAGTATCAGACTTGCGAAAATTTTGTTGGTTTCTCAACCATTCCTTATATTCAAACTCCCATATCTCGCGAACGGAATGACGAACTCGAGAAGTTCCTGTTGCATCTGAAAGCAGAAACTCGCCCGATTACAACGGTATGTGTATTTTTCCCCTAGGCCATTCCAGTTATAGTTTTCGAGTATCAGACAAGCGAAAATTTTGATGGTTTCTCAAACATTCCGTAACTTCAAACTCCCATATCTCGCGAACGGAATGACGAACTCGAGAAATTCCTGTTGCATCTGAAAGTAGAAACTCGCCCGATTACAATGGTGTGTGTACTTTTCCCCTAGGCCATTCCAGTTATAGGTTTCGAGTATCAGACCAGCGAAAATTTTGATGGTTTCTCAAACATTCCGTAACTTCAAACTCCCATACCTCGCGAACGGAATGACGAACTCGAGAAGTTCCTGTTGGAACTGAAAGTAGAAACTCGCCCGATTACAATGGTGTGTGTACCTTTCCCCTAGGCCATTCCAGTTATTGGTTTCGAGTATCAGACTTGCGAAAATTTTGTTGGTTTCTCAACCATTCCTTAACTTCAAACTGTTTTATCTCGCGAACGGATTGACGAACTCTAGAAATTCCTGTTGCATCTGAAAGTGGAAACTCGCCCGATTACAATGGTGTGTGTACTTTTCCCCTAGGCCATTCCAGTTATTGGTTTCGAGTACCACACTTTCGAAAATTTTGATTGTTTTTCAAGCATTCCTTAACTTCAAACTCCCATATCTCGCGAACGGATTGACGAACTCGAGAACTTCCGGTTGCATCTGGAAGTAGAAACTCGCCTGATTACAACGGTATGTGTATTTTTCCCCTAGGCCATTGTAGTTATTGGTTTCGCCTATCAGACTTGCTATTATTTGGGTGGTTTCTCAAGCATTCCTTAACTTCAAACCCCCATATCTCGCGAACGGATTGACGAACTCGAGAAATTCCTGTTGCATCTGAAACAGAAACTCGTCCGATTACAATGGTATGTGTATTTTTGCCCTAGGCATTTGTAGTTATTTGTTTCGAGTATCAGACTTGCGAAAATTTTGAAGGTTTCTCAACCACTCCTTATCTTCAAACTCCCATATCTCGCGAACGGAATGACGAACTCGACAAGTTCCTGTTGCATCTGAAAGTGGCAACTCGCCCGATTACAATAGTGTGTGTACTTTTCCCCTAGGCCATTCCAGTTATTGGTTTCGAGTATCAGACCAGCGAATATTTTGTGGGTTTCTCAATCATTCCTTAACTTCAAACTGTCTTATCTCGCGAACCGATTGACGAAGTCGAGAAATTCCTGTTGCATCTGAAAGTAGAAACTCGCCCGATTGCAACGGTATGGGTATTTTTCCCCTAGGCCATTGAAGTTATTGGTTTCGAGTATCAGACTTACGAAAATTTTGATGCTTTCTCAACCACTCCTTAACTTCAGACTCCCATATATCGCGAACGGATTGACGAACTCGAGAACTTCCGGTGGCATCTGGAAATGGAAACTCGCCCGCTTATAACGGTATGTGTATTTTTCCCCTAGGCCATTGTAGTTATTGGTTTCGAGTATCAGACTTGCGAAAATTTTGATGGTTTCTCAACCACTCCTTAACTTCAGACTCCCATATCTCGCGAACGGATTGACGAACTCGAGAATTTCCTATTGCATCTGAAAGCAGAAACTCGCCCGATTACAAAGGTGTGTGTACTTTTCCCCTAGGCCATTCCAGTTATAGGTTTCGAGTATCAGACGAGGGAAAATTTTGATGGCTTCTCAAACATTCCGTAACTTCAAACTCCCATATCTCGCGAACGGAATGACGAACTTGAGAAATTCCTGTTGCATCTGAAAGTAGAAACTCGCCCGATTGCAACGGTATGGGTATTTTTCCCCTAGGCCATTGAAGTTATTGGTTTCGAGTATCAGACTTACGAAAATTTTGATGGTTTCTCAACCACTCCTTAACTTCAGACTCCCATATATCGCGAACGGATTGACGAACTCGAGAACTTCCGGTGGCATCTGGAAGTGGAAACTCGCCCGCTTATAACGGTATGTGTATTTTTCCCCTAGGCCATTGTAGTTATTGGTTTCGAGTATCAGACTTGCGAAAATTTTGAAGGTTTCTCAACCACTCCTTATCTTCAAACTCCCATATCTCGCGAACGGAATGACGAACTCGACAAGTTCCTGTTGCATCTGAAAGTGGAAACTCGCCCGATTACAACGGTATGGGTATTTTTCCCCTAGGCCATTGATGTTATTGGTTTCGAGTATCAGACTTACGAAAATTTTGATGGTTTCTCAACCACTCCTTAACTTCAGACTCCCATATATCGCGAACGGATTGACGAACTCGAGAACTTCCGGTGTCATCTGGAAGTGGAAACTCGCCCGCTTATAACGGTATGTGTATTTTTCCCCTAGGCCATTGTAGTTATTGGTTTCGAGTATCAGACTTGCGAAAATTTTGTTGGTTTCTAAACCATTCCTTATCTTCAAACTCCCATATCTCGCGAACGGAATGACGAACTCGAGAAGTTCCTGTTGCATCTGAAAGCAGAAACTCGCCCGATTACAACGGTATGTGTATTTTTCCCCTAGGCCATTCCAGTTATAGGTTTCGAGTATCAGACCAGCGAAAATTTTGATGGTTTCTCAAACATTCCGTAACTTCAAACTCCCATATCTCGCGAACGGAATGACGAACTCGAGAAATTCCTGTTGCATCTGAAAGTAGAAACTCGCCCGATTACAATGGTGTGTGTACTTTTCCCCTAGGCCATTCCAGTTATAGGTTTCGAGTATCAGACCAGCGAAAATTTTGATGGTTTCTCAAACATTCCGTAACTTCAAACTCCCATACCTCGCGAACGGAATGACGAACTCGAGAAGTTCCTGTTGGAACTGAAAGTAGAAACTCGCCCGATTACAATGGTGTGTGTACCTTTCCCCTAGGCCATTCCAGTTATTGGTTTCGAGTATCAGACCAGCGAATATTTTGATAGTTTCTCAACCATTCCTTAACTTCAAACTGTTTTATCTCGCGAACGGATTGACGAACTCTAGAAATTCCTGTTGCATCTGAAAGTGGAAACTCGCCCGATTACAATGGTGTGTGTACTTTTCCCCTAGGCCATACCAGTTATTGGTTTCGAGTACCACACTTTCGAAAATTTTGATGGTTTCTCAAGCATTCCTTAACTTCAAACTCCCATATCTCGCGAACGGATTGACGAACTCGAGAACTTCCGGTTGCATCTGGAAGTAGAAACTCGCCTGATTACAACGGTATGTGTATTTTTCCCCTAGGCCATTGTAGTTATTGGTTTCGCGTATCAGACTTGCTATTATTTGGATGGTTTCTCAAGCATTCCTTAACTTCAAACCCCCATATCTCGCGAACGGATTGACGAACTCGAGAAATTCCTGTTGCATCTGAAACAGAAACTCGTCCGATTACAATGGTATGTGTATTTTTGCCCTAGGCATTTGTAGTTATTTGTTTCGAGTATCAGACTTGCGAAAATTTTGAAGGTTTCTCAACCACTCCTTATCTTCAAACTCCCATATCTCGCGAACGGAATGACGAACTCGACAAGTTCCTGTTGCATCTGAAAGTGGAAACTCGCCCGATTACAATAGTGTGTGTACTTTTCCCCTAGGCCATTCCAGTTATTGGTTTCGAGTATCAGACCAGCGAATATTTTGTTGGTTTCTCAATCATTCCTTAACTTCAAACTGTCTTATCTCGCGAACCGATTGACGAAGTCGAGAAATTCCTGTTGCATCTGAAAGTAGAAACTCGCCCGATTGCAACGGTATGGGTATTTTTCCCCTAGGCCATTGAAGTTATTGGTTTCGGGTATCAGACTTACGAAAATTTTGATGGTTTCTCAACCACTCCTTAACTTCAGACTCCCATACATCGCGAACGGATTGACGAACTCGAGAACTTCCGGTGGCATCTGGAAATGGAAACTCGCCCGCTTATAACGGTATGTGTATTTTTCCCCTAGGCCATTGTAGTTATTGGTTTCGAGTATCAGACTTGCGAAAATTTTGATGGTTTCTCAACCACTCCTTAACTTCAGACTCCAATATCTCGCGAACGGATTGACGAACTCGAGAATTTCCTATTGCATCTGAAAGCAGAAACTCGCCCGATTACAAAGGTGT
The DNA here is from genome assembly GCF_051014685.1 of Ptiloglossa arizonensis. Lineage (NCBI taxonomy): Eukaryota > Metazoa > Arthropoda > Insecta > Hymenoptera > Colletidae > Ptiloglossa > Ptiloglossa arizonensis. The sequence continues at coordinate 713,140 of NW_027478482.1, read as the reverse complement.
GTGTACTTTTCCCCTAGGCCATTCCAGTTATAGGTTTCGAGTATCAGACCAGCGAAAATTTTGATGGTTTCTCAAACATTCCGTAACTTCAAACTCCCATACCTCGCGAACGGAATGACGAACTCGAGAAGTTCCTGTTGGAACTGAAAGTAGAAACTCGCCCGATTACAATGGTGTGTGTACCTTTCCCCTAGGCCATTCCAGTTATTGGTTTCGAGTATCAGACCAGCGAATATTTTGATAGTTTCTCAACCATTCCTTAACTTCAAACTGTTTTATCTCGCGAACGGATTGACGAACTCTAGAAATTCCTGTTGCATCTGAAAGTGGAAACTCGCCCGATTACAATGGTGTGTGTACTTTTCCCCTAGGCCATACCAGTTATTGGTTTCGAGTACCACACTTTCGAAAATTTTGATGGTTTCTCAAGCATTCCTTAACTTCAAACTCCCATATCTCGCGAACGGATTGACGAACTCGAGAACTTCCGGTTGCATCTGGAAGTAGAAACTCGCCTGATTACAACGGTATGTGTATTTTTCCCCTAGGCCATTGTAGTTATTGGTTTCGCGTATCAGACTTGCTATTATTTGGATGGTTTCTCAAGCATTCCTTAACTTCAAACCCCCATATCTCGCGAACGGATTGACGAACTCGAGAAATTCCTGTTGCATCTGAAACAGAAACTCGTCCGATTACAATGGTATGTGTATTTTTGCCCTAGGCATTTGTAGTTATTTGTTTCGAGTATCAGACTTGCGAAAATTTTGAAGGTTTCTCAACCACTCCTTATCTTCAAACTCCCATATCTCGCGAACGGAATGACGAACTCGACAAGTTCCTGTTGCATCTGAAAGTGGAAACTCGCCCGATTACAATAGTGTGTGTACTTTTCCCCTAGGCCATTCCAGTTATTGGTTTCGAGTATCAGACCAGCGAATATTTTGTTGGTTTCTCAATCATTCCTTAACTTCAAACTGTCTTATCTCGCGAACCGATTGACGAAGTCGAGAAATTCCTGTTGCATCTGAAAGTAGAAACTCGCCCGATTGCAACGGTATGGGTATTTTTCCCCTAGGCCATTGAAGTTATTGGTTTCGGGTATCAGACTTACGAAAATTTTGATGGTTTCTCAACCACTCCTTAACTTCAGACTCCCATACATCGCGAACGGATTGACGAACTCGAGAACTTCCGGTGGCATCTGGAAATGGAAACTCGCCCGCTTATAACGGTATGTGTATTTTTCCCCTAGGCCATTGTAGTTATTGGTTTCGAGTATCAGACTTGCGAAAATTTTGATGGTTTCTCAACCACTCCTTAACTTCAGACTCCAATATCTCGCGAACGGATTGACGAACTCGAGAATTTCCTATTGCATCTGAAAGCAGAAACTCGCCCGATTACAAAGGTGTGTGTACTTTTCCCCTAGGCCATTCCAGTTATAGGTTTCGAGTATCAGACCAGGGAAAATTTTGATGGCTTCTCAAACATTCCGTAACTTCAAACTCCCATATCTCGCGAACGGAATGACGAACTTGAGAAATTCCTGTTGCATCTGAAAGTAGAAACTCGCCCGATTGCAACGGTATGGGTATTTTTCCCCTAGGCCATTGAAGTTATTGGTTTCGAGTATCAGACTTACGAAAATTTTGATGGTTTCTCGACCACTCCTTAACTTCAGACTCCCATATATCGCGAACGGATTGACGAACTCGAGAACTTCCGGTGGCATCTGGAAGTGGAAACTCGCCCGCTTATAACGGTATGTGTATTTTTCCCCTAGGCCATTGTAGTTATTGGTTTCGAGTATCAGACTTGCGAAAATTTTGTTGGTTTCTAAACCATTCCTTATCTTCAAACTCCCATATCTCGCGAACGGAATGACGAACTCGAGAAGTTCCTGTTGCATCTGAAAGCAGAAGCTCGCCCGATTACAACGGTATGTGTATTTTTCCCCTAGGCCATTCCAGTTATAGGTTTCGAGTATCAGACCAGCGAAAATTTTGATGGTTTCTCAAACATTCCGTAACTTCAAACTCCCATATCTCGCGAACGGAATGACGAACTCGAGAAATTCCTGTTGCATCTGAAAGTAGAAACTCGCCCGATTACAATGGTGTGTGTACTTTTCCCCTAGGCCATTCCAGTTATAGGTTTCGAGTATCAGACCAGCGAAAATTTTGATGGTTTCTCAAACATTCCGTAACTTCAAACTCCCATACCTCGCGAACGGAATGACGAACTCGAGAAGTTCCTGTTGGAACTGAAAGTAGAAACTCGCCCGATTACAATGGTGTGTGTACCTTTCCCCTAGGCCATTCCAGTTATTGGTTTCGAGTATCAGACCAGCGAATATTTTGATAGTTTCTCAACCATTCCTTAACTTCAAACTGTTCTTTCTCGCGAACGGATTGACGAACTCTAGAAATTCCTGTTGCATCTGAAAGTGGAAACTCGCCCGATTACAATGGTGTGTGTACTTTTCCCCTAGGCCATTCCAGTTATTGGTTTCGAGTACCACACTTTCGAAAATTTTGATGGTTTCTCAAGCATTCCTTAAATTCAAACTCCCATATCTCGCGAACGGATTGACGAACTCGAGAACTTCCGGTTGCATCTGGAAGTAGAAACTCGCCTGATTACAACGGTATGTGTATTTTTCCCCTAGGCCATTGTAGTTATTGGTTTCGCGTATCAGACTTGCTATTATTTGGATGGTTTCTCAAGCATTCCTTAACTTCACACCCCCATATCTCGCGAACGGATTGACGAACTCGAGAAATTCCTGTTGCATCTGAAACAGAAACTCGTCCGATTACAATGGTATGTGTATTTTTGCCCTAGGCATTTGTAGTTATTTGTTTCGAGTATCAGACTTGCGAAAATTTTGAAGGTTTCTCAACCACTCCTTATCTTCAAACTCCCATATCTCGCGAACGGAATGACGAACTCGACAAGTTCCTGTTGCATCTGAAAGTGGAAACTCGCCCGATTACAATAGTGTGTGTACTTTTCCCCTAGGCCATTCCAGTTATTGGTTTCGAGTATCAGACCAGCGAATATTTTGTTGGTTTCTCAATCATTCCTTAACTTCAAACTGTCTTATCTCGCGAACCGATTGACGAAGTCGAGAAATTCCTGTTGCATCTGAAAGTAGAAACTCGCCCGATTGCAACGGTATGGGTATTTTTCCCCTAGGCCATTGAAGTTATTGGTTTCGGGTATCAGACTTACGAAAATTTTGATGGTTTCTCAACCACTCCTTAACTTCAGACTCCCATACATCGCGAACGGATTGACGAACTCGAGAACTTCCGGTGGCATCTGGAAATGGAAACTCGCCCGCTTATAACGGTATGTGTATTTTTCCCCTAGGCCATTGTAGTTATTGGTTTCGAGTATCAGACTTGCGAAAATTTTGAAGGTTTCTCAACCACTCCTTATCTTCAAACTCCCATATCTCGCGAACGGAATGACGAACTCGACAAGTTCCTGTTGCATCTGAAAGTGGAAACTCGCCCGATTACAATGGGGTGTGTACTTTTCCCCTAGGCCATTCCAGTTATAGGTTTCGAGTATCAGACCAGCGAATATTTTGATGGTTTCTCAACCATTCCTTAACTTCAGACTGTCTTATCTCGCGAACGGATTGACGAACTCGAGAGATTCCTGTTGCATCTGAAAGTAGAAACTCGCCCGATTGCAACGGTATGGGTATTTTTCACCTAGGCCATTGAAGTTATTAGTTTCGAGTATCAGACTTACGAAAATTTTGATGGTTTCTCAACCACTCCTTAACTTCAGACTCCCATATATCGCGAACGGATTGACGAACTCGAGAACTTCCGGTTGCATCTGGAAGTGGAAACTCGCCCGCTTACAACGGTATGTGTATTTTTCCCCTAGGCCATTGTAGTTATTGGTTTCGAGTATCAGACTTGCGAAAATTTTGAAGGTTTCTCAACCACTCCTTATCTTCAAACTCCCATATCTCGCGAACGGAATGACGAACTCGACAAGTTCCTGTTGCATCTGAAAGTGGAAACTCGCCCGATTACAATAGTGTGTGTACTTTTCCCCTAGGCCATTCCAGTTATTGGTTTCGAGTATCAGACCAGCGAATATTTTGTTGGTTTCTCAATCATTCCTTAACTTCAAACTGTCTTATCTCGCGAACCGATTGACGAAGTCGAGAAATTCCTGTTGCATCTGAAAGTAGAAACTCGCCCGATTGCAACGGTATGGGTATTTTTCCCCTAGGCCATTGAAGTTATTGGTTTCGAGTATCAGACTTACGAAAATTTTGATGGTTTCTCAACCACTCCTTAACTTCAGACTCCAATATATCGCGAACGGATTGACGAACTCGAGAACTTCCGGTGGCATCTGGAAGTGGAAACTCGCCCGCTTATAACGGTATGTGTATTTTTCCCCTAGGCCATTCCAGTTATAGGTTTCGAGTATCAGACCAGCGAAAATTTTGATGGTTTCTCAAACATTCCGTAACTTCAAACTCCCATATCTCGCGAACGGAATGACGAACTCGAGAAATTCCTGTTGCATCTGAAAGTAGAAACTCGCCCGATTACAATGGTGTGTGTGCTTTTCCCCTAGGCCATTCCAGTTATAGGTTTCGAGTATCAGACCAGCGAAAATTTTGATGGATTCTCAAACATTCCGTAACTTCAAACTCCCATATCTCGCGAACGGAATGACGAACTCGAGAAGTTCCTGTTGGATCTGAAAGTAGAAACTCGCCCGATTACAATGGTGTGTGTACCTTTCCCCTAGGCCATTCCAGTTATTGGTTTCGAGTATCAGACCAGCGAATATTTTGATGGTTTCTCAACCATTCCTTAACTTCAAACTGTTTTATCTCGCGAACCCATTGACGAACTCGAGAAATTCCTGTTGCATCTGAAAGTAGGAACACGCCCGATTACAAAGGTATGTGTATTTTTCCCCTAGGCCATTGTAGTTATTGGTTTCGCGTATCAGACTTGCTATTATTTGGATGGTTTCTCAAGCATTCCTTAACTTCAAACCCCCATATCTCGCGAACGGATTGACGAACTCGAGAAATTCCTGTTGCATCTGAAACAGAAACTCGTCCGATTACAATGGTATGTGTATTTTTGCCCTAGGCATTTGTAGTTATTTGTTTCGAGTATCAGACTTGCGAAAATTTTGTTGGTTTCTCAACCATTCCTTATCTTCAAACTCCCATATCTCGCGAACGGAATGACGAACGCGAGAACTTTCTGTTGCATCTGAAAGTAGAAACTCGCCCGATTACAATGGTGTGTGTACTTTTCCCCTAGGCCATTCCAGTTATTGGTTTCGAGTATCAGACCAGCGGAAATTTTGATGGTTTCTCAAACATTCCGTAACTTCAAACTCCCATATCTCCCGAACGGATTGACGAACTCGAGAATTTCCTATTGCATCTGAAAGCAGAAACTCTCCCGAATACGACTGTATGTGTATTTTTGCCCTAGGCCATTGTAGTTATTGGTTTCGCGTATCAGACTTGCGAAAATTTTGATGGTTTCTCAAGCATTCCTTAACTTCAAACCCCCATATGTCGCGAACGGATTGACGAACTCGAGAATTTCCTATTGCATCTGAAACCAGAAACTCGCCCGATTACAACGGTATGTGTATTTTTGCCCTAGGCCATAGTAGTTATTGGTCTCGAATATCAGACTTGCGAAAATTTTGATGGTTTCTCAACCATTCCTTAACTTCAAACTCCCATATCTCGCGAACGGATTGACGCACTCGAGAAATTCCTGTTGCATCTGAAAGTAGAATCTCGCCCGATTACAAAGGTATGTGTATTTTTCCCCTAGGCCATTGTAGTTATTGATTTCGCGTATCAGACTTGCGAAAATTTTGATGGTTTCTCAAGCATTCCTTAACTTCAAACCCCCATATATCGCGAACGGATTGACGAACTCGAGAAATTCCTGTTGCATCTGAAAGCAGAAACTCTCCCGATTACGACGGTATGTGTATTTTTGCCCTAGGCCATTGTAGTTATTGGTTTCGCGTATCAGACTTGCTAATATTTTGATGGTTTCTCAAGCATTCCTTATCTTCAAACCCCCATATCTCGCGAACGGATTTACGAACTCGAGAAATTCCTGTTGCATCTGAAAGTAGAAACACGCCCGATTACAAAGGTATGTGTATTTTTCCCCTAGGCCATTGTAGTTATTGGTTTCGCGTATCAGACTTGCTATTATTTGGATGGTTTCTCAAGCATTCCTTAACTTCAAACCCCCATATCTCGCGAACGGATTGACGAACTCGAGAAATTCCTGTTGCATCTGAAACAGAAACTCGTCCGATTACAATGGTATGTGTATTTTTGCCCTAGGCATTTGTAGTTATTTGTTTCGAGTATCAGACTTGCGAAAATTTTGTTGGTTTCTCAACCATTCCTTATCTTCAAACTCCCATATCTCGCGAACGGAATGACGAACGCGAGAAGTTCCTGTTGCATCTGAAAGTAGAAACTCGCCCGATTACAATGGTGTGTGTACTTTTCCCCTAGGCCATTCCAGTTATTGGTTTCGAGTATCAGACCAGCGAAAACTTTGATGGTTTCTCAAACATTCCGTAACTTCAAACTCCCATATCTCCCGAACGGATTGACGAACTCGAGAATTTCCTATTGCATCTGAAAGCAGAAACTCTCCCGATTACGACGGTATGTGTATTTTTGCCCTAGGCCATTGTAGTTATTGGTTTCGCGTATCAGACTTGCGAAAATTTTGATGGTTTCTCAAGCATTCCTTAACTTCAAACCCCCATATGTCGCGAACGGATTGACGAACTCGAGAATTGCCTATTGCATCTGAAACCAGAAACTCGCCCGATTACAACGGTATGTGTATTTTTGCCCTAGGCCATAGTAGTTATTGGTCTCGAATATCAGACTTGCGAAAATTTTGATGGTTTCTCAACCATTCCTTAACTTCAAACTCCCATATCTCGCGAACGGATTGACGCACTCGAGAAATTCCTGTTGCATCTGAAAGTAGAAACACGCCCGATTACAAAGGTATGTGTATTTTTCCCCTAGGCCATTGTAGTTATTGATTTCGCGTATCAGACTTGCGAAAATTTTGATGGTTTCTCAAGCATTCCTTAAATTCAAACCCCCATATCTCGCTAACGGATTGACGAACTCGAGAAATTCCTGTTGCATCTGAAAGTAGGAACACGCCCGATTACAAAGGTATGTGTATTTTTCCCCTAGGCCATTGTAGTTATTGGTTTCGCGTATCAGACTTGCTAATATTTTGATGGTTTCTCAAGCATTCCTTATCTTCAAACCCCCATATCTCGCGAACGGATTTACGAACTCGAGAATTGCCTATTGCATCTGAAACCAGAAACTCGCCCGATTACAACGGTATGTGTATTTTTGCCCTAGGCCATAGTAGTTATTGGTCTCGAATATCAGACTTGCGAAAATTTTGATGGTTTCTCAAGCATTCCTTAAATTCAAACCCCCATATCTCGCTAACGGATTGACGAACTCGAGAAATTCCTGTTGCATCTGAAAGTAGGAACACGCCCGATTACAAAGGTATGTGTATTTTTCCCCTAGGCCATTGTAGTTATTGGTTTCGCGTATCAGACTTGCTAATATTTTGATGGTTTCTCAAGCATTCCTTATCTTCAAACCCCCATATCTCGAGAACGGATTTACGAACTCGAGAAATTCCTGTTGCATCTGAAAGTAGGAACACGCCCGATTACAAAGGTATGTGTATTTTTCCCCTAGGCCATTGTAGTTATTGGTTTCGCGTATCAGACTTGCGAAAATTTTGATGGTTTCTCAACCATTCCTTAACTTCAAACTCCCATACCTCGCGAACGGATTGACGCACTCGAGAAATTCCTGTTGCATCTGAAAGTAGAAACACGCCCGATTACAAAGGTATGTGTATTTTTCCCCTAGGCCATTGTAGTTATTGATTTCGCGTATCAGACTTGCGAAAATTTTGGTGGTTTCTCAAGCATTCCTTAACTTCAAACCCCCATATCTCTCGAACGGATTGACGAATCCGAAAAATTTCTGTTGCATCTGAAAGTAGAAACTCTCCCGATTACAACGGTATGTGTATTTTTCCCCTAGGCCATTGTAGTTATTGGTTTCGAGTATCAGACTTGCGAAAATTTTGATGGTTTCTCAACCACTCCTTAACTTCAAACTCCCATATCTCGCGAACGGATTGACGAACTCGAGAAGTTCCTATTGCATCTGAAATCAGTAGCTCGCCCGATTACAACGGTATGTGCTTTTTGCCCTAGGCCATGGTAGTTATTGATTTCGAGTATCAGACTTGCGAAAATTGTGATAGTTTCTCAACCGTTCCTTAACTTCAAACTCCCATATCTCGCGAACGGATTGACGAACTCGAGAAATTCCTGTTGCATCTGAAAGTAGAAACACGCCCGATTACAAAGGTATGTGTATTTTTCCCCTAGGCCATTGTAGTTATTGGTTTCGCGTATCAGACTTGCGAAAATTTTGATGGTTTCTCAAGCATTCCTTAACTTCAAACCCCCATATCTCGCGAACGGATTGACGAACTCGAGAATTTCCTATTGCATCTGAAAGCAGAAACTCGCCCGATTACAACGGTATGTGTACTTTTGCCCTAGGCCATAGTAGTTATTGGTCTCGAATATCAGACTTGCGAAAATTTTGATGGTTTCTCAACCATTCCTTAACTTCAAACACCCATATCTCGCGAACGGATTGACGAACTCGAGAAATTCCTGTTGCATCTGAAAGTAGAAACACGCCCGATTACAAAGGTATGTGTATTTTTCCCCTAGGCCATTGTAGTTATTGGTTTCGCGTATCAGACTTGCGAAAATTTTGATGGTTTCTCAAGCATTCCTTAACTTCAAACCCCCATATCTCGCGAACGGATTGACGAACTCGAGAATTGCCTATTGCATCTGAAACCAGAAACTCGCCCGATTACAACGGTATGTGTATTTTTGCCCTAGGCCATAGTAGTTATTGGTCTCGAATATCAGACTTGCGAAAATTTTGATGGTTTCTCAACCATTCCTTAACTTCAAACTCCCATATCTCGCGAACGGATTGACGCACTCGAGAAATTCCTGTTGCATCTGAAAGTAGAAACACGCCCGATTACAAAGGTATGTGTATTTTTCCCCTAGGCCATTGTAGTTATTGGTTTCGCGTATCAGACTTGCGAAAATTTTGATGGTTTCTCAAGCATTCCTTAACTTCAAACCCCCATATCTCGCGAACGGATTGACGAACTCGAGAATTTCCTATTGCATCTGAAAGCAGAAACTCGCCCGATTACAACGGTATGTGTACTTTTGCCCTAGGCCATAGTAGTTATTGGTCTCGAATATCAGACTTGGGAAAATTTTGATGGTTTCTCAACCATTCCTTAACTTCAAACACCCATATCTCGCGAACGGATTGACGAACTCGAGAAATTCCCCTCGATACTCGAAACCAATAACTACAAAGGCTTGGGGGAAAAATACACATACCCTTGTAATCGGGCGAGTTTCTGCTGTCAGATACAACAGGAATTTCTCGAGTTCGTCATTCCGTTCGCGAGATATGGGAGTTTGAAGTTGAGGAATGGTTGAGAAACCATCAAAATTTTCGCAATTCTGACGCTAGAAACGCATAACTGGAATGACCTAGGGGAAAAGTACACACAACATTGTAATCGGTCGACTTTCTACTTTCAGATGCAACAGGAAATAATCAAGTTCGTCAATCCGTTCGCGAGATATGGGAGTTTGAAGTTAAGGAATGCTTGAGAAACCATCAAAATTTTCGCAAGTCTGATACTCGAAACCAATAACTACAAAGCCCTAGGGGAAAAATACACATACCTTTGTAATCGGGCCAGTTTCTACTTTCAAATGCAACAGGAATTTCTCGAGTTCGCCAATCCGTTCGCGAGGTATCGGAGTTTGAAGTTAAGGAATGGTTGAGAAACCACCACAATTTTCGCAAGTCTGATACTCGAAACCAATAACTACCATGGCCTAGGGGAAAAATACACATACCCTTGTAATCGGACGAGTTTCTGCTTTCAGATGCAACAGGAATTTCTCGAGTTTGTCAATCCGTTCGCGAGATATGGGAGTTTGGGTTTAAGGAGTGGTTGAGAAACCATCAAAATTTTCGCAAGTCTGATACTCGAAACCAATAACTACAATGGCCTAGGGGAAAAATACACATACCGTTGTAATCGGGCGAGTTTCTACTACCAGATGCAACCGGAAGTTCTCGAGTTCGTCAATCCGTTCGCGAGATATGGGAATTTTAAGTTAAGGAATGGTTGAGAAACCATCAAAATTTTCGCAAGTCTGACACTCGAAACCAATAACTACAATGGCCTAGGGCAAAAATACACATACCATTGTAATCGGGCGAGTTTCTGCTTTCAGATGCAACAGGAACTTCTCGAGTTCGCCAATCCGTTCGCGAGGTATGGGAGTTTGAAGTTAAGGAATGGTTGAGAAACCATCAAAATTTTCCCGAATTTGATACTCGAAAACAATAACTGGAATGGCCCAGGGGAAAAGAACACACAACATTGTAATCGGGCGAGTTTCTGCTTTCAGATGCAACAGTAATATCTTGAGTTCGTCCATCCGTTCGCGAGATATGGGAGTTTGAAGTTAAGGAATGGTTGAGAAACCATCAAAATTTTCGCAAGACTGATACTCGAAACCAATAACTACAATGACCTAGGGGAAAAATACACAGACCGTTCTAATCGGGCGAGTTTCTGCTTTCAGATGCAACAGGAATTTCTCGAGTTCGTCAATCCGTTTGCGGGATATGGGAGTTTGAAATTAAGGAATGGTTGAGAAACCATCAAAATTTTCGCAAGTCTGATACTAGAAACCAAAAACTACTATTACCTAGGGCAAAAATACATATACCATTGTAATCGGGCGGGTTTCTGCATTCAGAAGCAACAGGAATTTCTCGAGTTCGTCAATCCGTTCGCGAGATATGGGAGTTTGAGGTTAAGGAATGGTTGAGAAACCATCAAAATTTTCGCAAGGCTGATACTCGAAACCAATAACTGGAATGGCCTAGGGCAAAAGTACACACACCATTGTAATCGGGCGAGTTTCAACTTTCAGATGCAACAGGAATTTCTCGAGTTCGCCAATCCGTTCGCGAGGTATGGGAGTTTGAAGTTAAGGAATGGTTGAGAAACCATCAAAATTTTCCCAAGTTTGATACTCGAAACCAATAACTGGAATGGCCTAGGGGAAAAGAACACACACCATTGTAATCGGGCGAGTTTCCACTTCCAGATGCAACCGGAAGTTCTCGAGTTCGTCAATCCGTTCGCGAGATATGGGAGTTTGAAGTTAAGGAATGGTTGAGAAACCATCAAAATTTTCGCAAGTCCGACACTCGAAACCAATAACTACTATGGCCTAGTGCAAAAATACCCATACCATTGTAATCGGGCGAGATTCTGCTTTCAGATGCAACAGGACTATCTTGAGTTCGTCCATCCGTTCGAGAGATATGGTGATTTGAAGTTAAGGAATGGTTGAGAAACCATGAAAACTCTCGCAAGTCTGATACTCGAAACCAATAACTGGAATGGCCTAGGGTAAAAGCACACGCACCATTGTAATCGGGCGAGCTTCTACTTTCAGATGCAAAAGGAATATCTCGAGTTCGTCAATCCGTTCGCGAGATATGGGAGTTTGAAGTTAAGGAATGGTTGAGAAACCATCAAAATTTTCCCAAATTTGATACTCGAAACCAATAACTGGAATGGCCCAGGGGAAAAGAACACACACCATTGTAATCGGGCGAGTTTCTGCTTTCAGATGCAACAGGAATATCTTGAGTTCGTCCATCCGTTCGCGAGATATGGGAGTTTGAAGTTAAGGAATGGTTAAGAAACCATCAAAATTTTCGCAAGACTGATACTCGAAACCAATAACTACAATGACCTAGGGGAAAAATACACAGACCGTTCTAATCGGGCGAGTTTCTGCTTTCAGATGCAACAGGAATTTCTCGAGTTCGTCAATCCGTTTGCGGGATATGGGAGTTTGAAATTAAGGAATGGTTGAGAAACCATCAAAATTTTCGCAAGCCTGATACTAGAAACCAATAACTACTATTACCTAGGGCAAAAATACATATACCATTGTAATCGGGCGGGTTTCTGCATTCAGATGCAACAGGAATTTCTCGAGTTCGTCAATCCGTTCGCGAGATATGGGAGTTTGAGGTTAAGGAATGGCTGAGAAACCATCAAAATTTTCGCAAGGCTGATACTCGAAACCAATAACTGGAATGGCCTAGGGCAAAAGTACACACACCATTGTAATCGGGCGAGTTTCCACTTTCAGATGCAACAGGAATTTCTCGAGTTCGCCAATCCGTTCGCGAGGTATGGGAGTTTGAAGTTAAGGAATGGTTGAGAAACCATCAAAATTTTCGCAAGTTTGATACTCGAAACCAATAACTGGAATGGCCTAGGGGAAAAGAACACACACCATTGTAATCGGGCGAGTTTCTGCTTTCAGATGCAACAGGAATTTCTCGAGTTCGTCAATCCGTTTGCGGGATATGGGAGTTTGAAGTTACGGAATCGTTGAGAAAACATCAAAATTTTCGCAAGTCTGATACTCGAAACCAATGACTGGAATCGCCCAGGGGAAAAGTTCACACACCATTGTAATCGGGCGAGTTTCTACTTTCAGATGCAACAGGAATTTCTCGAGTTCGTCAATCCGTTCGCGAGATATGGGAGTTAGAAGTTAAGGAATGGTGGAGAAACCATCAGAATTTTCGCATGTCTGATACTCGAAACCAATAACTACTATTGCCTAGGGCAAAAATACACATACCGTTGTAATCGGGCGAGTTTGTGCTTTCAGATGCAATAGGAATTTCTCGAGTTCGTCAATCCGTTTGCGGGATATGGGAGTTTGAAGTTAAGGAATGGTTGAGAAACCATGAAAACTCTCGCAACTCTGATACTCGAAACCAATAACTGGAATGGCCTAGGGTAAAAGTACACACACCATTGTAATCGGGCGAGCATCTACTTTCATATGTAACAGGAATATCTCGAGTTCGTCAATCCGTTCGCAAGATATGGGAGTTTGAAGTTAAGGAATGGTTGAGAAGCCATCAAAATTTTCGCAAGTCTGACACTCGAAACCAATAACTACAATGGCCTAGGGCAAAAATACACATACCATTGTAATCGGGCGAGTTTCTGCTTTCAGATGCAACAGGAACATCTCGAGTTCGTCCATCCGTTCGCGAGATATGGTGATTTGAAGTTAAGGAATGGTTGAGAAACCATGAAAACTCTCGCAAGTCTGATACTCGAAACCAATAACTGGAATGGCCTAGGGTAAAAGTACACGCACCATTGTAATCGGGCGAGCTTCTACTTTCAGATGCAACAGGAATATCTCGAGTTCGTCAATCCGTTCGCGAGATATGGGAGTTTGAAATTAAGGAATGGTTGAGAAACCATCAAAGTTTTCGCAAGTCTGACACTCGTAACCAATAACTACTATTTCCTAGGGCAATTATACACATAGCGTTGTAGTCGGGCGAGTTTGTGCTTTCAGATGCAACAGGAATTTCTCGAGTTCGTCAATCCGTTCGCGAGATATGGGAGATTGAAGTTACGGAATCGTTGAGAAAACATCAAAATTTTCGCAAGTCTGATACTCGAAACCAATGACTGGAATGGCCCAGGGGAAAAGTTCACACACCATTGTAATCGGGCGAGTTTCTACTTTCAGATGCAACAGGAATTTCTCGAGTTCGTCAATCCGTTCGCGAGATATGGGAGTTTGAGGTTAAGGAATGGTTGAGAAACCATCAAAATTTTCGCAAGGCTGATACTCGAAACCAATAACTGGAATGGCCTAGGGCAAACGTACACACACCATTGTAATCGGGCGAGTTTCCACTTTCAGATGCAACAGGAATTTCTCGAGTTCGCCAATCCGTTCGCGAGGTATGGGAGTTTGAAGTTAAGGAATGGTTGAGAAACCATCAAAATTTTCGCAAGTCTGACACTCGAAACCAATAACTGCTATGGCCTAGGGCAAAAATACACATACCATTGTAATCGGGCGAGTTTCTGCTTTCAGATGCAACAGGACTATCTTGAGTTCGTCCATCCGTTCGCGAGATATGGTGGTTTGAAGTTAAGGAATGGTTGAGAAACCATGAAAACTCTAGCAAGTCTGATACTGGAAACCAATAACTGGAATGGCCTAGGGTAAAAGTACACACGCCATTGTAATCGGGCGAGCTTCTACTTTCAGATGCAACAGGAATATCTCGAGTTCGTCATTCCGTTCGCGAGATATGGGAGTTTGAAGTTAAGGAATGGTTGAGAAACCATCAAAATTTTCGCAAGTCTGACACTCGAAACCAATAACTACTATGGCCTAGGGCAAAAATACACATACCGTTGTAATCGGGCGAGTTTCTGCTTTCAGATGCAACAGGAATATCTTGAGTTCGTCCATCCATTCGCGAGATATGGTGATTTGAAATTAAGGAATGATTGAGAAACCATCAAAGTTTTCGCAAGTCTGACACTCGTAACCAATAACTACTATGGCCTAGGGCAAAAATACACATACCGTTGTGATCGGGCGAGTTTCTGCTTTCAGATGCAACAGGAATTTCTCGAGTTCGTCAATCCGTTCGCGAGATATGGGAGTTTGAAGTTACGGAATCGTTGAGAAAACATCAAAATTTTCGCAAGTCTGATACTCGAAACCAATGACTGGAATGGCCCAGGGGAAAAGTTCACACACCATTGTAATCGGGCGAGTTTCTACTTTCAGATGCAACAGGAATTTCTCGAGTTCGTCAATCCGTTCGCGAGATATGGGAGTTAGAAGTTAAGGAATGGTTGAGAAACCATCAAAATTTTCGCAAGTCTGATACTTGAAACCAATAACTACTATTTCCTAGGGCAATTATACACATAGCGTTGTAGTCGGGCGAGTTTGTGCTTTCAGATGCAATAGGAATTTCTCGAGTTCGTCAATCCGTTCGCGAGATATGGGAGCTTGAAGTTACGGAATCGTTGAGAAACCATCAAAATTTTCGCAAGTCTGATACTAGAAACCAATAACTACTATTACCTAGGGCAAAAATACATATACCATTGTAACAGGGCGAGTTTCTGCATTCAGATGCAACAGGAATTTCTCGAGTTCGTCAATCCGTTCGCGAGAAATGGGAGTTAGAAATTAAGGAATGGTTGAGAAACCATCAAAGTTTTCGCAAGTCTGACACACGTAACCAATAACTACTATGGCCTAGGGCAAAAATACATATACCATTGTAATCGGGCGAGTTTCTGCATTCAGATGCAACAGGAATTTCTCGAGTTCGTCAATCCGTTTGCGGGATACGGGAGTTTGAAATTAAGGAATGGTTGAGAAACCATCAAAATTTTCGCAAGTCTGATACTAGAAACCAATAACTACTATTACCTAGGGCAAAAATACATATACCATTGTAATCGGGCGAGTTTCTGCATTCAGATGCAACAGGAATTTCTCGAGTTCGTCAATCCGTTCGCGAGATATGGGAGTTTGAGGTTAAGGAATGGTTGAGAAACCATCAAAATTTTCGCAAGGCTGATACTCGAAACCAATAACTGGAATGGCCTAGGGCAAAAGTACACACACCATTGTAATCGGGCGAGTTTCCACTTTCAGATGCAACAGGAATTTCTCGAGTTCGTCAATCCGTTCGCGAGATATGGGAGTTCGAAGTTAAGGAATGGTTGAGAAACCATCAAAATTTTCGCAAGTCTGATACTCGAAACCAATAACTGCAATGACCTAGGGGAAAAATACACAGACCGTTCTAATCGGGCGAGTATCTGCTTTCAGATGCAACAGGAACTTCTCGTGATCGTCAATCCGTTCGCGAGATATGGGAGTGTGAAGTTAAGGAATGGTTGAGAAACCATCAAAATTTTCGCAAGTATGATACTAGAAACCAATAACTACTATTGCCTAGGGCAAAAATACACATACCGTTGTAACCGGGCGAGTTTCTGCTTTCAGATGCAACAGGAATTTCTCGAGTTCGTCAATCCGTTTGCGGGATATGGGAGTTTGAAATTAAGGAATGGTTGAGAAACCATCAAAATTTTCGCAAGTCTGATACTAGAAACCAATAACTACTATTACCTAGGGCAAAAATACATATACCGTTGTAATCGGGCGAGTTTCTACATTCAGATGCAAGAGGAATTTTTTCGAGTTCGTCAATCCGTTCGCGAGATATGGGAGTTTGAGGTTAAGGAATGGTTGAGAAACCATCAAAATTTTCGCAAGGCTGATACTCGAAACCAATAACTGGAATGGCCTAGGGCAAAAGTACACACACCATTGTAATCGGGCGAGTTTCCACTTTCAGATGCAACAGGAATTTCTCGAGTTCGCCAATCCTTTCGCGAGGTATGGGAGTTTGAAGTTAAGGAATGGTTGAGAAACCATCAAAATTTTCGCAAGTTTGATTCTCGAAACCAATAAGTGGAATGGCCTAGGGGAAAAGAACACACACCATTGTAATCGGGCGAGTTTCCACTTCCAGATGCAACCGGAAGTTCTCGAGTTCGTCAATCCGTTCGCGAGATATGGGAGTTTGAAGTTAAGGAATGGTTGAGAAACCATCAAAATTTTCGCAAGTCTGACACTCGAAACCAATAACTACTATGGCCTAGGGCAAAGATACACATACCATTGTAATGGGGCGAGTTTCTGATTTCAGATGCAACAGGAACTTCTCGAGTTCGCCAATCCGTTCGCGAGATATGGGAGTTTGAAGTTAAGGAATGGTTGAGAAACCATCAAAATTTTCGCAAGACTGATACTCGAAACCAATAACTACTATTTCCTAGGGCAATTATACACATAGCGTTGTAGTCGGGCGAGTTTCTGCTTTGAGATGCAACAGGAATTTTTCGAGTTCGTCAATCCGTTCGCGAGATATGGAAGTTTGAAGTTAAGGAATGGTTGAGAAACCATCAAAATTTTCGCAAGTCTGATACTAGAAACCAATAACTACTATTGCCTAGGGCAAAAATACACACACCATTGTAATCGGGCGAGTATCTGCTTTCAGATGCAACAGGAATTTCTCGAGTTCCCCAATCCGTTCGCGAGGAATGAGAGTTTGAAGTTAAGGAATCGTTGAGAAACCATCAAAATTTTCGCAAGCCTGATACTCGAGACCATTAACTACAAAGGCCTAGGGGAAAAATACAAATAGCTTTGTAATCGGGCGAGTTTCTACTTTCAGATGCAACAGGAATTTCTCGAGTTCGTCGTTCCGTTCGCGAGATATGGGAGTTTCAAGTTAAGGAATGTTTGAGAAACCATCAAAATTTTCGTAAGTCTGATACTCGAAACCAATAACTACAATGGCCTAGGGGAAAAATACACATACCGTTGTAATCGGGCGAGTTTCTACTTTCAGATGCAACAGGAATTTCTCGAGTTCTTCATTCCGTTCGCGAGATAAGACAGTTTGAAGTTAAGGAATCGTTGAGAATCCTTCAAAATTTTCGCAAGTCTGATACTAGAAACAAATAACTACAAAGGTCTAGGGGAAAAATACGCATAGCTTTGTAATCGGGCGAGTTTCTACTCTCAGATGCAACAGGAATTTCTCGAGTTCGTCAATCCGTTCGCGAGATATGGGAGTTTAAACTTAAGGAATTGTTGAGAAACCATCAAAAATTTCATAATTCTGATGCTGGATACGAATAACTAGAATGGCCTAGGGCAAAAATGCACATACCATTGTAATCGGGCGAGATTCTGCTTTCAGATGCAACAGGAATTTCTCGAGTTCGTCAATCCGTTCGCGAGATGTGGGAGTTCGAAGTTAAGGAATGGTTGAGAAACCACCAAATTTTTGCAAGTCCGATACTCGAAACCAATACCTGGAATGGCCTAGGGGAAAAGTACAAACACCGTTGTAATCGGGCGAGCTTCTACTTTCAGATGCAACAGGAATATCTCGAGTTCGTCAATCCGCTCGCGAGATATGGGAGTTTGAAGTTAAGGAATGGTTGAGAAACCAACAAAGTTTTCGCAAGTCTGATACTCGAAACCAATAACTACTATGGCCTAGGGCAAAAATACACATACCGTTGTAATCGGGCGAGCTTCTACTTTCAGCTGCAACAGGAATATGTCGAGTTCGTCAATCTGTTCACGAGATATGGGAGTTTGAAGTTAAGGAATGGTTGAGAAACCATCAAAATTTTCGCAAGTCTGTTACTCGAAACCAGAAACTACTATTTCCTAGGGCAATTATACACATAGCGTTGTAGTCGGGCGAGTTTCTGCTTTCAAATGCAACAGGAACTTCTCGAGTTCGTCAATCCGTTCGCGAGATATGGATGTTTGAAGTTAAGGAAAGGCTGAGAAACCATCAAAATTTTCGCAAGTCTGATACTAGAAACCAATAACTACTATTGCCTAGGGCAAAAATACACATACCGTTGTAATCGGGCGAGTTTGTGCTTTCAGATGCAACAGGAATTTCTCGAGTTCGTCAATCCGTTTGCGGGGTATGGGAGTTTGAAGTTAAGGAATGGTTGAGAAACCATCAAAATTTTCGCAAGTCGGACACTCGAAACCAATAACTACTATTACCTAGGGCAAAAATACATATACCGTTGTAATCAGCGAGTTTCTGCATTCAGATGCAACAGGAATTTCTCGAGTTCGTCAATCCGTTCGCGAGATATGGGAGTTTGAGGTTAAGGAATGGTTGAGAAACCATCAAAATTTTCGCAAGTATGATACTAGAAACCAATAACTACTATTGCCTAGGGCAAAAATACACATACCGTTGTAACCGGGCGAGTTTCTGCTTTCAGATGCAACAGGAATTTCTCGAGTTCGTCAATCCGTTTGCGGGATATGGGAGTTTGAAATTAAGGAATGGTTGAGAAACCATCAAAATTTTCGCAAGTCTGATACTAGAAACCAATAACTACTATTACCTAGGGCAAAAATACATATACCGTTGTAATCGGGCGAGTTTCTACATTCAGATGCACGAGGAATTTCTCGAGTTCGTCAATCCGTTCGCGAGATATGGGAGTTTGAGGTTAAGGAATGGTTGAGAAACCATCAAAATTTTCGCAAGGCTGATACTCGAAACCAATAACTGGAATGGCCTAGGGCAAAAGTACACACACCATTGTAATCGGGCGAGTTTCCACTTTCAGATGCAACAGGAATTTCTCGAGTTCGCCAATCCTTTCGCGAGGTATGGGAGTTTGAAGTTAAGGAATGGTTGAGAAACCATCAAAATTTTCGCAAGTTTGATACTCGAAACCAATAAGTGGAATGGCCTAGGGGAAAAGAACACACACCATTGTAATCGGGCGAGTTTCCACTTCCAGATGCAACCGGAAGTTCTCGAGTTCGTCAATCCGTTCGCGAGATATGGGAGTTTGAAGTTAAGGAATGGTTGAGAAACCATCAAAATTTTCGCAAGTCTGACACTCGAAACCAATAACTACTATGGCCTAGGGCAAAAATACACATACCATTGTAATGGGGCGAGTTTCTGCTTTCAGATGCAACAGGAACTTCTCGAGTTCGCCAATCCGTTCGCGAGATATGGGAGTTTGTAGTTAAGGAATGGTTGAGAAACCATCAAAATTTTCGCAAGACTGATACTCGAAACCAATAACTACTATTTCCTAGGGCAATTATACACATAGCGTTGTAGTCGGGCGAGTTTCTGCTTTGAGATGCAACAGGAATTTCTCGAGTTCGTCGTTCCGTTCGCGAGATATGGGAGTTTCAAGTTAAGGAATGTTTGAGAAACCATCAAAATTTTCGTAAGTCTGATACTCGAAACCAATAACTACAATGGCCTAGGGGAAAAATACACATACCGTTGTAATCGGGCGAGTTTCTACTTTCAGATGCAACTGGAATTTCTCGAGTTCTTCATTCCGTTCGCGAGATAAGACAGTTTGAAGTTAAGGAATCGTTGAGAATCCTTCAAAATTTTCGCAAGTCTGATACTAGAAACAAATAACTACAAAGGTCTAGGGGAAAAATACGCATAGCTTTGTAATCGGGCGAGTTTCTACTCTCAGATGCAACAGGAATTTCTCGAGTTCGTCAATCCGTTCGCGAGATATGGGAGTTTAAACTTAAGGAGTGGTTGAGAAACCATCAAAAATTTCATAATTCTGATGCTGGATACGAATAACTAGAATGGCCTAGGGCAAAAATGCACATACCATTGTAATCGGGCGAGATTCTGCTTTCAGATGCAACAGGAATTTCTCGAGTTCGTCAATCCGTTCGCGAGATGTGGGAGTTCGAAGTTAAGGAATGGTTGAGAAACCACCAAATTTTTGCAAGTCCGATACTCGAAACCAATACCTGGAATGGCCTAGGGGAAAAGTACACACACCATTGTAATCGGGCGAGTTTCTACTTTCAGATGCAACAGGAATATCACGAGTTCGTCAATCCGCTCGCGAGATATGGGAGTTTGAAGTTAAGGAATGGTTGAGAAACCAACAAAGTTCTCGCAAGTCTGATACTCGAAACCAATAACTACTATGGCCTAGGGCAAAAATACACATACCGTTGTAATCGGGCGAGCTTCTACTTTCAGCTGCAACAGGAATATCTCGAGTTCGTCAATCTGTTCACGAGATATGGGAGTTTGAAGTTAAGGAATGGTTGAGAAACCATCAAAATTTTCGCAAGTCTGATACTCGAAACCAGAAACTACTATTTCCTAGGGCAATTATACACATAGCGTTGTAGTCGGGCGAGTTTCTGCTTTCATATGCAACAGGAATTTCTCGGGTTCGTCAATCCGTTCGCGAGATATGGATGTTTGAAGTTAAGGAATGGCTGAGAAACCATCAAAATTTTCGCAAGTCTGATACTAGAAACCAATAACTACTATTGCCTAGGGCAAAAATACACATACCGTTGTAATCGGGCGAGTTTGTGCTTTCAGATGCAACAGGAATTTCTCGAGTTCGTCAATCCGTTTGCGGGGTATGGGAGTTTGAAGTTAAGGAATGGTTGGGGAACCATCAAAATTTTCGCAAGTCGGATACTCGAAACCAATAACTACTATTACCTATTGCAAAAATACATATACCGTTGTAGTCGGGAGAGTTTCTGCATTCAGATGCAACAGGAATTTCTCGAGTTCGTCAATCCGTTCGCGAGATATGGGAGTTTGAGGATAAGGAATGGTTGAGAAACCATCAAAATGTTCGCAAGTCTGATACTCGAAACCAATAACTGGAATGGCCTAGGGGAAAAGTACACACACCATTGTAATCGGTCGAGTTTCTACTTTTAGATGCAACAGGAATTACTCGAGTTCGTCAATCCGTTCGCGAGATATGGGAGTTTGGAGTTAAGAGACGGTTGAGAAACCATCAAAATTTTCGCAATTCTGATGCTAGAAACGTATAACTGGAATGGCCTAGGGGAAAAGCACACATACCTTTGTAATCGGGAGAGTTTCTACTTTCAGATGCAACAGAAATTTTGCGGATTCGTCAATCCGTTCGCGAAATATCGGAGTTTGGAGTTAAGAGATGGTTGAGAAACCATCAAAATTTTCGCAATTCTGATGCTAGAAACGAATAACTTGAATGGACTAGGGGAAAAGCACACACACATTTGTAATCGGGCGAGTTTCTACTCTCAGATGCAACAGGAATTTCTCCAGTTCGTCAATCCGTTCGAGCGATGTGGGAGTTTGAAGTTAAGGAATGGTTGAGAAAGCATCAAAATCTTCCCATTTCTGATACTCGAAACCAATAACTACAAAGACCTAGGGGAAAAATACACATACCGTTGTAATCTGGCGAGTTTCTACTTTCAGATGCAACAGGAATTTCTCGAGTTCGTCAATCCGTTTGCGAGATATGGGAGTTTGGATTTAAGAGACGGTGGAGAAACCATCAAAATTTTCGCAATTCTGATGCTAGAAACGAATAACTGGAATGGCCTAGGGCAAAAGAACACATACCGTTGCAATCGGGCGAGTTTCTACTTTCAGATGCAACAGGAATTTGTCGAGTTCGTCAATCCGTTCGCGAGATATGGGTGTTTGGAGTTAAGAGACGGTTGAGAAACCATCAAAATTTTCGCAATTCTGATGCTGGAAACGAATAACTGGAATTGCCTAGGGGAAAAGAACACATACCGTTGCAATCGGGCGAGTTTCTACATTCAGATGCAACAGGAATATCTCGAGTTCGTCAATCTGCTCGCGAGATATGGGAGTTTGAAGCTAAGGAATGGTTGAGAAACCATCAAAATTTTCGCAATGCTGATGCTATAAACGAATAACTGGAATGGCCTAGGGGAAAAGAACACATACCGTTGCAATCGGGCGAGTTTCTACATTCAGATGCAACAGGTATTTCTCAAGTTGATCAATCCGTTCGCGAGATATGGCAGTTTGAAGTTAAGGAATGGTTGGGAAACCATCAAAATTTTCGCTAGTCTGATACCCGAAATCAATAACTGAAATGGCCTAGGGGAAAAGTACACACACCATTGTAATCGGGCGACTTACTGCTTTCAGATGCAGCAGGAATTTCTCGAGTTCGTCAATCCGTTCGCGAGATATGGGAGTTTGAAGTTAAGGAACGGTTGAGAAACCATCAAAATTTTCGCAGGTCTGATACTCGAAACCTAAACTGGAATGGACTAGGGGAAAAGCAGACAAACCATTATAATCGGGCGAGTTTCTACTTTCAGATGCAACAGGAATTTCTCGAGTTCGTCAATCCGTTCGCGAGATATGTTAGTTTGAAGTTAAGGAATGGTTCAGAAACAATAAAAATTTTCGCAAGTCTGATACTCGAAACCAATAACTGAAATGGCCTAGGGGAAAAGTACACACACCACTCTAATCGGGCGAGTTTCTACTTTCAGATGCAACAGGAATTTCTCGAGTTCGTCAATCCGTTCGCGAGATATGGGAGTTTGTAGTTAAGGAATGGTTGAGAAACCATCTATATTTTCGCAAGTCTGATACTCGAAACCAATAACTACTATTGCCCAGGGCAAAAATACACAAACCGTTGTAATCGGGCGACTTTCTGCTTTCAGATGCAACAGGAATTTCTCGAGTTCGTCAATCCGTTCGCGAGATATGGGAGTCTGAAGATAAGGAATTGTTGTGAAACCATCAAAATTTTCGCAAGTCTGATACTCGAAACCAATAACTGGTATGGCCTAGGGGAAAAGCACGCACACCGTTGTAATCGGGCGAGTTTCTACTTTCAGATGCAACAGGAATATCTCGAGATCGTCAATCCGTTCGCGAGTTATGGGAGTTTGAAGTTAAGGAATAGTTGAGAAACCATCAAAATTTTCGCTGGTCTGATACTCGAAACCTATAACTGGAATGGCCTAGGGGAAAAGCACACAAACCATTATAATCGGGCGAGTTTCTACTTTCAGATGCAACAGGAATTTCTCGAGTGCGTCAATCCGTTCGCTGTATATGTTAGTTTGAAGTTAAGGAATGGTTCAGAAACCATCAAAATTTTCGCAAGTCTGATACTCGGAACCAATAACTAGAATGGCCTAGGGGAAAAGTACACACAACATTGTAATCGGGCGACTTTCTACTTTCAGATGCAACAGCAATTTCTCGAGTTCGTCTATCCGTTCGCGAGATATGGGTGTTAGAAGTTAAGGAATGATTGAGAAACCATCAAAATTTTCGCAAGTCTGATACTCGAAACCAATAACTACAGTGGCCTAGGGGAAAAATACACAGACCGTTGTAATCGGGCGAGTTTCTACTTTCAGAAGCAACAGGAATTTCTCGAGTTCGTCAATCCGTTCGCGTGATATGGGAGTTTGGAGTTAAGAGACGGTTGAGAAACCATCAAGATTTTCGCAATTCTGATGCTAGAAACGAATAACTGGAATGGCCTCGGGGAAAAGAACACATACCTTTGTAATCGGGAGAGTTTCTACTTTCAGATACAACAGGAATTTCTCGAGTTCGTCAATCCTTTCGCGAGATATGCGAGTTTGAAATTAAGGAATGGTTGAGAAGCCATCAAAATTTTCGCAAGTCTGATACTCGAAACGAATAACTGGAATGGCCTAGGGGAAAAATACACATACCGTTGTAATCGGGCGAGTTTCTACTTTCAGATGCAACAGGAATTTCTCGATTTCCTCAATCGGTTCGCGAGATATGGGAATTTGAAGTTAAGGAATGGTTGAGAAAGCATAAAAATTTACGCGGGTCTGATACTCGAAATCAGTAACTACTATGGCCTAGGGCAAAAATACACATACCGTTGTAATCGGTCGAGTTTCTGCTTTCAGATGCTACAGGAATTTCTCGAGTTCGTCAATCCGTTCGCGAGATATGGGAGTTTGAAGTTAAGGAATGGTTGAGAAACCATCAAAATTTTCGCAAATCTGTTACTCGAAACCAATAACTGGAATGGCCTAGGGGAAAAGTACACACACCATTGTAATCGGGCGAGTTTCTGTCTTCAGATGCAGCAGGAATTTCTCGAGTTCGTCAATCCGTTCGCGAGGTATGGAAGTTTGAACTTAAGGAGTGGTTGAGATACCATCAAAATTTTCGCAAGTCTGATACTCGAAACCAATAACTACAAAGGCCTAGGCGAAAAATACACATACCTTTGTAATCGGGCGAGTTTCTACTTGCAGATGCAACAGGAATTTCTCGAGTTCGTCAATCCGTTCGCGAGATATGGGAGTTTGAAGTTAAGGAGTGGTTGAGAAACCATCAAAATTTTCGCAATTCTGGCACTCGAAACCAATAACTGGAATGGCCTAGGGGAAAAGTACACACACCATTGTAATGGGGCGCGTTTCTACTTTCAGATGCAACACGAATTTCTCGAGTTCGTCAATCCGTTCGCGAGATATGGGAGTCTGAAGTTATGGAATGGTTGAGAATCCATCAAAATTTTCGCAAGTCTGATACTGGAAACAAATAACTACAATGGCCTAGGGGAAAAATATACATACCGTTGTAATCGGGAGAGTTTCCACTTTCAGATGCAACAGAAATTTCTCGATTTCCTCAGTCCGTTCGCGAGATATAGGAATTTGAAGTGGAGGAATGGTTGAGAAACCATCAAAATTTGGCAAGTCTGATACACGAAACCAATAACTACAATGGCCTAGGGGAAAAATACATATACCGTTGTAATCGGGAGAGTTTCTACTTTCAGATGCACAGAAATTTTTCGGATTCGTGAATCCGTTCGCGAAATGTCGGAGTTTGGAGTTAAGAGATGGTTGAGAAACCATCAAAATTTGCAAGTCTGATACTCGAAACCAATAACTACAATGGCCCAGGGGAAAAGTATATACCGTTGTAATCGGGAGAGCTTCTACTTTCTGACGCAACAGAAATTTGTCGGATTCGTGAATCCGTTCGCGAAATGTCGGAGTTTGGAGTTAAGAGATGGTTGAGAAACCATCAAAATTTGCAAGTCTGATACTCGAAACCAATAACTACAATGGCCTAGGGGAAAAGTACACACACCATTTTAATCGGGCGAGTTTCTACTTTCAGACGCAACAGGAATTTCTGGAGTTCGTCAATCCGTTCGCGAGATATGGAAGTTTGAAGTTAAGGAATGGTTGAGAAACCATCAAAATTTTCGCAATTCTGGTACTCGAAACCAATAACTGGAATGGCCTAGGGGAAAAGTACACACACCATTGTAATGGGGCGAGTTTCTACTTTCAGACGCAACAGGAATTTCTCGAGTTCGTCAATCCGTTCGCGAGATATGGGAGTTTGAAGTTAAGGAATGGTTGAGAATTCATCAAAATTTTCGCAAGTCTGATACTCGAAACCAATAACTACAATGGCCTAGGGGAAAATTCACATATCGTTCTAATCGGGAGAGTTTCTGCTTTCAGACGTAACAGAAATTTCTCGATCTCCTCAGTCCGTTCGCGAGATATAGGAGTTTGAAGTGGAGGAATGGTCGAGAAACCATCATAGTTTGGCAAGTCTGATACTCGAAACCAATAACTACAATGGCCTAGGGGAAGAATACATATACCGTTGTAATCGGGAGAGTTTCTACTTTCAGATGCAACAGAAATTTTTCGGATTCGTGAATCCGTTCGCGAAATGTCGGAGTTTGAAGTTAAGGAATGGTTGAGTAACCATCAACATTTTCGCAAGTCTGATGCTATGAACGAATAACTGGAATGGCCTAGGGGAAAAGTACACATACCATTGCAATCGGGCGAGTTTCTACTTTCTGATGCAACCGGAATTTCTCGAGTTCGCTAATCCGTTCGCGAGATATGGGAGTTTGAAGATGGGGAATGGTTGAGAAACCATCAAAATTTTTGCAAGTCTGATACTCGAAACCAATAACTACAATGGCCTAGGGGAAAATACACATACCGTTGTAATCGGGCGAGTTTCTACTTTCAGATGCAAAAGAAATTTTTCGGATTCGTCAATCCGTTCGCGAGATATGGGAGTTTGAAGTTATGGAATGGTTGACAAACAATCAAAATTTTCGCAAGTCTGATACTAGAAACCAATAACTGGAATGGCCTCGGGGAAAAGTACACACACCATTTGAATCGGGCGAGTTTCTACTTTCAGATGCAAGAGGAATTTCTCGAGTTCGTCTGTCCGTTCGCGAGATATGGGAGTTCGAAGTTAAGGAATGGTGGAGAAACCATCAAAATTTTCGCAAGTCTGATACTCGAAACCAATAACTACAATAGCCTAGGGGAAAAATACACATACCGTTGTAATCGGGAGTGTAGAGGCTTGCAGCTGCGTTTTATGGCGGGACCGTGCTTCGAGTTTGTTAGAGAAATTGTCCACATGGCTACGGCACGGGCCTGTCACCGTGGGTCAGTTTATTTGTTGTTCGACTCGAGGCACGGAGCAAGTGATAGCTATTTCCCGTCATAAAACACTGCAGGCACTTGGACAGGAACCCTCTGCATCGCCTGGCACGCGAGGCCCTAGCGCCGTTTGTTGCGTCATTAGGGATGCTGGAAAATTCCAGCCCAGGCCTGCAGGGGTTTGGACACCCTGTCTACGTCGCGACGCCCCCACCTAAGCCCCATAGCGATGGGCATGTCCTAGATTCGGCGGGACTAGGACCCGTCGTAATTGGTCAGGCATTCGTCGCCACCCACCCTTAATTCAAGGGAGTAGGGCGAACCGAGGCGACGTTTGCACTGACCCGAGAAATCTCAGATTAGTTGTACAGAATACCACCAAGACAATAGAACCAAGGGTCGACGACTAGAATGTACAGAGTATCGCCAAGGGCTTACAACCAAGGCGTACAGAGTACAGCTAAGAGATCACGGTTTGAGTTTTGGCCTGAACGCACGGATTGACGTGTGAAGCTTCCGGCGTTAGTTCCCACAAAGAACTTGCACTCCTCGAGGGAATTACCAGCAATCCCTCGAGCCTCCACGGAATCTTGGACCTTCGAGGAAGTTCGGCAACCGACTTGTGCATCCAGTGGGGCGCCGTGTGTGAGGACAACGCTCAACACCCCCCTGGACGTGAGAGCAGCAAGCGGCGGAGACCTCGAAGGCGGCATTACAACCTCCATCGGTCCAGCCTAGTGGACAACGATCAACAACAGTTAGTCCTTCCAACGGGAAGGTGGTCCTTCGAGTCATCTATAGTCGGCACCCATCGTGCAAACACATTCAATGCTCGAAAGATCCTCGAGATCTACCACGAGCAGCTACAGGGAGAGTCTCTACTTTCAGATGCAACATAAATTTCTCGATCTCCTCAGTCCGTGCGCGAGATATAGGAGTATGAAGTGGAGGAATGGTCGAGAAACCATCAAAGTTTGGCAAGTGTGATACTCGAAACCAATAACTACAATGGCCTAGGGGAAAAGTACACACACCATTGTAATCGGGCGAGTTTCCACTTTCAGATGCAACCGGAATTTCTCGAGTTCGTTCATCCGTTCGCGAGATATGGGAGTTTGAAGATAGGGTATGGTTGAGAAACCATCAAAATTTTCGCAAGTCTGATACTAGAAACCAATAACTGGAATGGCCTCGGGGAAAAGTACACACACCATTGTAATCGGGCGAGTTTCTACTTTCAGATGCAATAGGAATTTCTCGAGTTCGTCAATCCGTTCGCGAGATATGGCAGTTTGAAGTTAAGGAATGGTTGAGAAACCATCAATGTTTTCTCAAGTCTGATACTCGAAAGCAATAACTACAATGGCCTAGGGGAAAAATACAAATACCGTTGTAATCGGGAGTGTTTCTACTTTCAGATGCAACAGAAATTTTTCGGATTCGTGAATCCGTTCGCGAAATGTCGGAGTTTGGATTTAAGAGATGGTTGAGAAACCATCAAAATTTTCGCAAGTCTGATACTCGAAACAAATAACTATAGCGGCCTAGGGGAAAAATACACATACCGTTGTAATCGGGAGAGTTTCTATTTTCAGATGCAACAGGAATTTCTCGGATTCGTCAATCCGTCCGCGAAGTATCGGAGTTTGGAATTAAGAGATGGTTCAGAAACAATCAAAATTTTCGCTATTATGATGCTAGAAACGAATAACTGGAATGGCCTAGGGTAAAGTACACATACCAATGTAATCGGGCGAGTTTCTACTTTCGGACGCAACAGGAATTTCTCGAGTTCGTCCATCCGTTCGCGAGATATGGGAGTTTGAAGTTAAGGAATGGTTGAGAAACCACCAAAATTTTCGCAAGTCTGATACTCGAAACCAGTAACTACTATGGCCTGGGGCAACAATACACATACCGTTGTAATCGCGCGAGTTTCTGCTGTCAGATACCACAGGAATTTCTCGGTTTCGTCAATCCGTTCGCGAGATATGGGAGTTTGAAGTTAAGGAATGGTTGAGAAACCATCAAAATTTTCGCAAGTCTGACACTCGAAACAAATAACAGGAATGGCCTAGGGGAAAAGTACACACACCATTGCAATCGGGCGAGTTTCTAGTTTCAGATGCAACAGGATTTTCTCGATTTCCTCAGTCCGTTCGCGAGATATAGGAGTTTGAAGTGAATGAATGGTTGAGAAACCATCATAGTTTCGCAAGTCTGATACTCGAAACCAATAACTACAATGGCCTAGGGGAAAAATACACATACCGTTGTAATAGGGAGAGTTTCTACTTTCAGATGCAACAGGAATTTCTCGAGTTCGTCAATCCGTTTGCGAGATATGGGAGTTTGAAGCTAAGGAATGGTTGAGAAACCATCAAAGTTTTCGCAAGTCTGATACTCGAAAGCAATAACTACAATGGCCTAGGGGAAAAGTACACACACCATTGTAATCGGGCGAGTTTCTACTTTCAGATGCAACAGGAATATCTCGAGTTCGTCAATCCGTTCGCGAGATATGGGAGCTTGGAGTTAAGAGACGGTTGAGAAACCATCAAAATTTTCGCAATTCTGATGCTAGAAACGAATAACTTGAATGGACTAGGGGAAAAGCACACACACCGTTGTAATCGGGCGAGTTTCTACTCTCAGATGCAACAGGAATTTCTCCAGTTCGTCAATCCGTTCGAGCGATGTGGGAGTTTGAAGTTAAGGAATGGTTGAGAAAGCATCAAAATCTTCCCATTTCTGATACTCGAAACCAATAACTACAAAGACCTAGGGGAAAAATACACATACCGTTGTAATCTGGCGAGTTTCTACTTTCAGATGCAACAGGAATTTCTCGAGTTCGTCAATCCGTTCGCGAGATATGGGAGTTTAGAGTTAAGAGACGGTGGAGAAACCATCAAAATTTTCGCAGTTCTGATGCTAGAAACGAATAACTGGAATGGCCTAGGGGAAAAGAACACATAGCGTTGCAATCGGGCGAGTTTCTACTTTCAGATGCAACAGGAATTTGTCGAGTTCGTCAATCCGTTCGCGAGATATGGGTGTTCGGAGTTAAGAGACGGTTGAGAAACCATCAAAATTTTCGCAATTCTGATGCTGGAAACGAATAACTGGAATTGCCTAGGGGAAAAGAACACATACCGTTGCAATCGGGCGAGTTTCTACATTCAGATGCAACAGGAATATCTCGAGTTCGTCAATCTGTTCGCGAGATATGGGAGTTTGAAGCTAAGGAATGGTTGAGAAACCATCAAAATTTTCGCAATGCTGATGCTGTAAACGAATAACTGGAATGGCCTAGGGGAAAAGAACACATACCGTAGCAATCGGGCGAGGTTCTACATTCAGATGCAACAGGTATTTCTCAAGTTGATCAATCCGTTCGCGAGATATGGGAGTTTGAAGTTAAGGAATGGTTGAGAAACAATCAAAATGTTCGCAAGTCTGATACTCGAAACCAATAACTGGAATGGCCTAGGGGAAAAGTACACACACCATTGTAATCGGGCGAGTTTCTACTTTCAGTTGCAACAGGAATATCTCGAGTTCGTCAATCCGTTCGCGAGATATGGCAGTTTGAAGTTAAGGAATGGTTGGGAAACCATCAAAATTTTCGCTGGTCTGATACCCGAAATCAATAACTGAAATGGCCTAGGGGAAAAGTACAAACACCATTGTAATCGGGCGAGTTTCTACTTTCAGATGCAGCAGGAATTTCTCGAGTTCGTCTATCCGTTCGCGAGATATGGGAGTTTGGAGTTAAGAGACGGTTGAGAAACCATCAAAATTTTCGCAATTCTGATGCTAGAAACGAATAACTGGAATGGCCTAGGGGAAACGAACACATACCTTTGTAATCGGGCGACTTTCTGCTTTCAGATGCAGCAGGAATTTCTCGAGTTCGTCAATCCGTTCGCGAGATATGGGAGTTTGAAGTTAAGGAACGGTTGAGAAACCATCAAAATTTTCGCAAGTCTGATACTCGAAACCATTAACTGAAATGGCCTAGGGGAAAAGTACACACACAATTATAATCGGGCGAGATTCTACTTTCAGATGCAACAGGAATTTCTCGAGTTCGTCAATCCGTTCGCGAGATATGGGAGTTTGTAGTTAAGGAATGGTTGAGTAACCATCTATATTTTCGCAAGTCTGATACTCGAAACCAATAACTACTATTGCCCAGGGCAAAAATACACACACCGTTGTAATCGGGCGAGTTTCTGCTTTCAGATGCAATAGGAATATTTCGAGTTCGTCAATCCGTTCGCGAGATATGGGAGTTTGAAGTTAAGGAATGGTTGAGAAACCATCAAAATTTTCGCTGGTCTGATACTCGAAACCTATAACTGGAATGGCCTAGGGGAAAAGCACACAAACCATTATAATCGGGCGAGTTTCTACTTTCAGATGCAACAGGAATTTCTCGAGTGCGTCAATCCGTTCGCTATATATGGGAGTTTGAAGTTAAGGAATGGTTCAGAAACCATTAATATTTTCGCAAGTCTGATACTCGAAACCTATAACTGGAATGGCCTAGGGGAAAAGCACACACACCGTTGTAATCGGGCGACTTTCTACTTTCAGATGCAACAGGAATATCTGGTGTTCGTCAATCCGTTCGCGAGATATAGGAGTTAGAAGTTAAGGAATGGTTGAGAAACCATCAAAATTTTCGCAAGTCTGATACTCGGAACCAATAACTAGAATGGCCTAGGGGAAAAGTACACACAGCATTGTAATCGGGCGACTTTCTACTTTCAGATGCAACAGCAATTTCTCGAGTTCGTCTATCCGTTCGCGAGATATGGGTGTTAGAAATTAAGGAATGATTGAGAAACCATCAAAATTTTCGCAAGTCTGATACTCGAAACCAATAACTACAGTGGCCTCGGGGAAAAGAACACATACCTTTGTAATCGGGAGAGTTTCTACTTTCAGATACAACAGGAATTTCTCGAGTTCGTCAATCCTTTCGCGAGATATGCGAGTTTGAAATTAAGGAATGGTTGAGAAGCCATCAACATTTTCGCAAGTCTGATACTCGAAACAAGTAACTACAATGGCCAAGGGGAAAAATACACATACCGTTGTAATCGGGCGAGTTTCTACTTTCAGATGCCACAGGGATTTCTCGATTTCCTCAATCCGTTCGCGAGATATGGGAATTTGAAGTTAAGGAATGGTTGAGAAACCATAAAAATTTTCGCGAGTCTGATACTCGAAATCAGTAACTACTATGGCCTAGGGCAAAAATACACATACCGTTGTAATCGGTCGAGTTTCTGCTTTCAGATGCTACAGGAATTTCTCGAGTTCGTCAATCCGTTCGCGAGATATGGGAGTTTGAAGTTAAGGAATGGTTGAGAAACCATCAAAATTTTCGCAAATCTGATACTCGAAACGAATAACTGGAATGGCCTAGGGGAAAAGTACACACACCATTGTAATCGGGCGAGTTTCTACTTTCAGATGCAAGAGGAATTTCTCGAGTTCGTCTGTCCGTTCGCGAGATATGGGAGTTTGAAGTTAAGGAATGGTTGAGAAACCATCAAAATTTTCGAAAGTCTGATACTCGAAACCAATAACTACAATGGCCCAGGGGAAAAGTACACATACCGTTGTAATCGGGAGAGCTTCTACTTTCAGACGCAACAGAAATTTGTCGTATTCGTGAATCCGTTCGCGAAATGTCGGAGTTTGGAGTTAAGAGATGGTTGAGAAACCATCAAAATTTGCAAGTCTGATACTCGAAACCAATAACTACAATGGCCTAGGGGAAAATACACATACCGTTGTAATCGGGCGAGTTTCTACTTTCGGACGCAACAGGAATTTCTCGAGTTCGCCAATCCGTTCGCGAGATATGGTAGTTTGAAGATAAGGAATGGTTGAGAATCCATCAAAATTTTTGCAAGTCTGATACTCGAAACCAATAACTACAATGGCCTAGGGGAAAAATACACATACCGTTGTAATCGGGCGAGTTTCTACTTTCAGATGCAACAGGAATTTCTCGGATTCGTCAATCCGTCCGCGAAGTATCGGAGTTTGGAATTAAGAGATGGTTCAGAAACCATCAAAATTTTCGCAATTATGATGCTAGAAACGAATAACTGGAATGGCCTAGGGTAAAGTACACATACCATTGTAATCGGGCGAGTTTCTACTTTCGGACGCAACAGGAATTTCTCGAGTTCGTCAATCCGTTCGCGAGATATGGGAGTTTGAAGTTAAGGAATGGTTGAGAAACCATCAAAATTTTCGCAAGTCTGATTCTCGAAACCAATAACTGGAATGGCCTAGGGGAAAAGTACACACACCATTGTAATCGGGCGAGTTTCTACTTTCAGATGCAACAGGAATTTCTCGATTTCGTCAATCCGTTCGCGAGATATGGGAGTTTGAAATTAAGGAACGTTTGAGAAACCATCAAAATTTTCGCAAGTCTGATACTCGAAACCAGTAACTACTATGGCCTGGGGCAACAATACACATACCGTTGTAATCGCGCGAGTTTCTGCTGTCAGATACCACAGGAATTTCTCGGTTTCGTCAATCCGTTCGCGAGATATGGGAGTTTGAAGTTAAGGAATGATTGAGAAACCAACAAAATTTTCGCAAGTCTGACACTCGAAACCAATAACAGGAATGGCCTAGGGGAAAAGCACACACACCATTGCAATCGGGCGAGTTTCTAGTTTCAGATGCAACAGGATTTTCTCGATTTCCTCAGTCCGTTCGCGAGATATAGGAGTTTGAAGTGAATGAATGGTTGAGAAACCATCATAGTTTCGCAAGTCTGATACTCGAAACCAATAACTACAATGGCCTAGGGGAAAAATACACATACCGTTGTAATCGGGAGAGTTTCTACTTTCAGATGCAACAGAAATTTTTCGGATTCGTGAATCCGTTCGCGAAATGTCGGAGTTTGGAGTTAAGAGATGGTTGAGAAACCATCAAAATTTTCGCAAGTCTGATACTCGAAACAAATAACTACAATGGCCTAGGAGAAAATACACATACCGTTGTAATCGGGCGAGTTTCTACTTTCAGATGCAAGAGGAATTTCTCGAGTTCGTCTGTCCGTTCGCGAGATATGGGAGTTCGAAGTTAAGGAATGGTTGAGAAACCATCAAAATTTTCGCAAGTTTGATACTCGAAACCAATAACTACAATAGCCTAGGGGAAAAATACACATACCGTTGTAATCGGGAGAGTTTCTACTTTCAGATGCAACATAAATTTCTCGATCTCCTCAGTCCGTGCGCGAGATATAGGAGTTTGAAGTGGAGGAATGGTCGAGAAACCATCAAAGTTTGGCAAGTCTGATACTCGAAACCAATAACTACAATGGCCTAGGGGAAGAATACATATACCGTTGTAATCGGGAGAGTTTCTACTTTCAGATGCAACAGAAATTTTTCGGATTCGTGAATCCGTTCGCGAAATGTCGGAGTTTGAAGTTAAGGAATGGTTGAGAAACCATCAACATTTTCGCAAGTCTGTTGCTATGAAAGAATAACTGGAATGGCCTAGGGGAAAAGTACACATACCATTGCAATCGGGCGAGTTTCCACTTTCAGATGCAACCGGAATTTCTCGAGTTCGCTCATCCGTTCGCGAGATATGGGAGTTTGAAGATAGGGTATGGTTGACAAACCGTCAAAATTTTTGCAAGTCTGATACTCGAAACCAATAACTACAATGGCCTAGGGGAAAATACACACACCCTTGTAATCGGGCGAGTTTCTACTTTCAGATGCAAAAGAAATTTTTCGGATTCGTCAATCCGTTCGCGAGATATGGGAGTTTGAAGTTATGGAATGGTTGACAAATAATCAAAATTTTCGCAAGTCTGATACTAGAAACCAATAACTGGAATGGCCACGGGGAAAAGTACACACACCATTGTAATCGGGCGAGTTTCTACTTTCAGATGCAATAGGAATTTCTCGAGTTCGTCAATCCGTTCGCGAGATATGGGCGTTTGAAGTTTAGGAATGGTTGAGAAACCATCAATGTTTTCTCAAGTCTGATACTCGAAAGCAATAACTACAATGGCCTAGGGGAAAAATACAAATACCGTTGTAATCGGGAGTGTTTCTACTTTCAGATGCAACAGAAATTTTTCGGATTCGTGAATCCGTTCGCGAAATGTCGGAGTTTGGATTTAAGAGATGGTTGAGAAACCATCAAAATTTTCGCAAGTCTGATACTCGAAACAAATAACTATAGCGGCCTAGGGGAAAAATACACATACCGTTGTAATCGGGAGAGTTTCTACTTTCAGACGCAACAGGAATTTCTCGAGTTCGTCAATCCGTTCGCGAGATATGGGAGTTTGAAGTTAAGGAATGGTTTAGAAACCATCAAAATTTTCGAAAGTCTGATACTCGAAACCAATAACTGGAATGGCCTAGGGGAAAAGAACACACTCCATTGTAATCGGGCGAGTTTCTACTCTCAGATGCAACCGGAATTTCTCGAGTTCGCCAATCCGTTCGCGAGATATGGGAGTTTGAAGATAAGGAATGGTTGAGAATCCATCAAAATTTTTGCAAGTCTGATACTCGAAACCAATAACTACAATGGCCTAGGGGAAAAATACACATACCGTTGTAATCGGGCGAGTTTCTACTTTCAGATGCAACAGGAATTTCTCGGATTCGCCAATCCGTCCGCGAAGTATCGGAGTTTGGAATTAAGAGATGGTTCAGAAACCATCAAAATTTTCGCAATTATGATGCTAGAAACGAATAACTGGAATGGCCTAGGGTAAAGTACACATACCATTGTAATCGGGCGAGTTTCTAGTTTCGCACGCAACAGAAATTTCTCGAGTTCGTCAATCCGTTCGCGAGATATGGGAGTTTGAAGTTAAGGAATGGTTGAGAAACCATCAAAATTTTCGCAAGTCTGATTCTCGAAACCAATAACTGGAATGGCGTAGGGGAAAAGTACACACACCATTGTAATCGGGCGAGTTTCTACTTTCAGATGCAACAGGAATATCTCGATTTCGTCTATCCGTTCGCGAGATATGGGAGTTTGAAGTTAAGGAATGTTTGAGAAACCATCAAAATTTTCGCAAGTCTGATACTCCAAACCAGTAACTACTATGGCCTGGGGCAACAATACACATACCGTTGTAATCGCGCGAGTTTCTGCTGTCAGATACCACAGGAATTTCTCGGTTTCGTCAATCCGTTCGCGAGATATGGGAGTTTGAAGTTAAGGAATGATTGAGAAACCAACAAAATTTTCGCAAGTCTGACACTCGAAACCAATAACAGGAATGGCCTAGGGGAAAAGTACACACACCATTGCAATCGGGCGAGTTTCTAGTTTCAGATGCAACAGGATTTTCTCGATTTCCTCAGTCCGTTCGCGAGATATAGGAGTTTGAAGTGAATGAATGGTTGAGAAACCATCATAGTTTCGCAAGTCTGATACTCGAAACCAATAACTACAATGGCCTAGGGGAAAAATACACATACCGTTGTAATCGGGAGAGTTTCTACTTTCAGATGCAACAGAAATTTTTCGGATTCGTGAATCCGTTCGCGAAATGTCGGAGTTTGGATTTAAGAGATGGTTGAGAAACCATCAAAATTTTCGCAAGTCTGATACTCGAAACAAATAACTATAGCGGCCTAGGGGAAAAATACACGTACCGTTGTAATCGGGAGAGTTTCTACTTTCAGACGCAACAGGAATTTCTCGAGTTCGTCAATCCGTTCGCGAGATATGGGAGTTTGAAGTGAATGAATGGTTGAGAAACCATCATAGTTTCGCAAGTCTGATACTCGAAACCAATAACTACAATGGCCTAGGGGAAAAATACACATACCTTTGTAATCGGGAGAGTATCTACTTTCAGATGCAACAGAAATTTTCGGATTCGTCAATCCGTTCGCGAAATATCCGAGTTTGGACTTAAGAGATGGTTGAGAAACAATCAAAAGTTTCGCAATTCTGATGCTATGAACGAATAACTGGAATGACCTAGGGGAAAAGTACACATACCATTGTAATCGGGCGAGTTTCTACTTTCTGATGCAAAATTATATTTCTCGAATTCGTCAATCCGTTCGCGAGATATGAGAGCTTGAAGTTAAGGAATGCTTGAGAAACCATCAAAATTTTCGCAAGTCTGATGCTAGAAACGAATAACTGGAATGGCCTAGTGGAAAAGTACAAACACCATTGTAATCGGGCGAGTTTCTACTTTCAGATGCAACCGGAATTTCTCGAGTTCGTCAAACCGTTCGGGAGATATGGGTGTTTGAAGTTAAGGAATGGTTGAGAAACCATCAAAATTTTCGCAAGTCTGATACTCGAAACCAATAACTACAATGGCCTAGGGGAAAAATACACATACCGTTGTAATCGGGCGAGTTTCTACTTTCAGATGCAACACGAATTTCTCGAGCTCGTCAGTCGGTTCGCGAGATATGTGAGTTTGAAGTTATGGAATGGTTGACAAACAATCAAAATTTTCGCAAATCTGATACTCGAAACCAATAACTACAATGGCCCAGGGGAAAAATACACATACTTTTGTAATCGGGAGAGTTTCTACTTTCAGATGCAACAGAAATTTTTCGGATTCGTCATTCCGTTCGCGAAATATCGGAGTTTGGACTTAAGAGATGGTTGAGAAACTATCAAATGTTTCGCAATTCTGATGCTATGAACGAATAACTGGAATGGCCTAGGGGAAAAGTACACATACCATTGTAATCTGGCGAGTTTCTACTTTCTGATGCAAAATTAATTTCTCAAATTCGTCAATCCGTTCGCGAGATATGGGAGTTTGAAGTTAAGGAATAGTTGAGAAACAATCAAAAGTTTCGCAATTCTGATTCTATGAACGAATAACTGGAATGGCCTAGGGGAAAAGTACACATGCCATTGTAATCGGGCGAGTTTCTACTTTCTGATGCAAAATTAATTTCTCGAATTCGTCAATCCGTTCGCGAGATATGGGAGTTTGAAGTTATGGAATGGTTGACAAACAATCACAATTTTCGCAAGTCTGATACTAGAAACCAATAACTGGAATGGCCTCGGGGAAAAGTACACACACCATTGTAATCGGGCGAGTTTCTACTTTCCGATGCAACAGGAATTTCTCGAGGTCGCCAATCCGTTCGCTAGATATGGGAGTTTGAAGTTAAGGAATGTTTGAGAAACCATCAAAATTTTCGCAAGTCTGATACTCGAAACAAATAACTACTATGGCCTAGGGCAACAATTCATATACCGTTGTAATCGGGAGAGTTTCTACTTTCATATGCAACAGAAATTTTTCGGATTCGTGAATCCGTTCGCGAGATATGGGAGTTCGAAGTTAATGAATGGTTGAGAAACCGTCAAAATTTTCGCAAGTCTGATACTCGAAACCAATAACTACTATGGCCTAGGGCAAAAATACACATACCGTTGTAATCGGGCGAGTTCCTGCTTTTAGATGCAACAGGCATTTCTCGAGTTCGTCAATCCGTTCGCGAGATATGAGAGCTTGAAGTTAAGGAATGCTTGAGAAACCATCAAAATTTTCGCAAGTCTGATGCTAGAAACGAATAACTGGAATGGCCTAGGGGAAAAGTACAAACACCATTGTAATCGGGCGAGTTTCTACTTTCAGATGCAACCGGAATTTCTCGAGTTCGTCAAACCGTTCGGGAGATATGGGAGTTTGAAGTTAAGGAATGGTTGAGAAACCATCAAAATTTTCGCAAGTCTGATACTCGAAACCAATAACTACAATGGCCTAGGGGAAAAATACACATACCGTTGTAATCGGGCGAGTTTCTACTTTCAGATGCAACACGAATTTCTCGAGCTCGTCAGTCGGTTCGCGAGATATGGGAGTTTGAAGTTAAGGAATGGTTGAGAAACCATCAACATTTTCGCAAGTCTGATGCTAGAAACGAATAACTGGAATGGCCTAGGGGAAAAGAACAGGCACCATTGTAATCGGGCGAGTTTCTACTTTCAGATGTAACAGAAATTTTTCGGATTCGTCAATCCGTTCGCGAGATATGGGAGTTTGAAGTTATGGAATGGTTGACAAACAATCAAAATTTTCGCAAATCTGATACTCGAAACCAATAACTACAATGGCCCAGGGGAAAAATACACATACCTTTGTAATCGGGAGAGTTTCTACTTTCAGATGCAACAGAAATTTTTCGGATTCGTCATTCCGTTCGCGAAATATCGGAGTTTGGACTTAAGAGATGGTTGAGAAACTATCAAATGTTTCGCAATTCTGATGCTATGAACGAATAACTGGAATGGCCTAGGGGAAAAGTACACATACCATTGTAATCCGGCGAGTTTCTACTTTCTGATGCAAAATTAATTTCTCAAATTCGTCAATCCGTTCGCGAGATATGGGAGTTTGAAGTTAAGGAATAGTTGAGAAACAATCAAAAGTTTCGCAATTCTGATGCTATGATCGAATAACTGGAATGGCCTAGGGGAAAAGTACACATGCCATTGTAATCGGGCGAGTTTCTACTTTCTGATGCAAAATTAATTTCTCGAATTCGTCAATCCGTTCGCGAGATATGGGAGTTTGAAGTTATGGAATGGTTGACAAACAATCAAAATTTTCGCAAGTCTGATACTAGAAACCAATAACTGGAATGGCCTCGGGGAAAAGTACACACACCATTGTAATCGGGCGAGTTTCTACTTTCCGATGCAACAGGAATTTCTCGAGGTCGCCAATCCGTTCGCTAGATATGGGAGTTTGAAGTTAAGGAATGTTTGAGAAACCATCAAAATTTTCGCAAGTCTGATACTCGAAACAAATAACTACTATGGCCTAGGGCAACAATTCATATACCGTTGTAATCGGGAGAGTTTCTACTTTCATATGCAACAGAAATTTTTCGGATTCGTGAATCCGTTCGCGAGATATGGGAGTTCGAAGTTAAGGAATAGTTGAGAAACCATCAAAATTTCGCAAGTCTGATACTCGAAACCAATAACTGCAATGGCCTAGGGGAAAAGTACACACACCATTGTAATCGGGCGAATTTCTACTTTCAGATGCGTCAGGAATTTTTCAAGTTCGTCAATCCGTTCGCGAAATATCGGAGTTTGGAGTTAAGAGATGGTTGAGAAACCATTAAAATTTTCGCAAGTCTGATTCTCGAAACCAATAACTGGAATGGCCTAGGGGAAAAGTACACACACCATTGTAATCGGGCGAGTTTCTGCTTTCACATGCAACAGGAATTTCTCGAGTTCGTCAATCCGTTCGCGATATATGGGAGAATATTTATAATTTCTATTATAAATCATTTGATCTATAGTTAAATTTGACACTAATACTCTAAATACATATTTAATATATTTTTTAATCTCTTTAGCCTCCAGAAGAATTTTATTTATACTATTTAGTATATATAATAATTTACACAGAATCCGAAAGAAATCTAATTATTTATTTATAATAATTTTCTTCTTTCACTTATCTTAAAAATTGGGATGTACTCTTTAAATGTTCGATTCATTTCTTTAATTTATTCATTAAATTGAATTAATCTATTCTTTATAATAACTTTAATAAAATTAATCCCTGTAATTATTATAGAACTCGTATTAAAATTTAATAATGAAATTTATTTTATTTGCCTAATTAATGTAATTATTGCCCCTATCATTTGCTTAAATAAAAAATCAATCAAAATAATTATAGGATATTCTTCTGTTATACAAACATCTATTATAGTTATTTTATTAATAATTAACAAAAATACATTTTTAACATATTTCATTTTATATTCAATAATTTCTTCAATTTTAATTTTTATATTTAATATAATAAAGATTAATTCTTCTTCCTTATTTAATATATTAACCTCTAATAAAAGAAAAATTATTTTATACTCAATAATTATTATGTACACAAATTTCCCACGTATAGCACTCTTTATACTGAAGTGAATCGTCCTAGAAACATTAATAAATTCAAGAATAAAATTTATACTTTTAATAATTGTGTATCTTTTTATAAGATTAATTACATCATGAAATTATTTAAATATATCCTTCTTATATTTTTTCCCTTCAATTAAATAAAATATATATAATTAAATTAACCTTAATTTTCTAAACTATTATCTATTTATAACTTTTTTAATATTTATATTTATAAATATTTATGATCTACTGGTTATATTAATTTTTAGCATAATTAATATATGTATTCAACAAATCACAACAATTTTGGGATATTATATTTCATATCAGCTATATGATCTGGTATAATTGGTTCTTCTTTAAGGATACTAATTCGAATAGAATTAAATAGGCCAGGAACTTGAATTAATATCGACCAAATTTATAACTCAATTGTAACATCACATGCTTTTGTAATAATTTTTTTTATAGTTTTACCATTTATTATATAATCGGAGGATTCGGAAACTGAATAATTCCCTTAATAATTGGATCCCCTGATACAGCATTTCCCCGAATAAATAATATAAGATTGTGACTAATCCCCCCTTCATTATTACTTTTAATTCTTACAACACTATTATTCCCAGGCTCGGGAACTGCATGAACAATCTACCCTCCTTTGTCATCAAATCTTTATCACCCATCTTCATCTATAGACTTAACAATTATTTCTTTGCATATTGCAGGTATCTCTTCAATTATAGGATCAATTAATTTTATTGTTACAATTCTTAAAATAAAAAATAATGCTTTAAAATTCGATCAAATATCCTTATTTGCTTGGTCAGTATTAATTACTACAATTTTGCTTCTTCTCTCACTACCTGTATTAGCCGGAGCTATTACTATGTTATTAACAGACCGAAATTTAAATACTTCCTTCTTTGATCCTACTGGGAGAGGGGACCCAATTTTATTTCAACATTTATTTTGATTTTTTGAGCATCCTGAAGTCTATATTTTAATTTTACCCGGGTTTGGATTAATCTCCCATATCATTTTCAATGAAAGAGGGAAAAAGGAAACTTTTGGGAACCTAGGGATAGTTTATGCAATACTCGGAATTGGGATTTCTAGGATTTATTGTGTGAGCACATCACATATTCACAGTAGGCTTAGATGTAGACACACGAGCTTATTTCACTTCGGCAACTATAATCATTGCAATTCCCACAGGAATCAAAGTATTTAGATGACTAGCTACGTACTACGGGTCAAAACTTATTATTAATCCTTCTATTATTTGATAATTTGGCTTTATTTTTTTATTTACAATAGGAGGATTAACAGGAATTATATTATCAAACTCATCTATTGATATTATACTACATGATACATACTATGTTGTCTCTCATTTCCACTACTATATGTACTGTCAATAGGAGCAGTATTTTCTATTATTGCTTCATTAATTCATTGATTCCCTTTATTCACAGAATTTACCCTAAATCAATTTTATCTTAAAACTCAATTTTATATAATATTTATTGGGGTAAATATAACTTTTTTCCTTCAGCATTTTTTAGGAAGGATAGGAATACCTCGACGTTATTCAGATTACCCGGATTCCTACTACTGTGAAAATTTATTATCATCTATTGGCTCAATAATTTCATTCAAAAGAATAATTTTACTCTTGTTTATTATATTGGAGAGATTTATAACTAAACGTCTAGCTATATTTAAATTTAATCAATCATCACTAGAATGACCCCAAAACTTTTCCCCAAAAGACCACTCATTCCTCTCTATTCCTCTAATTATTAAAAACAAATCTTAATATGGCAGATTAGTGCATGAATTTAAGATTCATTTATAAAATTTAATATTTTTATTAAAAATGTCCCATTGAAAAATAATTAATTTCCAAGACCCCAATTCGCCATATGCCGATAATTTAAATCTTTTTCACAACTTCACAATAATTATAATAATTATAATCTCTGCATTAACTCTAATAATTATATTAGATATTTTTACTAATAAATTTATCAATCGATTTTTACTTAAAAATCATCATATTGAAATTGTATGAACTTTACTCCCAATAATAATTTTAGGAGTAATTGCACTTCCTTCTTTAAAAACCCTATATTTTATTGATGAACTATGAATACCCGTATACTTAACAATCAAATCAATTGGGCACCAATGATATTGATCCTATGAATACCCAGAATTTAATAATTTAAATTTTGACTCCTATATAGATAAAGATTTAAATAATATTTACATTTTTCGTCTCCTAGACGTAGATAATCGAATAATTATTCCATCTAATACACTAATTCGAATATTAACAACATCAAACGACGTAATTCACTCTTGAACTGTTCCGTCTTTAGGCTTAAAAATAGACTCAGTACCAGGGTGAATTAACCAAATAAATTTAATTACTAATCGACCTGGAGTATTTTTCGGACAATGTTCTGAAATCAGCGGAGCTAATCACAGATTTATGCCAATTGTTGTGGAAAGAACTAATTATTCAAACTTTATTAAATGAATTAACAACCAAAATTAAATTTTAACCTACTCATATAATATTTAATTAAATCAAATCATTAGATGTCTGACAAAAGAATTAATTTTTAAATCAAATTATAGTAATAAATTACTTCACTTTTCATTTTAAAACTTTAAGTATTATCTCTTTACATCGAAGCTCGATCAAAATTAATTTCTATAAGTTCTTAATCATTTGTAATGCATCAGTAAGATGAACATTGTTCGATTAATATTGGGAACATGCATGAATGTTAGTAAAACTCGCGGAAATGAATAAATATTCACCGAAACTATTCGCCTTCGCAGATTTTGCAATATCTTGATGTTTATTTATCATAATTATTAACAATTGTCGTAGTACCATAGTTTAAATAATTATTAACAGTGCCCTAGTATAAATAAAGGCTTAAAATATCATTTCATCGAAATATTCATTGCTCGCGATGGAATTTTTCGTTGAGATCAAACTGACATTCTCAAGGTTACACGTATCGATGATCGATTCACAAGCGTTCAT
This sequence comes from Ptiloglossa arizonensis, assembly GCF_051014685.1. Classification (NCBI taxonomy): domain Eukaryota; kingdom Metazoa; phylum Arthropoda; class Insecta; order Hymenoptera; family Colletidae; genus Ptiloglossa; species Ptiloglossa arizonensis. The sequence continues at coordinate 669,111 of NW_027478482.1, read as the reverse complement.
CGCTATGATTGTTGTATCTAGAAAAGCGATTAATTGAATTTCAGCGCTTTTAAATAAAAAATGCGACTACTACGCGTATTGTGTAAATTATAAGAATTAAGCAAATGTTAAATTGATGTATTTAATAAACAATTGTTACTTTCCCTGCTATAAAACATTACGAAACACGTTTTACTTTGAATCTCGATCCAAATTAATTTCTATGAGGTACTTAATCATTTTCAATGCATAAATAGGATGCACATTGTTCGATTAATATTGGGAACATACATAAATGTTAGTAACAATGGCGGAAATGTACAAACATTCACCGAAACCGTTCGCCTTCGCAGATTTCGCAATATCTTGACGTTTATTTATCATAATAATTAACAACCGTCGTTGGACCGTAGATTAAACAATTTTTCACAATGTTCCGGTATAAATAATGGCTATAAAGCCATCAATTTCTTGAAGTATTTGGTTAGATCGAACAAATACAATCGAAGAAACCGTGCGATAAAATAAATGAATATTTCGCTACATATCGGAATTATAGTTTGTATGTATGCAAATATATTCTGAACCCGCAGTTACAAATCACTGTAACGTGGTAATTACATGGGTTGCCATCTATTGGAGAAAGGGTTAAACTACACTTAAGGGGTGAAAACACCTGGCGGAGAAACGCTCAAGTTTGTCGAGGAATTGTTGTAATTTCCACAAATAGATGGCGCGACAAGTACAATTTACCGACATTAGAGATAAGTATTTCCATTTGTATGATATTCCCTACCGTGCGATAAAACAAATAAATACTTTTGTACAAACTTTTGTATGTTTCATCTTTCGAATAAATGTAAAATTAAACCTTCCACGGTAAATTTTATTCTTGAATTTATTAATGTTTCTAGGACGATTTATTTCAGTATAAAGAGTGCTATAGGTGGGAAATTTGTGTACATAATAATTATTGAGTATAAAATAATTTTTCTTCCATTAGACGTTAATATATTAAACAAGGAAGAAGAGTTAATCCTTATTACTTTAAATATAAAAATTAAAATTAAATAAATTATTGAATTAAAATGAAATATGTTAGAAATGTATTATTGTTAATTATTAATAAAATAACTATAATAGATGTTTGTATAACAGATGAATATCCTATAATTATTATGATTGATTTTCTTGTTTAAGCAAATGATAGGGGCAATAATTACATTAATTAGGCAAATAAAATAAATTTCATTATTAATGATATGAGTTCTATAATAATTATAGGGATTAATTTTATTAAAGTTATTATAAAGAATAGATTAATTCAATTTAATGAATAAATTAAAGAAATGAATCGAACATTTAAAGAGTACATCCGAATTTTCAAGATAAGTGAAAAAAAAATAATTATTATAAATAAATAATTAGATATATTTCCGATTGTGTGTAAATTATTATATATAGTAAATAGTATAAATAAAATTCTTCTGGAGGCTAAAGAGATTAAAAATTATATTAAATATGTATTTAGAGTATTAGTGTCTAATTTAACTACAGATCCAACGATTTATAATAGAAATTATAAATATTATAATCATATAATCGAAACAGAGAAACGGAGAAACGGAGAAACGATGAAACGAAGGAAGAAACGGAGAAACGAAGAAAGAAACGGAGAACCGGAGAAATACATGGAGAAACGAAGGAATAAACCGGGAAGCGGAGAAAGAAACGCAGAAACGAACAAAGAAACGGAGAAACGAAAAAAGAAACGGAGAAAGGAAGAAAGAAACGCAGAAACGGAGAAATAAATGGAGAAACGAAGAAATAAACGGAGAAACGAAGAAAGAAACTGAGAGACGGAGAAAGAAACGGAGAATCGGAGAAATAAATGGAGAAACGAAGAGACGGACCGAGAAACGGAGAAAGAAACGGAGAAACGAACAAAGAAACGGAGAAACGAACAATGAAACGGAGAAACGAACAAAGAAACGGAGAAACGAACAAAGAAACGGAGAAACGAACAAAGAAACGGAGAAACGAAGAAAGCAACTGAGAAACGAAGAAAGAAACGGAGAATCGGAGAAATAAATGGAGAAACGAAGAAATAGACCGAGAAACGGAGAAAGAAACGGAGAAACGAACAAAGAAACGGTGAAACGAAGAAAGAAACGGAGAAACGAACAAAGAAACGGAGAAACGAACAAAACAACAGAGAAAGGGAGAAATAAATGGAGAAACGAACAAAGAAACGGAGAAACGAAGAAAGAAACGGAGAAACGAAGAAAGAAACGGAGAAAGGAAGAAAGAAACACAGAAACGGAGAAATACATGGAGAAACGAAGAAATAAACGGAGAAACGAAAAAAGAAACTGAGAGACGAAGAAAGAAACGGAGAACCGGAGAAATAAATGGAGAAACGAAGAGACGGACCGAGAAACGGAGAAAGAAACGGAGAAACGAACAAAGAAACGGAGAAACGAAGAAAGAAACGGAGAAACGAACAAAGAAACGGAGAAACGAACAAAGAAACGGAGAAACGAAGAAAGAAACGGAGAAACGAAGAAAGAAACGGAGAAACGAACAAAGAAACGGAGAAACGAACAAAGAAACGGAGAAACGAACAAAGAAACGGAGAAACGAACAAAGAAACGGAGAAACGAAGAAAGAAACGGAGAAACGAACAAAGAAACGGAGAAACGAACAAAGAAACGGAGAAACGAACAAAGAAACGGAGAAACGAACAAAGAAACGGAGAAACGAAGAAAGAAACTGAGAAACGAAGAAAGAAACGGAGAATCGGAGAAACAAATGGAGAAACGAAGAAATAGACCGAGAAACGGAGAAAGAAACGGAGAAACGAACAAAGAAACGGAGAAACGAAGAAAGAACCGGAGAAACGGACAAAGAAACGGAGTAACGAACAAAGAAACGGAGAAACGAAGAAAGAAACGGAGAATCGGAGAAATAAATGGAGAAACGAAGAAATAAACGGAGAAGCGAACAAAGAAACGGAGAAACGAAGAAAGAAACGGAGAAACGGAGAAATAAATGGAGAAACGAAGAAAGAAACGGAGTAACGAAGAAAGAAACGGAGAAATAAATGGAAAAACGGAGAAATAAACGGAGAAACGAACAAAGAAACGGAGAAACGAAGAAACAAACGGAGAAACGAAGAAAGAAACGGAGAAACGAAGAAAGAAACGGAGAAACGAAGAAAGAAACGGAGTAACGAAGAAAGAAACGAAGAAACGAAGAAAGAAACTGAGAAACGAAGAAAGAAACAGAGAATCGGAGAAATAAATGGAGAAACGAAGAAATAAGCAGAGAAACGGAGAAAGAAACGGAGAAACGAACAAAGAAACGGAGAAACGAAGAAACAAACGGAGTAACGAAGAAAGAAACGAAGAAAGAAACGGAGAAATAAATGGAGAAACGAAGGAATAAACCGAGAAACGGAGAAAGAAACGGAGAAACAAAGAAAGAAACGGAGAAACGGAGAAATAAATGGAGAAACGAAGAAAGAAACGGAAAAACGAAGAACGAAACGGAGTTACGAAGAAAGAAACGGAGAAACGAACAAAGAAACGGAGAAACGAAGAAAGAAACGAAGAAAGAAACGGAGTAACGAAGAAAGAAACGAAGAAACGAAGAAAGAAACGGAGTAACGAAGAAAGAAACGAAGAAACGAAGAAAGAAACGAAGAAATAAATGGAGAAACGAAGAAATAAACCGAGAAACGGAGAAAGAAACGGAGAAACGAACAATGAAACGGAGAAACGAAGAAAGAAACGGAGACACGAAGAGTGAAACGGAGAAACGGAGAAATAAATTGAGAAACGAAGAAATAGACGTAGAAACGAAGAAAGAAACGGAGAAACGAGGAAAGAAACGGAGAAACGAAGAAAGAAACGGAGTATCGAAGAATGAAAGGAAGAAACGCAGAAAGAAACGGAGAAACGAACAAAGAAACGGAGAAACGAACATAGAAACGGAGAAACGAAGAAAGAAACGAAGAAGGAAACGGAGTAACGATGAAAGAAACGAAGAAACGAAGAAAGAAACGGAGAAATAAATGGAGAAACGAAGAAATAAACCGAGAAACGGAGAAAGAAACGGAGAAACGAGCAAAGAAACGGAGAAACGAAGAACGAAACGGAGAAACGAACAAAGAAACGGAGAATCGAACAAAGAAACGGAGAAACGAAGAATGAAACGGAGAAACGGAGAAATAAATGGAGAAACGAAGAAATAGACGTAGAAACGAAGAAAGAAACGGAGAAACGAGGAAAGAAACGGAGAAACGAAGAAATAAACGGAGAAACGAAGAAAGAAACGAAGAAACGAAGAAAGAAACGGAGAAATGAAGTAAGAAACGGAGAAACAAGGAAAGAAACGGAGAAATAAATGGAGAAACGAAAAAATAAACGGAGAAACGGAGAAATAAATGGAGAAACGAAGAAATAAACGGAGAAACGGAGAAATAAATGGTGAAACGAAGAAATAAACGGAGAAACGAAGAAAGAAACGGAGAAACGAAGAAAGAAACGGAGAAACGAAGAAAGAAACGTAGAAATAAATGGAGAAACGAAGAAATAAACCGAGAAACGGAAAAAGAAACGGAGAAACGAACAAAGAAACGGAGAAACGAACAAAGAAACGGAGAAACGGAGAAATAAATGGAGAAACGAAGAAATAAACGGGGAAACGAACAAGGAAACGGAGAAACGAAGAAAGAAACGGAGAAACGGAGAAATAAATGGAGAAACGAAGAAATAAACGGAGAAACGAAGAACGAAACGGAGAAACGAAGAAAGAAACGAAGAAACGAAGAAAGAAACGGAGTAACGAAGAAAGAAACGAAGAAACGAAGAAAGAAAAGGAGAAATAAATGGACAAACGAAGAAATAAACGGAGAAACGAAGAAAGAAACGGTAAAACGAAGAAAGATACGGAGAAACGAAGAAAGGAACGGAGAAACGAAGAAAGAAACGTAGAAATAAATGGAGAAACGAAGAAATAAACCGAGAAACGGAAAAAGAAACGGAGAAACGAACAAAGAAACGGAGAAACGAAGAAAGGATCGGAGAAACGAACAAAGAAACCGAGAAACGAAGGAAGAAACGGAGAAACGGAGAAATAAATGGAGAAACGAAGAAATAAACGAAGAAACGGACAAGGAAACAGAGAAACGAAGAAAGAAACGGAGAAACGAAGAAAGAAACGGAGAATCGAAGAAAGAAACGGAGAAACGGAGAAATAAATGAAGAAACGAAGACGTAAACGGAGAAACGAAGAAAGAAACGGAGAAACGAAGAAAGAAACGGAGAAACGAACAAAGAAACGGAGAAACGAACAAAGAAACAGAGAAACGAAGAAAGAAACGGAGAAACGAACAAAGAAACGGAGAAACGAACAAAGAAACGGAGAAATAAATGGAGAAACCAAGAAATAAACGGAGAAACGAAGAAAGAAACGGAGAAACGAAGAAAGAAACGGAGAAACGAAGAAAGAAACGGAGAAACGAAGAAAGAAACGGAGAAACGAAGAAAGAAACGTAGAAATAAATGGAGAAACAATGAAATAAACCGAGAAACGGAAAAAGAATCGGAGAAACGAAGAAAGAAACGGAGAAACGAAGAAAGAAACGGAGAATCGAAGAAAGAAACGGAGAAACGGAGAAATAAATGAAGAAACGAAGACATAAACGGAGAAACGAAGAAAGAAACGGAGAAACGAAGAAAGAAACGGAGAAACGAACAAAGAAACGGAGAAATAAATGGAGAAACGAAGAAATAAACGGAGAAACGGAGAAATAAATGGAGAAACGAAGAAATAAACGGAGAAACGGAGAAATAAATGGTGAGACGAAGAAATAAACGGAGAAACGAAGAAAGAAACGGAGAAACGAAGAAAGAAACGTAGAAATAAATGGAGAAACAATGAAATAAACCGAGAAACGGAAAAAGAATCGGAGAAACGAAGAAAGAAACGGAGAAACGAAGAAAGAAACGGAGAATCGAAGAAAGAAACGGAGAAACGGAGAAATAAATGAAGAAACGAAGACATAAACGGAGAAACGAAGAAAGAAACGGAGAAACGAAGAAAGAAACGGAGAAACGAACAAAGAAACGGAGAAACGAACAAAGAAACAGAGAAACGAAGAAAGAAACGGAGAAACGAACAAAGAAACGGAGAAACGAACAAAGAAACGGATAAACGAACAAAGAAACGGAGAAATAAATGGAGAAACGAAGAAATAAACGGAGAAACGAAGAAAGAAACGGAGAAACGAAGAAAGAAAAGGAGAAGCGAACAAAGAAACGGGGAAATAAATGGAGAAAAGAAGAAATAAACGGAGAAATGAACAAGGAAACGGAGAAACGAACAAAGAAACGGAGAAACGAACAAAGAAACGGAGAAACGAACAAAGAAACAGAGAAACAACGAAAGAAACGGAGAACCGAAGAAAGAAACGCAGAAACGAAGCAAGAAACGGAGAAACGAAGAAAGAAACGGAGAAACGAACAAAGAAACAGAGAAACGAACAAAGAAACGGAGAAACGAACAAAGAAACGGGGAAATAAATGGAGAAAAGAAGAAATAAACGGAGAAATGAACAAGGAAACGGAGAAACGAACAAAGAAACGGAGAAACGAACAAAGAAACGGAGAAACGAACAAAGAAACGGAGAAACGAAGAAAGAAACGGAGGAACGGAGAAATTAATGGAGAAACGAAGAAATAAGCGGAGAAACGAAGAAAGAAACGGAGAAACGAAGAAATAAACGGAGAAACGAAGAAACAAACGGAGAAACGGAGAAAGAAACGGAGAAACGAACAATGAAACGCAGAAACGAAGAATGAAACGGAGAAACGAAGAAAGAAACGGAGAAATAAATGGAGAAACGAAGATATAAACAGAGAAACGAAGAAAGAAACGGAGAAATGAAGAAGGAAACTGAGAAACGAAGAAAGAAACGGAGAATCGGAGAAATAAATGGAGAAACGAAGAAATGGACCGAGAAACGGAGAAAGAGACGGAGAAACGAACAAAGAAACGGAGAAACGAAGAAAGAAACGGAGAAACGAAGAAATAAACGGAGAAACGAAGAAAGAAACGAAGAAACGAAGAAAGAAACGGAGAAATGAAGTAAGAAACGGAGAAACAAAGAAAGAAACGGAGAAATAAATGGAGAAACGAAAAAATAAACGGGGAAACGGAGAAATAAATGGAGAAACGAAGAAATAAACGGAGAAACGGAGAAATAAATGGTGAAACGAAGAAATAAACGGAGAAACGAAGAAAGAAACGGAGAAACGAAGAAAGAAACGGAGAAACGAAGATAGAAACGTAGAAATAAATGGAGAAACAAAGAAATAAACCGAGAAACGGAAACAGAATCGGAGAAACGAAGAAGGAAACGGAGAAACGAAGAAAGAAACGGAGAAACGGAGAAATAAATGGAGAAACGAAGAAATAAACGGAGAAACGAACAAGGAAACGGAGAAACGAAGAAAGAAACGGAGAAACGAAGAAAGAAACGGAGTAACGAAGAAAGAAACGAAGAAACGAAGAAAGAAACGGAGAAATAAATGGAGAAACGAAGAAATAAACGGAGAAACGAAGAAAGAAACGCTGAAACGAAGAAAGAAACGGAGAAACGAAGAAAGGAACGGAGAAACGAGCAAAGAAACGGAGAAACGAAGGAAGAAACGGAGAAACGGAGAAATAAATGGAGAAACGAGGAAATAAACGGAGAAACGAACAAGTAAACGGAGAAACGAAGAAAGAAACGGAGAAACGGAGAAATAAATGGAGAAACGAAGAAATAAACGGAGAAACGAAGAACGACACGGAGAAACGAAGAAAGAAACGGAGAAACGAAGAAAGAAACGGAGTAACGAAGAAAGAAACGAAGAAACGAAGAAAGAAACGGAGAAATAAATGGAGAAACGAAGATATAAACGGAGAAACGAAGAAAGAAACGGAGAAACGAAGAAACGAAGAAAGAAACGGAGTAACGAAGAAAGAAACGATCAAACGAAAAAAGAAACGGAGAATCGGAGAAATAAATGGAGAAACGTAGAAATAAGCCAAGAAACGGAGATAGAAACGGAGAAACGAACGAAGAAACGGAGAAACGAAGGAAGAAACAGAGAAACGGAGAAATAAATGGAGAAACGAAGAAATAAACGGAGAAACGAAGAAAGAAACGGAGAAACGAAGAAAGAAACGGAGAAACGAAGAAAGAAACGGAGTAACGAAGAAAGAAACGAAGAAACGAAGAAAGAAACGGAGAAACAAATGGTGAAACGAAGAAATAAATGCAGAAACGAAGAAAGAAGCGGACAAACGAACAAAGAAACTGAGAAACGAAGAAAGAAACGGAGTTACGAAGTAAGAAACGAAGAAACGAAGAAAGAAACGGAGAAATAAATGGAGAAACGAAGAAATCAACCGAGAAACGGAAAAAGAAACGGAGAAACGAAGAAAGAAACCGAGAAACGAAGAAAGAAACGGAGAAACGAAGAAAGAAACGGAGAAACGAACAAAGACACGGAGAAACGAAGAAAGAAACGGAGAAACGGAGACATAAATGGAGAAACGAAGAAATAAACCGAGAGACGGAGAAAGAAACGGAGAAACGAACAAAGAAACGGAGAAACGAACATAGAAACGGAGAAACGAACAAAGAAACGGAGAAACGAACATAGAAACGGAGACACGAACAAAGAAACGGAGAAACGAACAAAGAAACGGAGAAACGAACAAAGAAACGGAGTAACGAAGAAATAAGCGAAGAAAGGAAGAAATAAACCGAGAAACGGAGAAAGAAACGTAGAAACGAACAAAGAAACGGAGAAACGAAGAAAGAAACGGAGAAACGAACAAAGAAACGGAGAAGCGAACAAAGAAACGGAGAAACGAACAAAGAAACGGAGAAACGAAGAGAGAAACGAACAAAGAAACGGAGAAACTGAGAAAGAAACGGAGAAACGAACAAAGAAACGGAGAAACGAAGAAACAAACGGAGAAACGGAGAAATAAATGGTGAAACGAAGAAATAAACGGAGAAACGAAGAAAGAAACGAAGAAACAAAGAACGAAACGGAGAAACGAGAAAGAAACGGAGTAACGAAGAAAGAAACGAAGAAACGAAGTAAGAAACGGAGAAATAAATGGAGAAACGAAGAAATAAACCGAGAAACGGAGAAACGAACAAAGAAACGGAGAAACGAACAAAGAAACGGAGAAACGAACAAAGAAACGGAGAAACGGACAAAGAAACGGAGAAACGAAGAAAGAAACGGAGAAACGAAGAATGAAACGAAGAAACGAAGAAAGAAACGGAGAAATAAATGGAGAAACGAAGATGTAAACGGAGAAACGAAGAAAGAAACGGAGAAACGAAGAAAGAAACGGAGAAACGAAGAAAGAAACGGAGAAACGAAGAAAGAAACGGAGAAACGAACAAAGAAACGGAGAAACGAAGAAACAAACGGAGAAACGGAGAAAGACACCAAGAAACGAAGTAAGAAACGGAGAAATAAATGGAGAAACGAAGAAGTAAACCGAGAAACGGAGAAACGAACAAAGAAACGGAGAAACGAACAAAGAAACGGAGAAACGAAGAAAGAAACGGAGAAACGGACAAAGAAACGGAGAAACGGAGAAAGAAACGGAGAAACGAAGAATGAAACGAAGAAACGAAGAAAGAAACGGAGAAATAAATGGAGAAACGAAGAAAGAAACGCAGAAACGAAGCAAGAAACGGAGAAACGAAGAAAGAAACGGAGAAACGAACAAAGAAACAGAGAAACGAACAAAGAAACGGAGAAACGAACAAAGAAACGGGGAAATAAATGGAGAAAAGAAGAAATAAACGGAGAAATGAACAAGGAAACGGAGAAACGAACAAAGAAACGGAGAAACGAAGAAAGAAACGGAGGAACGGAGAAATTAATGGAGAAACGAAGAAATAAGCGGAGAAACGAAGAAAGAAACGGAGAAACGAAGAAATAAACGGAGAAACGAAGAAACAAACGGAGAAACGGAGAAAGAAACGGAGAAACGAACAATGAAACGCAGAAACGAAGAATGAAACGGAGAAACGAAGAAAGAAACGGAGAAATAAATGGAGAAACGAAGATATAAACGGAGAAACGAAGAAAGAAACGGAGAAATGAAGAAGGAAACTGAGAAACGAAGAAAGAAACGGAGAATCGGAGAAATAAATGGAGAAACGAAGAAATGGACCGAGAAACGGAGAAAGAGACGGAGAAACGAACAAAGAAACGGAGAAACGAAGAAAGAAACGGAGAAACGAAGAAATAAACGGAGAAACGAAGAAAGAAACGAAGAAACGAAGAAAGAAACGGAGAAATGAAGTAAGAAACGGAGAAACAAAGAAAGAAACGGAGAAATAAATGGAGAAACGAAAAAATAAACGGGGAAACGGAGAAATAAATGGAGAAACGAAGAAATAAACGGAGAAACGGAGAAATAAATGGTGAAACGAAGAAATAAACGGAGAAACGAAGAAAGAAACGGAGAAACGAAGAAAGAAACGGAGAAACGAAGATAGAAACGTAGAAATAAATGGAGAAACAAAGAAATAAACCGAGAAACGGAAACAGAATCGGAGAAACGAAGAAGGAAACGGAGAAACGAAGAAAGAAACGGAGAAACGGAGAAATAAATGGAGAAACGAAGAAATAAACGGAGAAACGAACAAGGAAACGGAGAAACGAAGAAAGAAACGGAGAAACGAAGAAAGAAACGGAGTAACGAAGAAAGAAACGAGGAAACGAAGAAAGAAACGGAGAAATAAATGGAGAAACGAAGAAATAAACGGAGAAACGAAGAAAGAAACGCTGAAACGAAGAAAGAAACGGAGAAACGAAGAAAGGAACGGAGAAACGAGCAAAGAAACGGAGAAACGAAGGAAGAAACGGAGAAACGGAGAAATAAATGGAGAAACGAGGAAATAAACGGAGAAACGAACAAGTAAACGGAGAAACGAAGAAAGAAACGGAGAAACGGAGAAATAAATGGAGAAACGAAGAAATAAACGGAGAAACGAAGAACGAAACGGAGAAACGAACAAAGAAACGGAGAAACGAAGAAAGAAACGGAGAAACGGATAAATAAATGGAGAAACGAAGAAATAAACGGAGAAACGAAGAACGAAACGGAGAAACAAAGAAAGAAACGGAGAAACGAAGAAAGAAACGGAGTAACGAAGAAAGAAACGAAGAAACGAACAAAGAAAAGGAGAAACGAACAAAGAAACGGAGAAACGAAGAAAGAAACGGACAAACGGAGAAATATATGGAGAAACGAAGAAATAAACGGAGAAACGAACAAGGAGACGGAGAAACGAAGAAAGAAACGGAGAAACGGAGAAATAAATGGAGAAACGAAGAAATAAACGGAGAAACGAAGAACGACACGGAGAAACGAAGAAAGAAACGGAGAAACGAAGAAAGAAACGGAGTAACGAAGAAAGAAACGAAGAAACGAAGAAAGAAACGGAGAAATAAATGGAGAAACGAAGATATAAACGGAGAAACGAAGAAAGAAACGGAGAAACGAAGAAACGAAGAAAGAAACGGAGTAACGAAGAAAGAAACGATCAAACGAAAAAAGAAACGGAGAATCGGAGAAATAAATGGAGAAACGTAGAAATAAGCCAAGAAACGGAGATAGAAACGGAGAAACGAACGAAGAAACGGAGAAACGAAGGAAGAAACAGAGAAACGGAGGAATAAATGGAGAAACGAAGAAATAAACGGAGAAACGAAGGAAGAAACGGAGAAACGAAGAAAGAAACGGAGAAACGAAGAAAGAAACGGAGTAACGAAGAAAGAAACGAAGAAACGAAGAAAGAAACGGAGAAACAAATGGTGAAACGAAGAAATAAATGCAGAAACGAAGAAAGAAGCGGACAAACGAACAAAGAAACTGAGAAACGAAGAAAGAAACGGAGTTACGAAGTAAGAAACGAAGAAACGAAGAAAGAAACGGAGAAATAAATGGAGAAACGAAGAAATCAACCGAGAAACGGAAAAAGAAACGGAGAAACGAAGAAAGAAACCGAGAAACGAAGAAAGAAACGGAGAAACGAAGAAAGAAACGGAGAAACGAACAAAGACACGGAGAAACGAAGAAAGAAACGGAGAAACGGAGACATAAATGGAGAAACGAAGAAATAAACCGAGAGACGGAGAAAGAAACGGAGAAACGAACAAAGAAACGGAGAAACGAACATAGAAACGGAGAAACGAACAAAGAAACGGAGAAACGAACATAGAAACGGAGACACGAACAAAGAAACGGAGAAACGAACAAAGAAACGGAGAAACGAACAAAGAAACGGAGTAACGAAGAAATAAGCGAAGAAAGGAAGAAATAAACCGAGAAACGGAGAAAGAAACGGAGAAACGAACAAAGAAACGGAGAAACGAAGAAAGAAACGGAGAAACGAACAAAGAAACGGAGAAGCGAACAAAGAAACGGAGAAACGAACAAAGAAACGGAGAAACGAAGAGAGAAACGAACAAAGAAACGGAGAAACTGAGAAAGAAACGGAGAAACGAACGAAGAAACGGAGAAACGAAGAAACAAACGGAGAAACGGAGAAATAAATGGTGAAACGAAGAAATAAACGGAGAAACGAAGAAAGAAACGAAGAAACAAAGAACGAAACGGAGAAACGAGAAAGAAACGGAGTAACGAAGAAAGAAACGAAGAAACGAAGTAAGAAACGGAGAAATAAATGGAGAAACGAAGAAATAAACCGAGAAACGGAGAAACGAACAAAGAAACGGAGAAACGAACAAAGAAACGGAGAAACGAACAAAGAAACGGAGAAACGGACAAAGAAACGGAGAAACGAAGAAAGAAACGGAGAAACGAAGAATGAAACGAAGAAACGAAGAAAGAAACGGAGAAATAAATGGAGAAACGAAGATATAAACGGAGAAACGAAGAAAGAAACGGAGAAACGAAGAAAGAAACGGAGAAACGAAGAAAGAAACGGAGAAACGAAGAAAGAAACGGAGAAACGAACAAAGAAACGGAGAAACGAAGAAACAAACGGAGAAACGGAGAAATAAATGGAGAAACGAAGAAATAAACGGAGAAACGAAGAAAGAAACGAAGAAACAAAGAACGAAACGGAGAAACGAAAAAGAAACGGAGTAACGAAGAAAGACACCAAGAAACGAAGTAAGAAACGGAGAAATAAATGGAGAAACGAAGAAGTAAACCGAGAAACGGAGAAACGAACAAAGAAACGGAGAAACGAACAAAGAAACGGAGAAACGAAGAAAGAAACGGAGAAACGGACAAAGAAACGGAGAAACGGAGAAAGAAACGGAGAAACGAAGAATGAAACGAAGAAACGAAGAAAGAAACGGAGAAATAAATGGAGAAACGAAGATATAAACGGAGAAACGAAGAAAGAAACGGAGAAACGAAGAAAGAAACGGAGAAACGAAGAAAGAAACGGAGAAACGAAGAAAGAAACGGAGAAACGAAGAAAGAAACTGAGAAACGAAGAAAGAAACGGAGAATCGGAGGAATAAATGGAGAAGCGAAGAAATAAACGGAGAAACGAAGAAAGAAACGGAGAAATGAAGAAAGAAACGGAGACACGAGGAAAGAAACGGAGAAACGAACAAAGAAACGGAGAAACGAAGAAAGAAACGGAGAAACGGACAAAGAAACGGAGAAACGAAGAAAGAAACGGAGAAACAGAGAATGAAACGAAGAAACGAAGAAAGAAACTGAGAAATAAATGGAGAAACGGAGAAAGAAACGGAGAAACGCACAAAGAAACGGAGAAACGAAGAAACAAACGGAGAAACGGAGAAATAAATGGAGAAACGAAGAAATAAACGGAGAAACGAAGAAACAAACGGAGAAACGGAGAAATAAATGGAGAAACGAAGAAATAAACCGAGAAACGGAGAAACGAACAAAGAAACGGAGAAACGAACAAAGAAACGGAGAAACGAACAAAGAAACGGAGAAACGAACAAAGAAACGGAGAGACGTGGAAAGAAACGGAGAAACGGACAAAGAAACGGAGAAACGAAGAAAGAAACAGAGAAACGAAGAATGAAACGAAGAAACGGAGAAATAAATGGAGAAACGAAGATATAAACGGAGAAACGAAGAAAGAAACGGAGAAACGAAGAAAGAAACGGAGAAACGAAAAAAGAAACGGAGAAACGAAGAAAGAAACTGAGAAACGAAGAAAGAAACGGAGAATCGGAGAAATAAATGGAGAAGCGAAGAAATAAACGGAGAAACGAAGAAACAAACGGAGAAACGGGGAAATAAATGGAGAAACGAAGAAATAAACCGAGAAACGGAGAAACGAACAAAGAAACGGAGAAACGAACAAAGAAACGGAGAAACGAACAAAGAAACGGAGAAACGAACAAAGAAACGGAGAGACGTAGAAAGAAACGGAGAAACGGACAAAGAAACGGAGAAACGAAGAAAGAAACGGAGAAACGAAGAATGAAACGAAGAAACGGAGAAATAAATGGAGAAACGAAGATATAAACGGAGAAACGAAGAAAGAAACGGAGAAACGAAGAAAGAAACGGAGAAACGAAGAAAGAAACGGAGAAACGAAGAAAGAAACTGAGAAACGAAGAAAGAAACGGAGAATCGGAGAAATAAATGGAGAAGCGAAGAAATAAACGGAGAAACGAAGAAAGAAACGGAGAAATGAAGAAAGAAACGGAGACACGAGGAAAGAAACGGAGAATCGGAGAAATAAATGGAGAAACGAAGAAATAAACCGAGAAACGGAGAAAGAAACGGAGAAACGAACAAAGAAACGGAGAAACGAACAAAGAAACGGAGAAACGGACAAAGAAACGGAGAAACGAACAAAGAAACGGAGAAACGAACGAAGTAACGGGGAAACGAACAAAGAAACGGAGAAACGAACAAAGAAACCGAGAAACGAAGAAAGTAACGCAGAAACGGAGAAATAAATGGAGAAACGAAGAAACAAACGGAGAAACGAAGAAAGAAGCGGAGAAACGGTGAAATAAATGGAGAAACGGAGAAATAAATGGAGAAACGAACAAGCAAACGGAGAAACGAAGAAAGAAACGGAGAAACGAAGAGAGAAATGAAGAAACGAAGAAAGAAACGAAGAAACGAACAAAGAAACGGGGAAACGAAGAAAGAAACGGAGAAACGAACAAAGAAACGGAGAAACGAACAAAGAAACGGAGAAACGAAGAAAGAAACGGAGAAGCGAACAAAGAAACGGAGAAATGAAGAAAGAAACGGAGAAACGGTGAAATAAATGGAGAAACGGAGAAATAAATGGAGAAACGAACAAGCAAACGGAGAAACGAAGAAAGAAACGGAGAAACGAAGAGAGAAATGAAGAAACGAAGAAAGAAACGAAGAAACGAACAAAGAAACGGAGAAACGAAGAAAGAAACGGAGAAACGAACAAAGAAACGGAGAAACGAAGAAAGATACGGAGAAACGGTGAAATAAATGGAGAAACGAAGAAATAAATGTAGAAACGAACAAGCAAACGAAGAAACGAAGAAAGATACGGAGAAACGCAGAAAGAAACGGAGAAACGAAGAAGGAAACGGAGATACGAAGAAAGAAACGGAGAAACGAAGAAAGAAACGGAGAATCGAAGAAAGAAACGGAGAAACGAAGAAAGAAACGGAGAAACGAGGAAAGAAACGGAGAAACGAAGAAAGAAACGGAGAAGCGAGGAAAGAAACGGAGAAACGAAGAAAGAAACGGAGAAACGATGAAAGAAACGGAGAAACGAACAAAGAAACGGAGAAACGAAGAAACAAACGGAGAAACGGAGAAACAAATGGAGAAACGAAGAAATAAACGGAGAAACGAACCAGGAAACGGAGAAACGAAGGAAGAAACGGAGAAACGAAGAAAGAAACGGAGAAACGAACAAAGAAACGGAGAAACGTTCAAAGAAATGGAGTAACGGAGAAATAAATGGAGAAACGAAGAAATAAACGGAGAAACGAAGAAAGAAACGGAGAAGCGAGGAAAGAAACGGAGAAACGAAGAAAGAAACGGAGAAACGAGGAAAGAAACGGAGAAACGAAGAAAGAAACGGAGAAGCGAGGAAAGAAACGGAGAAACGAAGAAAGAAACGGAGAAACGATGAAAGAAACGGAGAAACGAAGAAAGAAACGGAGAAACGAAGAAAGAAACGGAGAATCGAAGAAAGAAACGGAGAAACGAAGAAAGAAACGGAGAAACGAGGAAAGAAACGGAGAAACGAAGAAAGAAACGGAGAAGCGAGGAAAGAAACGGAAAAACGAAGAAAGAAACGGAGAAACGATGAAAGAAACGGAGAAACGAACAAAGAAACGGAGAAACGAAGAAACAAACGGAGAAACGGAGAAACAAATGGAGAAACGAAGAAATAAACGGAGAAACGAACCAGGAAACGGAGAAACGAAGGAAGAAACGGAGAAACGAAGAAAGAAACGGAGAAACGAACAAAGAAACGGAGAAACGAACAAAGAAATGGAGTAACGGAGAAATAAATGGAGAAACGAAGAAATAAACCGAGAAACGGAGAAAGAAACGGAGAAACGAACATAGAAACAGAGAAACGAACAAAGAAACGGAGAAACGAAGAAAGAAACGGAGATACGAACAAAGAAACACAGAAACGAACAAAGAAACGGAGAAACGAAGAATGAAACGGAGATACGAAGAAAGAAACGGAGAAACGAAGAAAGAAACGGAGAAACGAAGAAAGAAACGGAGAAACGTAGAAATAAATGGAGAAACGAAGAAATAAACCGAGAAACGGAGAAAGAAACGGAGAAACGAACATAGAAACAGAGAAACGAACAAAGAAACGGAGAAACGAAGAAAGAAACGGAGATACGAACAAAGAAACACAGAAACGAACAAAGAAACGGAGAAACGAAGAATGAAACGGAGATACGAAGAAAGAAACGGAGAAACGAAGAAAGAAACGGAGAATCGAAGAAAGAAACGGAGAAACAGAGGAAGAAACGGAGAAACGAAGAAAGAAACGGAGAAACGAAGAAAGAAACGGAGAAACGAAGAAAGAAACGGAGAAACGAAGAATGAAACGGCGAAACGAACAAAGAAACGGAGAAACGAAGAAAGAAACGGAGAAACGAAGAAAGAAACGGAGAAACGAAGAAAGAAACGGAGAAACGGAGAAATAAATGGAGATACGAAGAAATAAACGGAGAAACGAACAAGGAGACGGAGAAACGAAGAAAGAAACGGAGAAACGAAGAAAGAAACGGAGAAACAAAGTAAGAAACGGAGAAACGAAGAAAGAAACGGAGAAACGAAGAAAGAAACGGAGAAACGAGGAAAGAAACGGAGAAACGAAGAAAGAAACGGAGAAACGAGGAAAGAAACGGGGAAACGAAGAAAGAAACAGAGAAGCGAACAAAGAAACGGAGAAATGAAGAAACAAACGGAGAAACGAAGAATGAAACGGAGAAACGAAGAAAGAAACGGAGAAACGAAGAAAGAAACGGAGAAACGGAGAAATAAATGGAGATACGAAGAAATAAACGGAGAAACGAACCAGGAAACGTAGAAACGAAGGAAGAAGCGGAGAATCGAAGAAAGCAATGGAGAAACGAAGAAAGAAACGGAGAAACGAATAAAGAAACGGTTATACGAAGAAAGAAACGGAGAAACGAAGAAAGAAACGGAGAAACGAATAAAGAAACGGTTATACGAAGAAAGAAACGGAGAAACGAAGAAAGAAACGGAGAAACGAATAAAGAAACGGTTATACGAAGAAAGAAACGGAGAAACGAAGAAAGAAACGGAGAAACGAATAAAGAAACGGTTATACGAAGAAAGAAACGGAGAAACGAAGAAAGAAACGGAGAAACGAAGAAAGAAACGGAGAAACAAAGGAAGAAACGGAGAAACGAAGAAAGAAACGGAGAAACGAACAAAGAAACGGAGAAACGAACAAAGAAATGGAGTAACGGAGAAATAAATGGAGAAACGAAGAAATAAACGGAGAAACGAAGAAAGAAACGGAGAAGCGAGGAAAGAAACGGAGAAACGAAGAAAGAAACGGAGAAACGAGGAAAGAAACGGAGAAACGAAGAAAGAAACGGAGAAGCGAGGAAAGAAACGGAGAAACGAAGAAAGAAACGGAGAAACGATTAAAGAAACGGAGAAACGAACAAAGAAACGGAGAAACGAAGAAACAAACGGAGAAACGGAGAAACAAATGGAGAAACGAAGAAATAAACGGAGAAACGAACCAGGAAACGGAGAAACGAAGGAAGAAACGGAGAAACGAAGGAAGAAACGGAGAAACGAAGAAAGAAACGGAGAAACGAAGAAAGAAACGGAGAAACGTAGAAATAAATGGAGAAACGAAGAAATAAACCGAGAAACGGAGAAAGAAACGGAGAAACGAACATAGAAACAGAGAAACGAACAAAGAAACGGAGAAACGAAGAAAGAAACGGAGATACGAAGAAAGAAACGGAGAAACGAAGAAAGAAACGGAGAATCGAAGAAAGAAACGGAGAAACGATGAAAGAAACGGAGAAACGAACAAAGAAACGGAGAAACGAAGAAAGAAACGGAGAAACGGAGAAATAAATGGAGAAACGAAGAAATAAACGGAGAAACGAACCAGGAAACGGAGAAACGAAGGAAGAAACGGAGAAACGAGGGAAGAAACGGAGAAACGAAGAAAGAAACGGAGAAACGAAGAAAGAAACGGAGAAACGTAGAAATAAATGGAGAAACGAAGAAATAAACCGAGAAACGGAGAAAGAAACGGAGAAACGAACAAAGAAACACAGAAACGAACAAAGAAACGGAGAAACGAAGAATGAAACGGAGATACGAAGAAAGAAACGGAGAAACGAAGAAAGAAACGGAGAATCGAAGAAAGAAACGGAGAAACAGAGGAAGAAACGGAGAAACGAAGAAAGGAACGGAGAAACGAAGAAAGAAACGGAGAAACGAAGAAAGAAACGGAGAAACGAAGAATGAAACGGAGAAACGAAGAAAGCAACGGAGAATGAAGAAAGAAACGGAGAAACGATGAAAGAAACGGAGAAACGAACAAAGAAACGGAGAAACGAAGAATGAAACGGCGAAACGAACAAAGAAACGGAGAAACGAAGAAAGAAACGGAGAAACGAAGAAAGAAACGGAGAAACGAAGAAAGAAACGGAGAAACGGAGAAATAAATGGAGATACGAAGAAATAAACGGAGAAACGAACAAGGAGACGGAGAAACGAAGAAAGAAACGGAGAAACGAAGAAAGAAACGGAGAAACAAAGTAAGAAACGGAGAAACGAAGAAAGAAACGGAGAAACGAAGAAAGAAACGGAGAAACGAGGAAAGAAACGGAGAAACGAAGAAAGAAACGGAGAAACGAGGAAAGAAACGGGGAAACGAAGAAAGAAACAGAGAAGCGAACAAAGAAACGGCGAAATGAAGAAACAAACGGAGAAACGAAGAATGAAACGGAGAAACGAAGAAAGAAACGAAGAAACGAAGAAAGAAACGGAGAAACGGAGAAATAAATGGAGATACGAAGAAATAAACGGAGAAACGAACCAGGAAACGTAGAAACGAAGGAAGAAACGGAGAATCGCAGAAAGCAATGGAGAAACGAAGAAAGAAACGGAGAAACGAAGAAAGAAACGGAGATACGAAGAAAGAAACGGAGAAACGATGAAAGAAACGGAGAAACGAAGAAAGAAACGGAGAAACGAGGAAAGAAACGGAGAAACGAAGAAAGAAACGGAGAAGCGAGGAAAGAAACGGAGAAACGAAGAAAGGAACGGAGAAACGATGAAAGAAACGGAGAAACGAACAAAGAAACGGAGAAACGAAGAAACAAACGGAGAAACGGAGAAACAAATGGAGAAACGAAGAAATAAACGGAGAAACGAACCAGGAAACGGAGAAACGAAGGAAGAAACGGAGAAACGAAGGAAGAAACGGAGAAACGAAGAAAGAAACGGAGAAACGAAGAAAGAAACGGAGAAACGTAGAAATAAATGGAGAAACGAAGAAATAAACCGAGAAACGGAGAAAGAAACGGAGAAACGAACATAGAAACAGAGAAACGAACAAAGAAACGGAGAAACGAAGAAAGAAACGGAGATACGAAGAAAGAAACGGAGAAACGAAGAAAGAAACGGAGAATAGAAGAAAGAAACGGAGAAACGATGAAAGAAACGGAGAAACGAACAAAGAAACGGAGAAACGAAGAAAGAAACGGAGAAACGGAGAAATAAATGGAGAAACGAAGAAATAAACGGAGAAACGAACCAGGAAACGGAGAAACGAAGGAAGAAACGGAGAAACGAAGGAAGAAACGGAGAAACGAAGAAAGAAACGGAGAAACGAAGAAAGAAACGGAGAAACGTAGAAATAAATGGAGAAACGAAGAAATAAACCGAGAAACGGAGAAAGAAACGGAGAAACGAACAAAGAAACACAGAAACGAACAAAGAAACGGAGAAACGAAGAATGAAACGGAGATACGAAGAAAGAAACGGAGAAACGAAGAAAGAAACGGAGAATCGAAGAAAGAAACGGAGAAACAGAGGAAGAAACGGAGAAACGAAGAAAGAAACGGAGAAACGAAGAAAGAAACGGAGAAACAGAGGAAGAAACGGAGAAACGAAGAAAGAAACGGAGAAACGAAGAAAGAAACGGAGAAACGAAGAAAGAAACGGAGAAACGAAGAACGAAACGGAGAAATAAATGGAGAATCGAAGAAATAAACGGAGAAACGAACAAGGAAACGGAGAAACGAAGGAAGAAACGGAGAAACGGAGAAATAAATGGAGAAACGAAGAAATAAACGGAGAAACGAAGAAAGAAACGGTGAAGCGAACAACGAAACGGAGAAATGAAGAAAGAAACGGAGAAACGAAGAAAGAAACGGAGAAACGAACAAAGAAACGGAGAAACGATGAAAGAAACGGAGAAACGAACAAAGAAACGCAGAAACGAAGAAAGAAACGGAGAAACGGAGAAATAAATGGAGAAACGAAGGAATAAGCCGACAAACGGAGATACGATGAAACGAACGAAGAAACGGAGAAACGAAGAAAGAAACGCAGAAACGAAGAAAGAAACGGAGAAACGAACAAAGAAACGGAGAAACGAAGAAAGAAACGGAGAAATAAATGGAGAAACGAAGAAATAAACGGAGAAACGAACAAGGAAACGGAGAAACGAAGAAAGAAACGTAGAAACGGAGAAAGAAACGGAGAAACGAAGAAAGAAACGGAGAAACGAAGAAAGAAACGGAGAAAGGAGGAAAGAAACGGAGAAACGAAGAAAGAAACGGAGAAGCGAACAAAGAACCGGAGAAATGAAGAAAGAAAGGGAGAAACGAAGAAAGAAACGGAGAAACGAAGAAAGAAACGGAGAAACGATGAAAGAAACGGAGAACGAAGAAAGAAACGGAGAAACGAAGAAAGAAACGGAGAAACGGAGAAATAAATGGAGATACGAAGAAATAAACGGAGAAACGAACCAGGAAACGGAGAAACGAAGGAAGAAACGGAGAAACGAAGGAAGAAACGGAGAAACGAAGAAAGAAACGGAGAAGCGAACAAAGAAACGGAGAAATGAAGAAAGAAACGGAGCAACGGAGAAATAAATGGAGATACGAAGAAATAAACGGAGAAACGAAGATAGAAACGGAGAAACGAGGAAAGAAACGGAGAAACGAAGAAAGAAACGGAGAAGCGAACAAAGAAACGGTGAAATGAAGAAAGAAACGGAGAAACGAAGAAAGAAACGGAGAAACGAAGAAAGAAACGGAGAAACGAAGAAAGAACCGGAGTAACGAAGAAAGAAACGGAGAAACGGAGAAATAAATGGAGAAACGAAGAAATAAACGGAGAAACGAACAAAGAAACGGAGAAGCGAAGAAAGAAACGGAGAAACGAATAAAAAGACGGAGAAACGAAGAAAGAAACCGAGAAACGGAGATATAAATGGAGATACGAAGAAATAAACGGAGAAACGAACCAGGAAACGGAGAAACGAACAAAGAAACGGAGAAACGAACAAAGAAACGGAGAAACGAACAAAGAAACGGAGAAACGAAGAAAGAAACCGGGAAACGGAGATATAAATGGAGACACGAAGAAATAAACGGAGAAACGAACCAGGAAACGGAGAAACGAAGGAAGAAACGGAGAATCGAAGAAAGCAATGGAGAATCGAAGAAAGAAACGGAGAAACGAAGAAAGAAACGGAGACACGAAGAAAGAAACGGAGAAACGAAGAAAGAAACGGAGAAACGTAGAAAGAAACGGAGAAACGAAGAAATAAACGGAGAACGATGAAAGAAACGGAGAAACGAAAAATGAAACGCAGAAACGAAGAATGA